>NC_051313.1:105044954-105355861 GCF_015220235.1 Choloepus didactylus
CCCAGGGCTTCCCTGGAGGTCAGGCATGCACTTGTGATGTGGCACAGCCTTCCCTCAGCAGAGGCCCTAGAAGGGCACGGCTGGGAAAGGGGACCCGCTCGGAAATCCCATGGACCCTATGCCAATGCCAAGGACTTCTGGATCAGCGGCAGAGACAATCTGTGGTGAGACTGAAATGAAGGTTTAGACTCTTGCAACAGCCTTAAATCTCCATGAACACCTGGGAGGTTTGATTATTAAAGCTGCCCTGCCTCCCTAACCACTCAGATACATGCCCCACATTCAGGGCAGACAGCACCAACAACACACTCAAACTTGGTGCACCAATTGAACCCCACAAGAATCAGACCTCCACACACCACAAAGACAAAGTTGGAGAGAACTGACTGGAGGGGAATGGGTGACTCGCGGATGCCATCTGCTGGTTAATTAGAGAAAGTGTACACCACCAAGCTGTAGATCTGACAAATTAGAGACTGGTGTTTTTCATATCCTGAAAGAACCCTATCAAGTAAAGCAAATGCCAAGAGGCCAAAAACAACAGAAAATTTTAAAGCATATGATAAAACCAGACCATATGGAGAACCCAAACCCAAACACCCAAATCAAAGGATCAGAGGAGACACAGTACTTGGAGCAATTAATCAAAGAACTAAAGACAAACACTGAGAGCATGGCACAGGATATAAAGGACATGAAGAAGAGCATGGCACAGGATATAAAGGACATGAAGAATACCCTAGAAGAGCATAAAGAAGAAATTGTAAGAGTAAATAGAAAAATAGATGATCTTATGGAAATAAAAGAAACTGTTGACCAAATTAAAAAGATTCTGGATGCTCATAGTACAAGTCTAGAGGAAGATGAACAACAACTCAGCGTCCTCAAGGACCACAGAATGGAAAATGAAACAACAAAAGAAAGAATGGGAAAATCAAAAATATTGAAATGGATCTCAGGGATATGATAGATAAAATAAAACATCCAAATTTAAGACTCATTGGTGTCCCAGAAGGGGAAGAGAAGAGTAAAGGTCTAAAAAGAATATTCAAAGAAATTGTTGGGGAAAACTTCCCAAACTCTACACACCATAAATACACAAAGCATAAATGCCCAGTGAACTCCAAATAGAATAAATCCAAATAAACCCACTCTGAGACATATTCTGATCAGACTGTCAAATATTGAAGAGAAAGAGTAAGTTTTGAAAGCAGCAAGAGAAAAGCAATTCACCACATACAAAGGAAACAACATAAGACTAAGTAGTGACTACTCAGTGGCCACCATGGAGGTCAGAAAGCAGTGACATTACATATTTAAAATTCTGAGAGAGAAAAATTTTCAAGCAAGAATACTTTATTCAGCAAAACTCTCCTTCAAATTTGAGGTAGAGCTTAAATTTTTCACAGACAAACAAATGCTGAGAGATTTTGCTAATAAAAGACCTGCCCTACTTGAGATACTAAAGGGAGCCCTACTGACAGAGAAACAAAAAGGAGAGAGAGATATAGAGAAATTTAACAGACATATATAGAACCTTACATCCCAAATCTCCAGGACACACATTCTTCTCTAGTGATCACAGATCTTTCTCCAGAATAGACCATATGCTGGGACATAAAACAAGCCTCAATAAATTTAAAAAAATTGAATTTATTCAAAGCACATTCTCTGACTGCAATGGAATACAAATTGAAGTCAGAAACTTAGAAAATTCACAAATACCTGGAGGTTAAAAATGAGGAGGAGATGAAAACATTCCTGGATAATCAAAAGCTGAGGGACTTCTTCACCAGTAATCAGTTCTATAAGAAATGCTAAAGGGAATTGTGCAGGCTGAAAGGAAGGGACACTAAACAATTGACTGAAACCACATGAAGAAATAAAGATTTCCAGTAAAGATCACATGGTAAATGTAAATACCAATACTACTGTATTTTTGATTTGTAACTCCACTATTTACTTCCTACAGGATCTAAAATACATGAACTGTAATGATAAATCAGTGGTTTTGGACTCAGTGTAAAATATGTAATTTTTGACAAGAAATACGTAAAGGTGGGGGAATGGAGGAATATAGGAGTATAGTTTGTATGTCCTATTGAAGTTAAGTTGGTATCAAAGAAAAACAAGATTGTTATAGATT
This sequence comes from Choloepus didactylus, assembly GCF_015220235.1. NCBI lineage: Eukaryota > Metazoa > Chordata > Mammalia > Pilosa > Megalonychidae > Choloepus > Choloepus didactylus. Next base: position 105,047,101 of record NC_051313.1, read on the forward strand.
TAAGATGTTAAATTTAAGCCCTATGGTAAACACAAAGAAAGTATCAGAGAATATGACCATAGAGATGAAAAGTAGAGTACGGGTTATGAGAAGTGGGGGAAGGGTCAATGGGGAGCTAAGAAATGAGTGTAGGGTTTCTGTTTGGGATGAGGGGAAATTTCTAGTAATGGATGGGGGGAAGGTGATGGCATTGCAACATTCTGAATGTGATTAATCCCACTAATGGAATGCTAGGGAGGGGTTAGAATGGGAAGATTTAGGCTGTATATGTTTTTCCACAATTGAAAAAAAAAAAAGTCTAAATAGGTAATGACAATTAAATGCCAAGGATGATCCTGGATGTGATCTGGGGATGGAGGAGAGGAGGCTCAAAGGGACACAGTTGGGACATAAGGAAAAAAAAGGAAATATAGAATGTAAGCTTTGTATCAATGTTGAATTTCTTGAACTTCTTAGCTGCGCTTAATGTGATTGCATAAAAGAATGTTCTTGTTCATGGGAAATGTATATGTGAATTATATTGTTTGTTCAAGGATGTGTGCAGCTTGCTCTCATATGTTCAGAGGACAGAGCAATAGATGATGGATGATAGGGAGGGAGGGAAAGAAAGAAATGGTAGTGTGACAGGATGTTAAAGTTGGTGGATCGGGGTATCAGGGGAGGGGGGTTGGGGTATGCTGGAGTTCTGTCTATGGGCTTCGTATTGTTTTTGCAACTGTTCCTGTAAGTTTGAATTTATTTCAAAATAAAATTAAAAAAAAATTATTAAGACCTGTTTTGTGTCCTAGGATGTTTGTCTATCCTGGAGAATGCTCTATGAGCTCTGGAGAAGAATATGAATCCTGCTGTTTGGGGGTGCAATGTTTTGTATATGTCAGTTAGGTCTAGTTCATTTATCATATTATTTAGGTTCTCTGTTTCCTTATTGATCCTTTGATTAGATGTCTATCTTTTGACTTTTAAATTTGTTCCTTTGAGCCATATCTTCCTGCATTTTAGTATTCCTTGTGATATTTTTGCTGATATCTGGTCATCTGATCATCTTGATGGGTTTATTCTGAAAGTTAGTTTCTCTCTCTGGTCTAAAATGTTGTTATTGATTGTGTTTGTATTAAGGTTCATATTTGAGAGTTGGATTGTCAGTATTTCCCAGCCAAAATAGGGCCAAGTACATGTGCAGTGGCCATAAACCAGATCCAGTGGGCCCCGGGAGTGGATCTGGAAAGACTCCAAAAAGCAACCCCCTTCCCGCCCCCACTGCACCTATTTCCTTTCTGGTCACAAGGCTACACTCTGGCCTGCTCAGCAGATGACACTCATTGGCTACCTATTCCCCTCAGCCCTATGAAGGCAGGCTGTTATGGTTTTTTGCCAGATCCACCTTTGAAGTAGTCAAAACAGTGGTGCCTTATGCATTTGACTGGGAGTAGCTGAAACTATGAGATCCTGTCTTCTCTGTTTGCCCAATATCAGTGTTGGGCTGTGTCCCCCTCTGTACTTAGGGTGGAGGCCTCCCATGGCGATCCCAGTCTGCAGCTGCCTCCAGGCAAGGATTGGGCAGCCCACCACTGCTTCCCCCAAGGGTGGAGGATGGGTGCCAAGAGCATGGAGGAAATTACTTACAGTCTCTGGTGACAGTTTCTCAGTCTTTTCATCCTGCACTTCACTGGGGTTGTATTGCCCTCCCCTGGCCTTCAGATTCCTGAACAATTGATTCAGACAGTTTCTGCCTGGCTACTCACTGCTTTGGGGAGAGAATGAGGTTCTGCCACTCACTCCCCAATCCTTCTTTTTGGGAGCTCTTCCTGGGGACCATTTTGTATGACACACTCCTCAGTAGCTTGTGTTCTGCCCTGGGTCTCCGTGGACTTGGGTCCCTTTGTCTGGATATGTGTGGAGTTCTAATTCACTGCTGTAAGTGGCTTTATAGCCTGTGTCCCTGATGGGAGGTTGGAAAGACCTGGGCCGCTGCCTCTGAGCACTTCTCAAGCTCTAGGGGAGTGAGTGAGGGGGACAGAAGAGTACCGGTCAGTCTGGGACAGAAGTTTCCTACCTGATATTCTTCTATTTCTTTGATTCAGCATTTACAGAGCCCTCCTTCAGTCTACCTTCCTCCAAGTTCTAGCAAGTGAGATTTGTCCTTTTATTTGCTGAATCTCTGGGGAGGTTTTTTCTGGTGGTATCTTATGTCACTGTGTTAATGATGTCCCACCCCAATCCCATGAGTTTTGATATGTTGTATTCTCATTTTCATTCGTCTCAAGATAATTACTGATTTCCCTTGCAATTTCTTCTTTGACCTACTGATTGTTCAAGAGTATTATTTAACTTCCATATATTTGTGGATTTTCCAGTTCTCTGGCCATACCATTATGGTTAGAGAAGATGCTTTGTATGATTTCAATCTTTCTAAATTTATTGAGCCTTTTTTTGTGACCCAGCATGTGGTCTATCCTGGAAAATGATCCATGAGTACTTGAGAAGAATATATATCCTGCTGTTTTGTGGTACAATGTTCTGTATATGTCTGTTTGGTCTAGTTCATTTAAAATATTATTCAAGTTCACTGTTTCCTATTATTCTATTATTGTAGAGGTGTCTTTCTCCCTTCAGTTTTGCCAGTGTTTGCCTCATGTATTTTGGGGGACCATAGTTAGGTGCATAAATATTTATGATTCTTATTTCTTCTTGGTGGATTGCCCCTTTTATTAATATACAGTGTCCTTCTTTTTCTCTTATAACAGTTTTTGACTTAAAGTCTATTTTGTCTGATATTAGTATAGCTACCCCAGCTCTTTTTTGGTTACTATTTGCATGGAATATCTTTTTCCATTCTTTCATATTCAACTATTTGTGTCTTTGGGCCTAAGGCAAGTCTCTTATAAACCACATATAGTTGGAGCATGCTTTCTTTTTTTTAAATCCATTCTGCCAAACTGTGTCTTTTGATTGGGGAGTTTAATACATTAAAATTCAGTATTATTACTGTGAAGTCAGTACTTACTTCAGCCATTTTGTCCTTTGGTTTTTATATGTCATACTGTTTTTTGGTCTCTACTTTATTTCAACCTACTTTTCTATATAGTTGATCTTTTGTGATGTATCTGACTGATCCCTTTCTCATTTCTGTTTCTGTATTTTTAAAATACTTTCTTTGTGGTTACCTTGGGGTTTATTTTACACAACCTGTGTCTATAACCAACTAATTTGAAAAGATACCAATTTAGCTTCTATATTATATACATTATCTGCTCCCATATCCCTCTGTTTCCCCTCTTTATGTTGTTTTTGTCCCACTTTACACCTTAAATTTTGCTTGGGCATTATCAGGAAATATGCCTTTTTCTTGTTCATTTGTATTCTGATTCTTATATGAAGTAAAGAGTAGAGTACTATATTGAGGACACAGTACTACTGGGTTTTGCATTTACCCTTTTGTTACCCTTACTGATGATTTTCATTTCTTCACACTTCTCCAGGCTACTCTCTCCTGTCTTTTCTTTTCAACCTGGAAAATTTCCTTTAGTAATTTTTGTAGGGCAGGTCTTTTATTGATGAACTCTCTCAGTTTCTGTTTATCTGTGAATATTTTAAACTCTTCTTCATTTTTGAAGGACAGTTTTGCCTGACAAAGAATTTCTGGTTGGCAGGTTTTCTCTTTCAGTACCTTAAATATATCATGCCACTGCCTTCCTGCCCTTCACGGTTTATGAAGAGAAATCAGCATTTAGTCTTACTGAGGATCCCTTGTGTGTGATGAACCACTTTTCTTTTGCTACTTTCAGAATTGTCTCTTTATCCTTGGCATTTGCCATTCTGATTAGTATGTGTCTCAGAGTAGTTCTATTGGGATTTATTCTGTTTGGAGTATGTTGTGCTTCTTGGACATGCATAGTTTATGTCTTTCATATGAGTTGGGAAATTTTCAGTCATTATTTCCTCATATTCTTTCTGCCCCATTTTTCTTTCTTTTCTTCTTCTGGGACACTCATGATATTTATGTTTGTGTGCTTCATGCTATCACTCAAATCCTTGAGATACTGCTCAATTTTGTCTGTTCTTTTCTCTGTCTGTTCTTCTGACTGATGATTTCATTTGTCCTGTCTTTTAGTTTGCTGATTCTTTCTTCTGTGTGTTCAAATCTGCTGTTGTATGCCTCTATTATATTTTTAATCTCTCCTATTGTGCCTTTCATCCCCATAATTTCTTTTATGTTTCTACTTTAAAATTCTCTATGCTTACACATTGTCTTCTTTATATCCGTTATCTCTTTATGCATATTTTCCTTCATCTTCTTGAATTGATTTAGGAGATTTGTTTGAACATGTTTGATTAGTTGTTAAAACTTCTTAAGTTTTCATTTGTTCCCTTGACTGAGCCTTATCTTTCTGTTTCTTAGTATGGCTCATAAGTTTTTGCTGACGTCTAAGCATCTGATTATCTTGATGAGTTAACTCAAAAGGTCCATTTCTCCCTCTTGTATTGGGTTTTGTTGTTGATGGCTTTGTGTTAAGACTCTTCTTTAACACTTGGTTCAACTTATTCTATGCCTTTAGAAATGTCTGTGTTTAACTGATCAGATTTTCTCAGCTGTTATTATTATTCTTGCCCTGGTGCAGTTTTTAAGATTGTACTTTTTGTGCAATTGTTTCACCTCCAGGAGAGAGTTTTCTTTCCTCTGTTCCTTCTCCCGGAATCTTGATCTGTTCTGTCTGTTTTTATACAGACTTTTCTCCCCAGCTCCTATGATTTGTTTAAATTCTCCCCCTCACTCAGTGCCCCATTTTCCTTATACTTTTCAGTTCTGGGACCTGTCCTATCTTACAGCAGTTCAGTTTAGCCACCCCTCTTTTATTTTCTGTGAGGCTTTTCTGCCTCCAGTTTCTTCCTTTTTAGGGTGTCCCACACTGGGGAGCCAGATGAAGTCAATCCAGAAAGGTGGGTCACTTCAGAAAAGTCTGTTTTGCCTTTAGTTGTCCACCTGACTGAAACTGGATTGAATGAGAGCATAGTAGTTCTTACCAGCATTTGTGTTCAGCCCCAGGTCTCTGAAGGCTTAGGTCCCTATGCCTGGATATCAGTGGAGTTCTAACTCACTGCTGTGATCACTCTATACTATTACTTGACAGTGGGAGGAACCTGGGAAGTACTGCCTCTGTGTGACTCACAAGGTGTGTGGCAACAAGTGAGGGTGAGGGGAAAGGGAACTGACTGGTATCCAGGATGGAATTCTTCTACCCTACATTTTTTTGTTTCTTTGATTCAGCATTTGTGGAGTCCTTCTGCAGTCTCTATCATCCTCTAGATTTCTAATCAAATGGGATTTGTCCTTTTCTTCACTAAACCTCTGGGGAGGCTTTTTCAGGGTATGTCTTATGTCACCATGTTGATGATGTCACCTCCAGGACATTTTATTTTTGGATAATTTATTTTTCTGCTTACTTAGTGAAATGGAGCACATTTTGTGATTTTTATTGGTTATTTTATTTCCTTTTCCTTGAATTATCTGTTCATAACTCACATCTAATTTTCAGGGACTGTTCTTATTTTCCATATCAACTTGTGTGACTTTTTCTTTTTAAATTATCATTTTTTAAATACACATTGTAAAATCTTTTCCTAGTCTGTTGTGTATCTTAAACTTTGTTTATGGTAATTTCTCTTGTTAGAGAAACATTTTTATTTAGTCATACTTATCAGTTGTTTTTCTTATGAATTTTTTTCTTTTCCTTCCTTGGTTAATAGACTTTACCCACAAAGATCACAAATACGTTCTACATTTTCTTACAATTTTTGATAGCTTTTCTCTTTTCATATTTAGCATTCACTTTTTTTTTGGAGTCTTTTTTGTGACTAGTGAGAAGTTAGAAATCTAAATTTTTACCCAAATATATAGCTAGTTATCCCCAAATCATTTATTTGGTATTCTTTTTTGCATTGATTTGAAATGCTTCCTTCATCATAAAATTAATCCCAAATTAATACCCATAAAATCATGATTCTCTTTCTGACCCAGTTTTCTTCTACACTCTATTTGTGTATTACTGCTATAATGCAGTACTGTTTTAATTACTCTGGCTTTATAATATTTTTTTTCATCTCTGGGTGGGAAATATCAATATTTGGGATTACATGTCAGTATGCAGTTTTCCTAAATAGTACTCTTCATTTATTCATATCTTCTTCAAAGTCTTTTCATAAATTTTCCTTCATTTCTATATAAATTGTACATATTTCCTATTAGGTTTAACGTGAGATGCTTTATGGTTTTTTATGTTATTTCGAGTGGTACATTTCTATCTATTACTTTTTCTGATTGATTGTTGCTGGCATATACGAAACATACTGATTTGTTTGTTGATCTTGTTGCAGTCCACCAGTTCATCCATCAGTTAGTTTTCCCAGAAATTCTAGATATATGTCCATACCATCTTTAAAGAATGACATGTTTGGACTTGTTCCTACCATTTTTCTTGGTGTTTTCTTCTTATGATGCTTTCTAATGGTATCTGCACCCCAATTTTCAGCTTTTCGTTGGATTGATCACAGTTTTTATTCTCTTTCTTACCTTCTAATTTTGAAGTTTATACATTTTATTTCTCTGTTCTGGTGGTCCCTAAATATCTACACACAGGCACTTCAACTTATATTTTTATAAAAACTTATAGAGTCAGTCTAATCTGGATCTTTTACTTTCCTCCATTCTTTCCATATAACTTCCCATGCTGATATTGTATGAGAATTTAGTTCTAGATTAGTGATTTTTGAAATAATTGATACTTATTTCAATACATTTTACTAATTTCTTGGTTAACATCTACTTCTTGCATCCTACTTACTTTGATTAGATTCATTTTTCTTTTTACTAGAATATACATTCTAGAATTTTGGGGGGGGCAAGACTAAGGGTGGTAAATTTTTGAATCTCTGAATGTCTGAAAATATCTTTACAGTATTTTATCTTCCCTCAGAACTTCCCTCAGATATTGTTCCATTGTCTATATTGTCTTATATTGTCTGTCAGATGTCTAATGTCATCTTCATTCCTTTGTATGCTATCTTTTTTAAGACTTTACCCACAAAGATCATAAATATGTTCTCCTACTGTGATGGATCCAGAGGTGGGCTTAAAATTATCCTTCTTAGAACTTTGTGGATCCTTTCAGTCAGAGGAATTGTATCTTCCAGCATTCTGGAAATTTTTTTATTATATCTCCTATGTACCCTCACTGTTCTTTCCTTCTAAAATTCCTGTAAGATGGCTATTATAATGCCTGAATCTTTCAACCATATCTCACCATTTTTTTTTATACTGTCCAACTTTTTGTTTTGATGTGTTGAATTCTAGAAAAATTTCTTAGCTCCATTTTTAGCTTTCTAATTTGCTCTTAAACTGTAGTCATTCTGCCATTCAGTATATCCACTGAATTTATTTGACAGTCAATTATTTTAACTTTTTATGATCCATAGTTTTTAGCTTAACAGATAAAATATATTTTTGCCTTTCTTTGAGGCTCAGAGTATAAGAGGCTACTTGTACTTATTGTAAAATACAATTCTGTTTGCTATTTACTCTTTTTGGGAATGTTCTTCCATTTGTTGAGTTTGGTATCTCTTTTTATGGTTTTGATTTCCCTCAAATATTTGATTAATTCTTATCTTTATCTTTGAAATTCCCTCTTAGATTGTCTGTTTGCATAGATTGCTTGAGAGTCAAGATCAGGCATGTAGTGGCTTGAATTCCTGTCATACCCCATATCCCACATTCACTTCTCCAATTCGCAGAGGAGGATCCCTAAATCTGCAACCTCTGGGTACAGAGCACTCTTGGCACCACTCCCACCTGTGGCAGCAGTACTTTCCAGTGTATTTAGGCTGTGGTTTATTTTTTCAATCTGTTTTCAATTGCTTATTTTTCAGCCAGATTAAGAATGTATCCATCCACACATAAGTATATGTACACACATATGCCCTCTCATATAGATATATAGACACATCCTTTTTTGTTTGTCATTTTAAGAGATTTTGATTACAAAGGAGAAGCTGCAGCTTGTGTTCAGTTTCTAAACTGTCCACCCTTGAACTGAATCTTAAAAATGAAACAATTCTTCTCATGTGGAAAGGAGAGAAGAACGGTGGGAGGAGGACATATCAAGCAGAATAAACAGGAAAAACGAGCTTATAATGTCTGGAGCACAGAGTGGGATTTGGATGAATCTATCGCTGTTTCAATATTTCAATGCCTTTATTCTATGCAATTCCATGTATGTTATTTGGTTCCTCACACATAATTAAAGTGGAAGCTGAGACTGAGTTTCTCCAACTCCTTTAAATTAAAACTTTTGTATTCAGTGACCCTCACAAAGTGCCAGAGGGCCATTCCTATTTCTGTCTCAGATGGAAGGAAGCTTCTAAAAAAGTGGACACACCACACTGTTAGCATTGATGATCTTAATGAAGTATACGAAGTGGGAGAAAAGCATTATTAATGTTTTCCTTCTCAGCCTCTGTATTCTTCAACTTGACAAACATGTATTAAATTCATATTTCAAAAAATGGAAAAGTAAAAAGAAATTAGAAATGCTAAAATTAACTAAAAATGATATAAAAATATTTCCAAATTACTAGGAAATTTAGAAACTAGTCATTTTCTTTAACTATTTTTACATCATAGGGTATCATTGCCATGGTAAACATCAGAGATAATCTAGTCCATTTTCCTACAGTTGAATAGGACTAAAAATTCCAGTTATCAGGCTGCAGGTTCTGTGTTCCACTGTGCCTCACTGCCGGGGAGTTCTGGGGGATATTGTCTGCATTCTGCAATAAATCCTTGGTTTTCTTTCATCCATCCTGTTCTCTGTTAAGGAGAAGTGGAATTTCTAGTTTTCATTTCTTCCACTACAACTAAAAAGGTGTGGGGGGTCAATTTTTTTAAGCCACCCTATTATTTTATTTTGCTATTTTATCAAGGGGCAGGCAGTGGAATGGAGAAGTGTAGGCAAACTATGAGATGGTCCTAAGGATATGTCTACATTAGATTTTTGCTCATTTGAAAAATTAGACACATCTCTGGGATCTTCTGATAATTTGCCCATTTTTTTCCATTTCATTTCTTCAAATTTCAAACATGTCATCAATTACAATATAGACGAAATTAAGAAAGTGTTTAATATGACCTTGACATATCAGTGTAAATCTCTAAAACCTTCAATCTGTCCAGATTAGAGGCTACCATGTGCTTCCAAATCACCCTGTGCTTATATTTTCATGGTACTTTTCACATGGTATGGCAGTTGTCATTGACCACTTTCATCCCACTTGTCCTTTTGGCAAGGACTCTGTTGCATTTCTGAGTCTAGCATGGAGATGACACATAGTAGATATTCAATAAATATTTACCAAATGAGTAAATGAAAGAGTGAATTTGATTTCCATAAGGACTTAGACTTTTGCCTGATGAATTCATCCTTGAAGATTCAATTCTATTTTCCAATTTTTTTTCTAATTAATATTTCATATTTATGATGGAAAAACTCAAACATTTGATTTTAAAACATCCAGCCAGATTCAGCTCCAATGTCTCTTTCTCATGACTCAACTATTCATCCATGCAGAATTGACTGTTCCTTCTTTATACATGCCTCTATTATCATATGTATCCTATTTTGCAACTGTTTGCTCCTTCTCTTTCTACTAGAATGTGAACTTCCTTTTTTGTATTTTTTAAAATGCAATTTTATTGACATATTCACACACCACATAATCCATCCAAAGTATACAATCAGTGGCTCAAAGTACCATCACATTGTTGTGCATTCATCACCACAATCAGTTTTAGAACATTTTCATTACTCCATAATAAAGAAAAAATCAAAATAAAAAAGAATACCCAAAACATCCCATATTCCTTATCCCCCATTATGTATATATATTTTTTGTCTTTATTTTATTACTCATCTGCCCATACACTGGGTAAAGGGAGTGCCAGTCACAAGGTTTTCACAATCACATGGTCGCATGATAAAGCTACATAGTTATACAATCATCATCAAGAATCAAGTCTACTGGATTACAGTTCAAAAGATTCAGGTACTACCTTCTAGCTATTGTAATACACTAGAAACTGAAAAGGAATATCTATATAATGCATAAAAATAACCTTCAGAATGACCTCTCAACTCTATTTGAAATCTCTTAGCCACTGAAACTTTATTTTGTTTCATTTCTTTTCCCCCTTTTGGTTAAGAAGGCTTTCTCAATCCCATGATGCCAGGTCCAGGCTCATCCCTGGGAGTCATGTCTCACATTACCAGGGAGATTTGCACCCCTGGGAGTCATGTCCCACATGGGGGGAGGACAATGAGTTTATTTGCAGAGGTGTCTGAGAGAGAAAGGCCACATCTGAGCAACAACCAAAGAGGTTCTCTGGGGGTGACTCTTAGGCATATTTATAAGTAGGCTTAGCCTCTCCTTTGCAGGAATAAGTTTCATAACAGCAAGCTTGACTTATTAAATTGGGATTCCCTAATGCTTGTGAGAATATCAGGAATTCCTCAGGTGGGGAAGTTTAATATTTCCACATTTTTCCCTAGTCCCTCAAGGGAACTTTTCAAATACTTTCTTATTTTCTGTCCAAAATATTCTGGGATGTAATGGAGTATTACATTAACCTATACAGAATAACAAGATCTCATGGAATGTGAACTTCTTGAAAGCAGGATCCCTTCTAATTTATTTTTATATTTCTAATGCCTAGCATAGTGCTGGATGGTTAGTCAGCACACAATAAATGTTTAACAAAAGAACAAGTAGGTAACTAGCAATTCCCTTTATGGAGAAAGGAAGGAATTCATTACAAAATGATCTTATCATTGTTTGGACTTGTTTCATCATCATATGGAATGATGGCTATTTCAGTCCATCCTCTATTTCAGGCCCAAGCAGTATAACCAAATCCTTACAAAGTTCACAGGATAGTAGATATAGTGAGTGACTTCTTGTTTCCATTTAAGTTGTCCCTTAACCTCCTTCCTTGACTTGGGGACCATAGTCCTAGGATTTCAGGGTCTTTAAGTGGCCATGATGGGTTTATTAGAGCTTTTCTCTCTAATTTTCTGAGATATTTCTAATGCCCCACCCCTTCTGTATCTGGAGTAGTTGCTTAATTTTGCTCTGTCCTGCTTTGCTGCTGCAAAGGGAACGAGGTCATTTAAAAAACCAGATTATTGCAGTGTGAAGATTAAGCTCCTACTGTATATCATCCATACTCTATTAAGCAAAATATTTTACATTCCATAAAAATAAAAAATCTTCCCTCCTATTTGTCTTGAGAGGCCCTTGGCTTTAGAAAAGGAGGGAGAAGGATTAATCTTATCCTCCCCCAAATATTTGAGGGTTAACAGAAAAGGAAGAGGGAAGGGATGAAATTTTGCCAAGAGGTAGGGGACTGCTATATTGTGAGTTCTTTCAATATTGTTATGGAAACATGATGTAGGGAAATTGGCCAAAATAGGTAGATCATATTTATTTGGTGCAGTCTTAGACCTCCATACATAGAGAACTCTAAGTGGAAACACAATATACTTTAGAGTCTATAGTTTCTATATTTATAACTACCCTTGCTTAAAGATGCTTAATTAGAAAATTACTGCTCAATGAATACTTTAAAAAATAATTCAAGCAAGAAATACTCTGGAAAAGAATGAAAAGACAAGTTACAGACTGAGAGAAAATATTTGCAAATCAGATACCTGACAAAGGACTTGTAGCTACAATACATAAAGAATTCAAAACTCAACAATAAAAAGAAAATCCTGTTTGAAAGGGGACAAAAGACATGAAGAAAGGATGTCCTCTCTTCACTAAAGAGGACATATAGATGGCAAAAAAGAACATGAAAAGATTTTCAGCATCATTAGCCATTAGGTAAAAGCAAATAAAACTACAATGAGATTCCACTATATACCTACGATAATGGCTAAAATTAAAAATAGTGATAAATGCCTAAGAATACAGAGAAACTGGACCACTCTTATATTGCTAGTGGAAATGTAAAATGGTACAGCTGCTCTTTTAAAACTAAACCTGTACTGCCCGTGTGAGTGAGCACTTCCACTCCTGGGGCATGTATCTCTGAGAAACAAAAACTTATGTTTATGCAAAAACCTATAAATGAATGTCTATAGCAGCTCTATTCCTTATAGCCCCAAACTGGAAACAACCCAAATGTCCTTCAGCGGGTGAATGGTTAAAAAAAAAACTAGTACATCAATACCATGGGATACTATTCAGCAATGAAAAGGGAAAGGAACAAACTATTGATGCATGCAATAACTTGGATGGTTCTCAAGGAAATTATGCTGAGTGAAAAATACAATCTTAACAGGTACTATGTGATTCCATTTATGATACTCTTGAAACAAAAAAATTATAGAGAATAGATCGGTGTTGCCAAGGGTTAAGGATATTGGGAGAGGTGGTGGGTGTGGCTATAAAGGGGTAGTAAGAGTCCGGTGGTGATTGGCACAGTTCTGTATCTTGAACATGATGGTGACATGCATAAAATGATACACACACACACACATACACATAGGAGTGATTGTAAAATAGGTGAAATCAGAATCTGTGAATTGTACCACTGCCAACTTTCTGGTTTTGACTGCGTACTACAGTTATGCAAGATGTTACCGTTGAGGAAGGCTGAGCAAAGGGTGCATGGGACCTCCCCTTACATTTTTGGCAGTTTCTTGTGAATTAATAATTATTTCAAAATAAAAAAGTTTTAAACTTCAGATTTCATTGTCTATAAATAAAGTTTTATTGGAATACATGCACAAATAATTCAAGATTAGGCCATTATACGGAGCAATTTTAGTAGGAAAGGAATAGACTTTTTTCCTATTTCTTTTTTCTTTATAGAGAAGTTGTAGGTTTATAGAACAATCATGCAGAAAATACCAAGTTCCTATATACCTCCTATTATTCACACCTTGCATTAGTGTATGTTTTAGTGTTCTAGGCTTTTTAAGCAAGTATGATGAAATGGTTTGGCTTCAATGATGGGAATTTATTCACTCCAGTTTTGAGGCTGGAAAAATGTCCAAACCAAGGCATCAAGGCAATGCTTTCAATCCTTGGCTCTTCTGTCACATGGCAAAACACATGGAAGTGTCTGCTGGTCTCTCCCTTCTCTTCCAGGTTTCACTGTTTTCAGCTTCTTGCTTCTGTGGCATGCACACAAGCGTTCTCCCTTCCCCGTCTCCAATCTGTTTATAAAGCACTCCAATAATAAGTTTAAGATCCATCCTGAAAGAGGTGGGTCACACCTCAACTGAAGTAGCCTCATCAAAAGGTCCTACTCTAAGCAGATGGCATTCTTGAGCCACCTCAAGACTGTGAGCCATCCTGGTAGATATATATAGTTGGCAATTGAGAAAACATGACCAGACCTTTTTAAATTAGAAATGACCAGAAATGCAGATAATGGTAATAGCTATCAATTACTGAATGTCCACTGTACTAGGGAATTGCCATCCTTAGTAGCTGAAACCACAGAATGCATGACTTTTCCTAGAGAGAGAGTGAAAGTGAGAAGGCGGCCAAGAACAGAACCTTGAACACCAAAATTTAAGGACCTGGCAGCAAAGAAACAACCAACAAGGACTGAAAAGGAATAATTAAAATTCTAAGCAGAGAGCCAGGAGGGAACGTATCATGGAAATCAAAGTTCAACACAATATCAAAAAGAAGAGACTGATTCTCCAATATTTAAAGCAATTCCAGTTTTAATTTCCTCTTCTATCCTCAGCCAGTGAACACATCCATCACTAGAATTATTAGTTATCCATCCTTTTTAGTCAGAGCGTAACTGGATTAACAGGGAGCAACTATAAAATAAAAATTATAGAGATGAGCTATGAGCATCCTTTTTGCTTATGTGCCTACTCAAATCTGACATCCTAAATTAAGCCAGTTTCTATTTTAGCTGTGAAAGGTCAAGATTAAGCTTAGAAAGCATGTCTAAATTTGTTATTAATATTTTCACTCATAACCACATCAGGACAAAAAAAAAAAAAAAAAAACCTAACCACCAGTTAGCCATTTTTAAACATTTATTTTCAAAGATCAGAACAACACACTATATTTACTCACATATATTCCTGTTTATTAGCAGATAGTTTCAGCAAACAGACATCTTTAAGCATCTTCATCGGCTTTTATCAAACCTTCAAAGTGGCTCCTGCTGCTGTTGACAATCACAGCAGCCTGTTGGAGGTAAAGTATGGGGAAAGAAAAATCATCACATAGTCCTCAAAATTCAGAAATAATAAAGCACTTGAGTGGGTAAAATGTATAGTAGTCAGGTATTAATAAAAGCCAAAATTATGATTAATTTCCATACACAACCTAAAATGAAGAATAATGTGAGAATATCACATATTTAACAAATATTCATGAAATAATCAGACATTTTGTATTACTTAACACTATGAAATTCCAGATTTTTGTGGAGTAGCCATTAAAATGTGAAAAAATACTTCTTAAAAATTATAATGTCATAAATCTTCAAATGCACATGATCTTTTTAAAATGCAATTACGCACTTAATTATGGTAAAGAATCTTATGAACTTAGAAGTGTTATTGAACCAACACGATTACTCTGAAGGTAGGAAGAAAACAATATATAACTAAAGGATATGTGTATAAATATTTTTCTCTCCCCCTCCCCCTCCCGAAAACAACAACAACAACAAAAAACCAGAACTCCCCATTTAACAAGTATCTTTTAGGTGGCTCCTATTTGAAATCTGTAGGTGATGCAGAGATGTGCTGTTACACAGTCCTTGCTTTTAAGCAGTTCATCCTCTAGCAGGAGAAGCTAACATATGTATAATTAAACATAAGTATTAAACACTACCTGGGGGTCATAAAATACTACAGGAGCACAGAAGTCTTGAAAATGCTGAAAGCTTCAGGGAGCAGGTAGTATGTGATCATTTTAGATATTAAAGCAGGACTAGACTGATGAATATGAAGATGAATGAGTGGTGGTGGTGGGCGGGAAGTCAGGTGGAGAGCACAGCAGGTACCCATCATGTGAAGCAGCCAAGTGGAGAGCACCTTCAGGGAAATACATAGAACAGTGATGTTGCAAGGAGGTAGGGTTGCAGGCATGTAGTGAAAGGCAATGGTCAGAAAAGTAGCTTGGTGTCTTGGACATAGTGTTAAAGATTTTAATTTTTATTGCATGTGTATGAGGGAACATTTGAAGGTAAGAATATAGGGGTCATGTGCTCAGAGTTGTCTGAAGGAAGATGACTTTGATACCCTGTGAAGGATGGATTTCAGGGTGAGACAGTCCAGTTATCAAACAAGTTTGTATTATAAAGTCTGACCAGATTTTCCCCAATCTTGAAATATGTGAAAATAAATGCAAGAAAAATATCTTAATTAAATAAAAAATCCTATTTTAAAAATATAACATCAATATAACAGCCCCCTTTAAGTAGATACAAGTTAAGATGTTAGAGTTCAATCCCTTCATCTTATAAAGAAACAAAAATCCAGAGAACTGAAGGGACTTGATTCTACTCACGCTACTCTATCAGAAGTAGAACCCAAAATAGGAAAACGGTCTTTTAAATCTAGATTTAGCCTTTCTTTCAGATTACCTGGAACTCAATAATATATATTTGCTTAATACTCATCTTTAAAGAGTCTTGGTTTAATTAGGGAGAACAGAATCATATATTTTCCAAAAAAAAAAAAAATTTAACTATCAACTATTAAATCATTTTTCTAGAGGAGATCTTGTGGGAATCTGCTTTCATGCACATTTATAACTACATCAACTGTAAATAAATAAATGCATGAAAATTGGAAGGTGATTGAGCAACAAATTCTTTTGCATTTAACACCTCCTTGAATTTGATTCCTTTTTCTTTTAGCAAAGTGATAGGGAAATTTCAGGAGAGTCTTATATAATAGTCACAGATTCTTATAATAATGAAGACAAAATTAACTGACTTATGCAGCTGCAATCAATTTTTGTTTAGTACATAACAGAAAAGCAGTGCTACTAATGGGAGTAGAAAGTCTTAGAAAAACTGAAGATATAGTCCTACGCAGTGGTGGCTTACAATCAAAAAGGATTTGGAGCACTTAATGAAGACATATTATTCCTTACTAAAAGCAAATGTAATAAATGTCCCATTATTTAAATATATTTGCTAATTTACGTATACATAAAGAATAGATTATGCTTAATTAAAAATAAAAAATATATTTTCTTTCAATGAGAAAAAATTGGGAAGAGAAAGAAAATGTAAAAAAGCAAAGCTAAAGAAACTTAGATGCTTGGTATTATCAACACTGAGCTGAAGAGAAATACAGAAAATATCAAATACAGTGGTATTAATAATAAGAAAGTGGAGTTGAAATGGTTAAGCATATGAGTATGGACACAAAAATTACAGAATATTTTATTCCTTTTTATTTACTGTGGGTTATTTTGGAGAGGAAAAAATGATTCCAAGTTGGCAAAAATAAAGCAAAAGTCCAAAATGCATATATATATACAATTTCGCTGGAAAAGTACAAATATGATGGGATAAATATTGGATATATAAGATATGGTCAGATTATGGAGAGTCTTACTTTCAAGCTGAAGTGTGGTGACTCCATTCTAAAATCTGTGCTAAAGGCAATTTAGATTCATTTGAAATGTGTAAGATAAGACATGCCATAAAGAAAAATCTGTTTTGGGAAGACCCTGGAGTACCGAATTGGGGTTTTGTGAAGAATAACTAAGATATTCACTCAATGCCTAATTAGTGCATAGTAAATGTCAGTTGTAATAATAATTAGGAGATCTCTTTTTTCTTTTCCCCTGCCTCTGCTACTAAATAACTTATGAGCTTGAATGTCTCTACTCCCTGGGTCTCAGTTTCCTAGCATATAAAATTAGAGGGTTAAACCAGATGATTTCAAGGAATCATTTCTGGTTAAAAATTCCAGTTCTTTGTTACTCTGGATGCCAAGGAATAGTCTAAGTATTTACATAGTGTTGTCACCCCAATCCCACCAAAGAATGAAGTTAAATAATTTTTTCCAGTTTGCATATAAGTATGCTGATCCAATCTTTACTTAATTTAAAAATTACAAAATTTAAAAAGGTTCCAACACAGACTTGGGAATTTAAGCACATACTATATTTTAATACATTTAACAACTTAATTCACACAGACTGACAAATGAAATGCAAAAGTAGACCACCTAAAGATTTGAAGAGCATAAACTCCACATTCTGCAACTAGAAAAACAATAAGCCACTGCATATTAGTATGTAACATTAAAATATTTTAATGTATACTACCCCCTCCCCCAATGGCAGTGATTTATATATTAGTGCAACAACAGAGCACTTGTAAACTTTTTTCTGTTCAACATCATCAATGTCCATCATAACAAATTTTATCTGGTTAGCTCTAAAGGCTTTCTAAGTTGAGTCTGAGCTTTTTGAGTTTTGGTATTTCAACAATTACAGCCTCTACCCCTAAGCACAGCCATCCATCCAGAAATGCCCATCATCTGGGGCTGGGGGAACAAATGGTATATAGGTGGATCTGAAGAAATCGCTCACCTTTCTAAAATAAGAAAAGGGATATTATTCTGTGATTGGAGACGTAACTGTATACCACAGACAGTTTTTACTTATCACTTTTTAGGCAGGAAGCTTTGTCAAACTGAGTAAGATTCAGGCTAGAGACAGCTTTAGTGTGACTTCTGAATTGTTATTTCTCTCTCTCTAGGGCCCTTAGTGTTATGCAAGGGGAGAAAAGAAAGGATGCATGTCAGAGTTAGCTGACTGTATATCAACCATGGTTTAAAATAACACTGAAAGGCTGAAGGTAACAGAAATTGCTTTATAAAAAGGACCTACCCAGCTTAGTTCTATTAAATAAATTATAACTCTTATATATTGAGGTTCTTGATAGTAATAAGTCCAAGTTATAATGGAATATGTAACAAGGCAAATGCCCTTCTCTGTTTTCATCAATATTCTGAGTCTGGCTGTCAGGGGAAATCATTAGCATGTGCAGTGGAGTGTTATCTGTTAACACAGATCTAATGACAGGGCACGGATCTAAAACAACTTCTTAAAGTCCAAATATCACCTCAATTTGAATGTTTTCATTCTTCTGGAATGAAAAGATATATCAACTTCCTTCAACAATAGGGAAACTCAGAATATTTATTAACAAATTTTCATTTACTTTCCTTTAATTTACAGTATGTGCCCATTAACAACATGAGAAAAGTGAACTCTCAAACTTCAATTGTTAATACTGACGTAACAGGTTAAATATATTTCTTAAAGCACTACGTATATATTCTTCCACATTCCTATTGTCTTGTTCAGGTCTGAGATGCTGTCTCCCTCCTGATACTCCTCCTCTAAGCAGAATGTTTAGCATAGAATAGCATCTCAAAGAAGCCCAAATCTTGCCCAAGGTAAAAGTTGTCAGGGTTGGATTCTTCTTTAGCAAATGCTGTGCTGGGTCTCGTTGGGTGGCCTTGTGAGATCCGAGCAGATCGCTTTTAGACAAAAGAAGGAGTCAAAGAGAACTTGGATCTCCAGAGAAAAATAAAGTGCTGCCCCCTGTAAATCACAGTCTCTATGACGTAAAGTGTCTTCCTAACGAGGTAGAAATAGCAGGGGAGTATGTTGCAGATGCCCATTTTTCAATATATTGAATTCGGTATTACTGGTCTGCATCTTTAAGGGCTTAAAATGGACTGACTCCACTCATCTCTCTGATTTTTTCATAAGTAAGCCAGAACACCAGTGACCAAGGGGTCTGAAAGATTAACCAAAGAAGTTAGTACATATTTCAAAGCAATTATTAATAGTCTACATAACTGTATATACACCTTTTAATGACAGTCATTTTGAATCCATTGTGGCTGAAATCAAATATTTTCGTATTTCACCTTTGTAAAGCACTTCATTATAATTTACAAAGCATTTTCATGTCTGATTTCTCACAGATTTCTCTAAACTATATAGAAAAAAAGGTATTAGCATTCCTATTTTATAGATGAGAACATTGGGGCTTAGTGTTAAATGCCTATTCACACATGTGGAGCTAGACCAAGCACCTCTGGCTTCCATTCCTGGGTTCTTTCTACTGAGTAAGACTGGCTAAAGGGCTAGACCCCAGGATGCCTGGATTCTAGGCTGTACTTCTTCATATGGAGCATGGAGCATAACAATGACGCATTTAAGAACTTGAAAATGAGGAAGATGAAAGAGTGTTCTTTGAGAATTAGGCCATAAAACTGATATCTAATATATCACAACATAGATTTAAATATTCACATTAAATAGGGAAAAGAGCTTCCAGACCAGAAAGACTAGACTTTCACTTGAGTGGAGGTGTATCTAGACCTAAAGGAATTATAAGGAGATAAGAGTTATTCAACAATAGAAGATATAAAAGCTAAAGTCAGAGAGAAATTACAACGTAAACATTGGAAGCAACCATCAGAGAAAGGGTGCCTTGGATCTAATCCTGTCTGATTCAGTCCATAAGTGATGGACAGGTAATATTGACCAGAGAGAAACTCTATCATATTAGAGTAGAAAAATAAGCAATTAGAATGTAAAATATATTTGGTTACAGAGTTGTAAAGCAATATTTATGTCATGTGTATTTGGAAATATTGAGTATATTATATTGGTAGGCTGAGAATTTACTAAATAGTGGATTTAAGAGAACTTTTTTTTGGTCAGTTAAATGTATGAATACACAGATGAAAAAAGGGATATGATGCTGTGAGTATACCACATTCTTGGGATAGCAAAAATAAAGTGAGCCAAGGATATAACTGCAGTTGGATCAAGGAGGCAGTCTTGGTTAAGAATGGACTATACAATCATTCCTAATTGTGATGGTAATCAAGACTCCTTCCTCATATTGAGATGACAACAACCAAAACATATGCAAAAGAAATAAATATTAATCAGGGACTGAGCAGCGCAATGTCATGCTACCACTGCTTTGTGGAACGGATTGGTATGGAGTTATGGAGTTTAGCTGGGTTTTGAATAGAAGTTAAAGAGAGGGAAATCTTATAGCCAAAGAACATGGGTGGTTTTTAAATGGTATATGCTCAGGTGATGTGCTGGAGCAATGTGGGACACTTTGTTTAATTGCTGATTTCCTCAATGGTATAGTTTGATCAATGTAAATAGCCGAAGTGAATATGAACCATTGTTGTCTCTTCTGGTCTGCCTGTTGTGATAATGGCTGAGAAAAAGAAGAATATTTCTCCAGGCCTATTATTGTGGAGCGGAACACATAATGGCTCTTGAGTTGATGTTCTTTAATACTAACTTTACAAATAAAGATCTTCCAGTTGTGATTATTTGTTCAGCAAACAGTTCTGTTATAACTTGGTTTCCCATAAATCTTGAGTAGGAAACATGCTGTCCAGAGGACTTAAGTGTCTGGGTAACTTGCCAAGTGTGTTTTTCAGTGTGAACAAGCAAGCTGTTCTGGTCCAACCACTTTCAATGAGTTCAGCTAAGTTCAATCTGTATTTGCAAGGCTGGTTTACTTGAAAGTGCTGATCAGTCAGGTTTCTGAGAACCCAAGGGTCAGGGCCATGCATGGTAGGAAATCAACAAGGCAGTGACATCCTGGTGATCTTTGATCCTTAGCTAGCCTTTCTTTAGCAATATCTCTCCATTACCACACACTATTTTCTTTTAAAACATCTATGACTAGCTACAGGATCTTGAGCAACTCAGAATACTCTATTAGTTAGGAACATGAGGTTTAGTTTTGAACAGAACTGCAACCAATTCCCAACTCTGCTACATACTAGATACATGAATTTGAGCAAGTTTCTTAACTCTTGGAGCCATGGTTGGAGCCATGGTTTTCTCACCTGAAAAATGAAGATAACACCGTCTGTTTTACTAGGTTCTTGTAATATTTTTTGAAAAATAATGTACATCAAAAGCTTTATGCAGTGCTAGTCACACATTAGGTACTTAACTTTTTTTTTTTTTTTTGTCATTTATACTTCCCAAGTCTCTAGTATAAAGATAATAAGGTCAGATTAAGCGGTCCTGGCATTTCTTTGTACTGTGCTTACCCCTTTCCCTTCCTGACCCTGCTTTTGTGTTCTTGAATGGTCTCACCATCTTCCTAGACTCTTAAACTAGAAACATAAAAGTACCATTTCCTTCTTCCCTACCTCACCTTCCACATATGTTACTAAGTCCTATAGAGTTAACTACGAACATCCTTAGACTCTATCTTCTCTCCATTTCTATAATCATCTCCTGGCTAGACCCACTGACAGGATTTCCTTCCTGGTCTCCAAGTTTGCAACATATCTTTGATACTGCTGCCAAAGTAATACTATCCTCAAATGAATCTTAGCATGTTGCCCTCATGTTTAAATAGCTGCTTGCTGACTACAGGATTACACCTAAACTACTTTGCTAGGCCTGCAAAGTCCTTCTCAGCCAGATCCTTAAGTACTTCTCTAACCCTATGTCTCACCAACTCTTCTCTGAAGACCCATTCTCCATCCAAACTTAATTTTCCTTAGTTTGCCAAAGAGTCTCAGGTCCACACATGACGGATGCCTATGCTCATGCCCTCCCTTTTCTTGACAACTGCCAGCTGATCCTTCAAATACCAGATCAAATAGCACCTCTATGAGTCTTTTGTCACTTCCCAGAGTTACAGACATTTTTACTCCACTGCCTATGTTCTCACAGAGTTTTGTTCATACCACTGGCAAAAAATTAGTACAAACTCCTTAATAATCTATGTCTTCTGGAGTCAAGCTGCCTGGGTTTGATGCCCTGACTCCATTATTTAATAACCACCTAATCTGGCTAAGCTATTTAGATGCTGTAAGCTTTTATTTCTTCCTCTGTAAAAGACAGATATGATAGCAACCTACTCTACAAGTTGGGAGAATTCAATGAGTTAAGCCATAAAAATTATTAGCACAGTGTTGGCCATAAATATACCAAATGATTGAATAATATTATCTTTACTATTCCTATAATTTTAACTGTTTGCCGGTTTATCTTCTCCATGACATTGTAAGTGTAACACTCTGTCTTATTCCCTTGTATTAGCTGCACCTGGTTCATGCAGGCCAAATAAAAATCTTCCTTTCCAATGGAAAATATTAACAGTTTTAAGAGAATCTCAAGGTATATTTGAAATGATAAAAATAATATTTTTCAACTCTGGTACACATTTATATCAGGTATTTCCAAGTGCTTTGGCTATTAACTTTATGTTAATAAATAAATACCTAATCTCCCTTGGTGACGTAATTTATTACCATAACTTCAATTACTGTCTGTATGAAGACAATGCTCAAATCTAAATCTCCATCCCCATATTGTCTTTTAAGATCCAGACCTCTATATGAGGCTAGTCATCTAGACATCTCTATTTGGATATCCTATGGGTATCAAAAACTTAACATATCTTAACTTGTACTTGTTGTTTTATCCCCAAATCTTCTTGCAAATGATCCCCATTATAGGAAATTACATCATCATTTTCTCAGGACAGGAAACTGGAAGTAAAGCCTGACTTTTCCTCTTCTTCTCCATCCCCAACCTCATCCAATCAGTCATGTTTATCTCTCTTCTCAATCTCCTAAATATTGTTCTAATCCATCTTCTTCTGCTCCTGCTGTCATACTCTAGTCTAAGTCACAGTTATCTCTCATCTACAAATACTACTTCCGTTCTCCCAACCCACCTGGCAGCCAAGATGATCTTTCTAAAAATGCAGATTTCATCAAGCCAGTGCCCTGTTTAAAATCCTCTGGCAGTTTTCCATCATTCTATACAATCCTCCCCTATCTGGTCTCTGTCTCGTTCTGTCCTCTCCCTGTGCCTCTCTCCTCCAAGTCTTTATGTCTTGGTTCCTTGAAGTTATCATGCTCTCTGTCCACTCCACCTAGGATGTTCCTTTTGTCCCTCCTTACCTGGCTAAAAGTCCATTGTCCATGAAAGCTTTCTCAATCTCCTAGCCTAGGCTGTACTTATTTGCTATATACTTCCGTGGCACTATGTACTCTTCCCATAACGTTACAGTTTCTTATTCACTATTTATTCTCACCTAGCTCATAAGCTCCAGCACAACTGCAGAAACTGCAACTATTTTGTTCATCCCAAAGCTAAGTCCATAGCACAGGGCTTTGCATTGAGTAGGTACTCAATTGATATTATTATACTGTCCTAATTTTTGATTGTTTGAATTTCTCTACTCATATTTATCCATTCTTTTAAATATTTTCTAACTTACAAACACTTGAATATCTTGTTTTTATTATATTTGCTGTGTTATTTAAGCAAGTCTATCTAATCTTACATTTAGTTCACTTTTGTTAAAAAATAGCATCTCCACCAAAAAAAAATAATTATGCAATGCTTTCTTACTAAGCAGAGTTCTGTGGTAACACGGATTAATGGGTAAAGTAACATTTCTATCAAAGTAACAATTTTTGTTTGAAAACAGTAAAATGTTCATAGGAATGGCCTCTAGTGTGAAATCTGTACACTTGTCTTAAACTCTACATTTTGGCTAAATGGAATACTAAAGGTTTTATATTGCAGAAAATCTATGTATTAGTTTTATAACAACAGAAACAACAGAGTATCTGCCTATTCATTTCTGGATGTAACTGAATTATTTACCTTAATCTCCCAAGAAAAAGAGGTGAAAGAAAACAAAGAAAGGACCTTCACTTCATCTGTGGAGGGCATGCCAAAAAAAAGAAAGAAAGAAAGGAAGATAATAACAAATTAAAAATAATTTAAATATAAAGAAAAGAAAAAGGAAAAAAACTTCTTTACCATTCGCAGCCAAGATGGTAAAAAGCCTTTATATAGACTCATGAATCCTTCACCTTGGACAGCCTGAATCAAGCAGTCAGTTGATGATTTATATAAAAGTCCTCTAAAAAGAAAACATGACAATTTTGTTAAATTTCTAATGCATAAATAAATATATAAATAAAATAGATATAAATAATCATATTGTATAAAAGGATGTAGGAATTGAAATGAAAGTATAGTCTAAGGAAATGTATTATAAGTTAAATATTTCCAGTGAGTTTAGAACAAATAATATTTGTGATTCTTTTTTTTTTTTTTTGAACTTGTTCACTTTTTTTGAGCTTAAAGTTATGTTCTAGGGTGACTCTTCTGATTTATCCCACTCCTGGTCTTAGAATTAATTCCACCTGATCTCTTCCAGACAGAATGTACTGTTTTATATCAAATCAAATTCTCCACATTACCTGCAAGTCATAAGCCTCTGAAGAAAATGCTCTGTAAATTCTCAGCAGAGTATGCTTTCAAAAACTCTTTGAAAACAATAAAGTCAAAATGAATACCTTGTGTCTAAACAATATGACTGTAAAGTAGCTTACTTCTTTAAATGCATAGTACATTTCCATCAGACAAAGAGCAGGTAATTGCATAAAAACAATTTCCTGGTTGAATACATAAACACACAAATTTATTTCTATCAAGAATAAATACAGAACAACATCTTTAAAGACAATATTATTACAGACATTCAAATACATGGATACTGAAGACTTTCTGTCTACCTTCCTTGTTTATCTCTTGGTTGATTCATTATTCGGCTTTTGATGACATCAGCTGGGGTTCCCAGAATAGAAGCTACCAGTCCAGAACATAAACTACAGACACAAATAAGTGAAATTGAAGAAATAAATGTAGCAGTTTCTAACTTTTAAGAAAAGGGAATTTTATTTTTAGAAAGAACAGAATACTAGATATATCATATATTATTATAACATTCTCCTTAATGCTTTTGCTTAAAATTAATGCTAAATTATTTTACTAGATAGGTAGAAAATAAAAACAACAGAAACACTGTTAGTCAGTTACAAATACGCACAGAGTACCTGCTGGTGCCAGGCACTCTGCTAGGCAGTGAATAAGAGAGGTAAGACCCTGCCCTCAAGGAGCCTACACTCTAGTTGGGGGAGGCAGATAAGAAATGAATAAATTCAGATAATGATAAATGCTATGAAGAAAATTAAATGGGGTAATGCAATGGGGAGTAACTGGGTGCCGGCAGTAAGGGAGATAGCTGGACAGAGACCTAAGTGGTGTGAAGGAAGCGTCCAGGTGAATACCTGGAGGAGGAGCAATGCAAACAGAAGGAACAGCACATGCAAAGGCCCCAAGTCAGGTATACTCATGGTGAGTTTAAAAGTCTGAATGCAACCAGAGTGGTTGCAGCATCATAAAAGTGGGAGAGAGTCCAGGCTGATGAAAGACTAGACAGGGATAAGAACATGGAGAAAATTTAAAGGAGTTTTATTTCATTCTATATGTGAGGGAAGTCCCTGAGAGGATCTTAAGCAGGGAAAATTACATGATTTGGTTAATATTTTTTAAAAATTCACTTTGGCCCCTATTCAGTCTCTGTTCACTAAACTATTCCTGTCTAACTGGAAAATGCCTATTCTTCCTTCAACTAATTGTCAGGAAGAAGTCTTGAAGAGTTTCTGCTGATCCCTTTCCTCCCAAGGTTACCACACAAGGTTAATCACTCCCTTCTGAAAAAGACTTTCTTGTCAATTACTCAGAAAATAGACTAAATGGATGTGGTCAACCTGCTAGGGAGTAAATCAAAAGAGAATCTGTAAAGGAATGGAGAGTGAAGAAACCACTAGTAGTTCATTACATACGTGGGCATGATGTCAGAGAGGCAAACAGGAATATGATCATAATTCAGTAAACTGAAAACCCATCTACTGTTTTAAACTTTTCCAGGAGAGAGAAAGATATATGATGACAAGATGTTAACAAGGATCATAGAGAATGGAAGGCTCAACTCCCAAAAGCTGGCAGTAATGAGTCCTTAGACAGGAACTATGGGAATCTGAAAAGTAGACTATGTCTTGGTAGTAGAAGGCTAGAAGGAAAATTGTTCAGAACTTTTATGTCTTTCAGACACATAAAATACCTCACAAAGATAAGAACAACTGAATTCTGTGTCTAGGCTCTTGAAATCTCTGAAGGCTCTGTGGTAGAGAAGTTGGAGCTGCATAGGAATCTACATAGCTCCCCCTTATTCTAAACTGCTGTAGCAGAAACTCTTTCAGGTCAAGATTTAAAACTCAAAAGACAAAATCACTTTTACTTAAATTCAAGATAAAAAACCATATAACCTATTTATATATCCCAGCAAAAGACCTGAAGAAAATGCTCTATTCATCTTGTTTTAATAAAAACAGTGTATATAACTTTTCTTGGGTCTCTGTCCATATAATAGGCATTGCCTATGTGGAAAGAACTTATTGTTTTGCCATATTTATTGCTGTAGGTGGAGACCACTGACATTATATTCTTTCCTATTTATTCAGATTCTTTGAAAGTCAATATTTATTATCATTGATTTTAATATACTCTAATTTCTTATGCAGAAACATCTCAACCAACTAAAATGTTCACCTAAATTCTGAAACTGTCCACCAGGAACAGCACACAAAACTAACCAAGAGGTAAGGAAGAGCAAAGAAATAGTGAAGCAACAGACACACAGCATCTTGTCTGCCAGAAAATCAGCTCAGCTTCATATATAAGTCCCAAAGAACAGAAATTACTTCTACCATAGTGTTACTTTTAATAATATATAATCTTCACACAACGTATAACTGGTCCTTTCCATTATAGTTTTACCTCTGCTTCTCCCATTAACACACCTTCCTATCTGCTTTACCACCTCTGTCTTTGACAAGACTCAAGTTATTTCAGATTTAGAGCTGAAATATAGTAATGGAAAATCTCTTGTCTTTCCAAAACAGACAGCTATGTAGAGTGGTCTATGTTTGGCAGATTTATACCTGCAGGGAAAGCCATGAATCTTAGGTTAGAAATGTGGTATTTCAAAGAAAATATGGGTAGAAAGTCAATGAAAAAGAAACAGAGGTACTATCTTTAAGTTACTAAACGGCAGACCTCACTATCCTACTCCCTGAGTTGATGAGAACATTGAAAAAGAGGAGCATCTTGAAAGATGAAAAAGTCTCAAAAAATGACTTGACTAGGTAGAAATTGGATAAAAGAGCATCACAGGCAGAGGAAACAGCATGAGCAAAGACAGCAGGGGAAGGAAGGTGAGAGTGTTTACAAATATAATTTACTCCTTACAGGGATGGAGGTAAAAAATAGGAGATGTGAATCCTCAGTTTTCTCTGTGGAAATAGGATGCCAGCCATCAGCTAGAGAAAATATGGTGTAGTTTGAAAGCCCACCTGAATGGGAATTTGGAATGAGAAAGAATGGTGAGCAAACATACATAAAAAGATTGCCCAAGCAACAACAAAGATAACATTTATTTTAAAAGAGGTGGAATGAAGAAAAACTACTCTAAGAATATTAAGTTGTAATGAAATTAGGAATCGGGATGGATATATAAGTATGTGTGTGTGTGTGTATGGAAATACATATTCTCTAAATCTTATTGGATTTGAAATTTTTATGAATATACTTTTTGTTTCTGCAAATAGCGTAAGGGTTCTAGAATTTGGAAACATGATGGGAAACCAAATGAAATCTCTATAGTGTTAAGGACACTAGCTATCTATAAAGTAACTCACTTTAATGATAATTTGAAATTGTGTTGCAAATGAGATTAAGGTACAGCCCCTTCCTAGAATGCCCTCCTTCCTGTCTTTGCCTGTTGAGAGCCATTGTCCCTCAAAATCCTTATCAAATTCTGCCTCCTTTGTGAGGCTTTTCTAAGTGCTTATTTTCTCTCCCTCCTCTGAACCCTATAGTAACTTGTCCTTTCTTATTGCATTCACTGTAGGGTATTTTTATTCTTGTCTTGTTTTCCGTCTTGGTAAGCTACCTGGAAAGGAGCTGGGTTTATTCTTTTTTACCTACAGCAAAGCCTTGTGTAGTGCCTTTAAAATAAAAGTTGCTCAAACATATCTGTTGAATTAAGTTGCAGAGTCAATCACCAGAACTTTATCTTGGGATGGCCCCATCAAGATGCAAATATCTTTGGAGGTTTTGTCTGAAATATCCTGCAACTATGTATGTCTCTTCCCCATTTTAACTGCAACAAATGTGAAGAAAAATTCCCTTTATAAATATATTATCACCTTTCTCTAAAGGTGACACCATTAGATTCCAGCTCAAAAGAGCCCAAAAGTTAGAATTTATGCCAAGAATGGAAGGAAAAGTGGTACAGAAAAAAATAAGAGTAAATCTAAAATAATCACTTACCTGGATAAACCATGAGTCATGATATTGTCCTCAAGTGATGTATTCAATACCAAGTAGTGTTTCACTGTATCATAAGTGGTTAAATCTGGAAATAGAAAGGAAACGAAGGCTTAAACATTCATTCAACAATGAATGTCTTGTGTCAAGAGCTATGCTGGGCTTGGGGTAGGAATGTGTACAAGGATGAAAGATACCATTCTTGTTCTCAAGCAGAAGAAAGCAGAGGTACAGATGGAGGGGATTAAAAAAAAAAAAAAAGAGGAAAAAAGGCAGACACTCAGTTACATCATTTGAACACCATACAGCTATGCCTAAAGTCAGCTCAACCACTGAACTTTTCAGTATTTGAGCCCAAAATTTCCCTTTTAGCCTAGGCTAGGTTGGGATGAGATTCTGTCACTTATAAACAAAAGGTCTTATGAAACATTATTATTTAATAAGACCATTATTCCACATTAAACCTTTTATACTTTTCTCTAATGATGGTGAAGAGTCAGTGAAGGGTTTTAAATAGGGGAGTGTCATTACAATACTGGAATTTTATAAAGATTACCTTCTTTATAAAGGTAATTTTATGAAGATTACCTTCACTGAATTTTATAACGATTACCTTCATTGAAATACAGGGAATGGATCATAGTGAGGTAAGAAAGGAAGGGTACTTTTTGTCATTCAACAAATATCTGAGTGCCTACCATGCTCCAGGCACTACTCTAGGCACTGGCGAAAGAGCTATGGACAAAATGAACAAAAATCCCTGCTGTCTTTTGGGGATGAGACAAATATTAAATAAGTAAACTCCATCATATTTCAGATGGAAGTTAAGTGATCTAAAGACAAATAAGGGAAGAAAAGAGGATTGGAAGAACCTGGGGGTGGGGAAGAATGATATATATTTTAAATATGGTGTTTCAGGAAAGGACTCTGATAAGGTCATATATGTGTAGAAACCTAAAGGATATGTGAGAAAATAAACCTTGCAGATATCTGAGAGAAAATGTCCCAGGCAAAAGAACAGTATGAATTGTGGTCTTGAGGCAAGAGTCAGCTTGGTATGTTAGAGGGACAGCAAAGAGACTGGTATAGCAGGAGCAGAGTAAGCAAGGGTCAGAGAAGTAGAGAGTACAGATCCTGGAGAGCATCAAAAGCCACTGGAAGGTTTTGACCGAAAGAGTGATAGACTCAATTTCCTATTTAGAAGGATCACTCTGGCTGTTCTGCTGAGAGTAGACTGTAAGGAAGCAGGGCAGATTAGATAAGAGATTATGACAGTAATCCTCCTAAGAGATGATGGTGGCTTGGATTGGGGAGTTGTGGAATGTTGGTTCGGATACATTCTGAAGGTAGAATCAATGGGATTAGCTAGCAGACTGAATACAGAGGGAGTGAGAGGAGTCAAGGATGACTGCATTGTTTCTGGCCTGCGCAATATAAGGGACAGCGTGTCCATTTTTTTGAGATGGTGAAGATAAGAATTGACTCTTTTTAAATTTTTAAATACGATAGGTATTGGTGACCTTGAAAAAAGCAGTTTCAGAGGTATAGTAGGGCAAAATAGTTGTGGGGTAGATAAGGGAAGACTAGTTATGAGACTTTTGTAGAATTCTTGTAGGAGGAGATAAATAATACTTGGACAAAGGAGTGGCTCCAGCGATGGAGAGAAGTGGAGGAATTTAAGATATAACTGGGAGATAGAACTGACTATAGTTGGTGACTAATTAGGTAGCAGGAGTAAGCAAGCAAAAGGAAAGAGCCAGTAATCATGCCTTGATTTCTAGTTTATACAAATGGAAGAATGGTGATAAAATATTTTGAAATTAAGAAGAATGGAGAAGGAGGTGATTTGATAAATGAGTTTGGTTTCGATACATTCAAAGTAATATATTTGAGATATGCAAGTGGAGATGCTGAGCTGGAATTTGAATAGAGATCTCAGCTACCACAGATTTTAGAGCAATGAATTATAGAATTACAATCAAGGTTTCCTGAAACCCAAAATATCCATCAATTTGATGCAGTAGGCATAGATGAACTGAAATAGTAAAACAGAAAACAGACATTTCCATTGATGTTGAAGTGATATATTACTGGAACCCTCAAAAGGGATATTTACCAATTTTTAGAATCATATAATTTTGGTCTGTGAAAGAATTCATTTATTTATTAATTCATTAATCAAATGTTTATTGACTATGTATGAAGCAATGAGAAAATAAAGATGAGTAAAACAGTTCTTACAGTCAAGGGACTCATAATCTAATGGAGGAGATAGATACATAGTAGAAAGCAATGAAATCAGTTACATGCAATAATGGAGATAAGGATAGAGAATTTTATACAAACACATAAAAGTACATCTAACACAATGAGGAAAGGAGTTGTGGAAAGTTCAGGAACAATATCTTGGAGAAGAGGAAACCTGAACTGATACGAAAGGATCTGCAGGGAAACAAAACAAAACAAAACAAACAAACAAAAAAATTAAGTTAAAAAAGAGAGAAAAGGATAGAAAATACAGAGGTAAAGAACAGCCTTTTAGGCAATGGAACCTTTTAGCTCATGACTTTCTGCTTCACTCTTTGTTCCAGAATCAATAAGTTGCTCTATTACCTGTAGGCACAGGTCAGCTAATTCTAAGTCAAGTTAAGAAATTTCCATTTTACCCTCTAGATGATGATGAGCCAGTGAAAGTTTTTAAAGGTACCAGTAATATGGTGTATTTTACACAAATCATATCTGTGTTTTAGATAAATTACTCTGGATACTGGGTACAAATTTGAGGATAGAGGTAGAGACCAGTTACATAGCTCTGGCAGTTGTCTAGTTGAGAGGTTATGATGGTTAGTATTATAGAAATGGTAGTTTTAAGGACACTAAGGTAGAAGGTATTGGTGGGAAGAAAAACTTTCAAGAAATATTTAGAATGTAGAAAAATTAGGAATGGAATATGGAGAGGAAGACACAGAGATGAGTTAAGGAAATAGTTTCCTGCCTAGGGTGTCTGGCTGTATAAAATGGATTGTGTAGGAATATGAGCAGGATTACTGGGGAAAAGATTTGGGCAGACTGGCTATAATATCCATCAGATAGTTGGATATATCAGTTTGAATCTTAGAGTTAGGTCTAGCCTAGAGAGAAAATCTTGGGGGTATTTTGGTCTCATCTCCTTACTGCCAAAATTTGCCTGTTTTACAAAACCCTTTTCACATATTACTGTAGAATAAAGTGAAAATGCTCTAGGGGAAATATTCAGTTATGACATTATAACATATGATAATCCTGTCACCAACATATGTTATTAAAATAATAAAAATTAAAAATAAAAACTTGTTTCACTGATATAGTACTTATAATCATAACTACAAAGGCAATTAGGACTTCTCAGAATTCAATAAAGTTTCCATTACCTCCCATATTCACCAGCGCTGCTCTTTGTATATTGGGTACCCAGCCTGCCCAAAGCCCACGTATTCCGCCTTCAGCTAATATTTTTGCAAATGCATGATGCACACCACGAAATCTAAGAAAAATAATAATGAAAATGTGAAAACTCTATTCTGTGTATGAAATGAAATTGGATAAACCTCAACCATAGCCGATTTAATTTGGAGTCAAAAACATATTATTTATCCAGAATTTACTCAGAATGCTAAGAATAAAGCACTGCACATAAGGCAAATTTAGAAATAAACTTAATCCTTTAGAAAAGACTGATATTTGATTTAAAGCATTTTTATGCAAATCTTTATAAACTATATCATCCTCTTCTTCTCAACAGGATATTAAAAGAGTAAAAATCCTTTCTTGTTATTTTATATCATCAGTATATTAAATATAGGAAGGGAACAGTGGTTGTTTAACACCTGGATTCATTTCATTAATAATTTGGGGGACCTGTACACTTTTTGATTTTGCTAATAAGGAAATTAAAAAACCATAGATCCTCACAAAGTCTCATAAAATAAATATTTTTAGACCAAAAAGTAAGAAAGACAGTCTCTCATAATGAGTCCTTAAAATTGTGCTAATAGTATTTTTTAGATTTATGAAAATTTACTACCTTATCCTGATTTTGCTCATTTTGCTGTAGATAGATGACAAATGGTGCTGACCATGAACCAAAACTGGAAACTTCTAATATAAAAGAAAAGTCTGGACTTTCCATAGTTAGGAAATACCTGGAGTTACATGCCATCTTTAGCACTTAAATAGCTGTGTGGCTTTCAATCAGGCATTATTATATGCTCTGAGTTCACCAGAAAGATAATCTGACATATTTATTGGGCATGCATAATTGCTATTATGCTCCTTGGAAAGTTATGCTCACAACTGGTGGTAATTATAGCTATCATTCATTGAGCACTCATTAAATACCATAAATTTTATATATACATATAAAATGCATTTTAATCTTGAAAACCTCCATGAGGAATGCATTAACTATTCCAATTTACATCTGAGAAACATGAGGCTTAGGCAGGGATAAAGAACTTTTCTAGATTTACAAGAGCTAAAATGCAGTAATACCTGGATTTGAATCCCAGGCCATCTGACCCCAAGGTTCATGTTCTTCATTTACAACATTAAATACATTCAAACCCAAAATTTCCAGCATTAAGTACAGGAGAGGGAAGAAAAGCAACTGCAGGAACCAGAAGCTCAGCAATTTCTAGATCCTGATGGCCAGTTCTCCCCATGTATCTATCAATCAAGGTTACTTAGTAATTATAAATTGTTACAAGTTGACAAAATATACCCTGGGATCCTAGAAATTACCTGGTTAAGGCAGAGAGGTACCTTCTCTTCTGCTGTGTGTGTTCTCTCCCTTTTTGAAGGCTGAAGGGGAGCCTGCACTGCAGCACCCCAAACCCATTTTCCACTGAGTCAGCTAGAGGAGGAGGGGAGTAGGTGGCAGTGGTGAGTTTCCAAAGGAGGCCTCAAACCCTCTTTACCTCTGGCTTAGATGCAGACCAGGAGTGTTCAGAGGAGCAAAGTCCCTTTGTATTAGGCTCACATCATCGTGAACTTTCCCTCCTTCCTGGGAGGGGACTCTCAATCTGCAAGGTTTTGTCCCTTTCCCAGGAGGAAACTAGCTAAGTTTTATATTTAAATAAATGTTGAAAATGAAACCCTTTAATGAAAGGCAAACTTTGATAATATAGGGTAATGCAATTGGAGGGTTTTATACCAGAAAGTGCATAATAAAAAAAAACTTCAAAAAACTTAGGGAAAAGAGAGTCTCTATGTAGAAAGAATTGAAGATGAAGAGGGAGGTAGGGACAATTTGCCATTTCCCTTCTTCCAGGAGAAATGGAAGGAAACCAAAATTTTTGGCATCTTATGAGTCAGGCATTTTAACTGTCATAAAAACCTTTTGAGAGGGGACCCTTTTAAAGAGACAAAAGGGGGTAAGTGACTTGTACACCCTAAGCCACCACAACAGGAAAACGGGGCTTCACACTCAGGGCAGATTTTCATGATTAAACTCTTTATATCAAGCTGCAACAAGGGACAGTTCTCACTGCCTCTGGTGGGAAAAGCAGAAAAGGGATATCTAAATGTATAACATGTACATCTTATTGAGATGAGAACATGTACATCTTATTGTCAATGAAAAATACAGCTTAGCACTCCTCTTAATGAATACAGATTCCAAATTAGAAGATTCAGAGTTAATGTCTTCACTGAATATCGGATTTTAAAAATTATGTCTATCAGGTAAATGCTTAAAATATGATGGTGACAAAGGGGAAAGAAAAGTCAGTTAATTGGACAACTTACCTCAATGGTTTTCCTTCAAGTTTCCTCTTTCCTTCCATTTGCATCTGAACCTTTATTAGATCAGTTGGGTTGGCTAAAAACTGGCCAATAACACCAGCCATCATCCCTCCAATGACTGATTTCCTAATTGTAAAGGGAGATAATTTTTTTTAAGTTACCAGTACTTGCATAGATTTTGTAGTAAACCAATACCAAGCTGGTATATAGCTTCTGGGTAAGAGATTTAAGACAAAGTGAAGAAAAGGATAGACACAAACAATTACAGAGGAAGGTAGATGGTTTTCCCATTTACTAATGGGAAGGTTGAAGGACAACAGAGTTGAAATTGAATTCAAAGCAAGGTCACTTTAAGGATATAAACATCTGAACTGATAATTTAATTGCATTTTAATTCTGTCCACTGAGTAAAAACAGCATAGATGTAATCAGCCTAACAGACAAAGGCTGGAAAGGGAAGTTTTAAAAATGGCTACTTTAGTAGTTTTCTAAAGTGAAGGGTTTGGAAACTTTTCTGTCTTTGAAGAAACTCTTTCTGTTCTTAAACTCTTCTTTCTCCTAACCTCCTTGAGTCAACAGTGACCAGGGCTACACTATTATACTTAAACATGGTTTGAATCCATTCTCTTCTATCCATTCCTGCTTCTCTTGTCCAGACTTCAATAATCTTTTACCTAGATTATTGCAATAGTCTCTTGGGGAAATGGTGTATTTTCTTTCCTTTAACTCTAAAAAATTTTTGAAGGGGCACAAATGGTTATAAAGTAAAAAGTCAGTCTTCATTCAACCGCTATCTCCAGGACCCCTCTCCAAGCAATCACAATGACTAATTTCTTATATGCTTTCCCAGAGATAATGATGCGCTCACCGAATGCTAACTCTGTGTCAGGCACTGTTCTGAGTATTCTATAAGTGCCATCTAATCCTCATATCAACCCTATGACATAATTACTCTGTCATTTCCTCTTTACTGATGAGGCAACTGAGGCACTGAACAGTTAAATGATAGTCCAGTGAGTGATACAGCCAAGATGTAAATCT
The DNA here is from genome assembly GCF_015220235.1 of Choloepus didactylus. Classification (NCBI taxonomy): domain Eukaryota; kingdom Metazoa; phylum Chordata; class Mammalia; order Pilosa; family Megalonychidae; genus Choloepus; species Choloepus didactylus. Next base: position 105,082,255 of record NC_051313.1, read on the forward strand.
AGGCAGTCTGAATGCAGAACCTACACGCTTAACCTCTAAGTTACATTTGATGGTTTGTGTATACACAAGTGTATATGTATAAATATACCTACTTAAAAGTACAAACATTAGAATATCATGTTGTATCCTGTTCAGCACTTTGATTTTTTTTCCCAACAGTATGTCTTAAAGGTTATGCCTATCAGTTCATACAGAGCTGCCTAATTATTTTCGATAGTTTCACAGTATACCATTTTAGGGATATATCATAATTTATTTAACCAGCATAAATTTAAAACTAGAAGATCTGAACATTCCATAACATGTGATACATTCTGCCAAGTTGTTGACCATAGAACTTGTATTAATTTACCTTCCCACTGGCAACCTATGAGAGTGCCTGTTTTTCCACACAGAGGTGAACACAGTACATTCTCAAGTTTTTTTTCTTTGCAAATCTTATAACCACTCTCTTCTTTGTAATATTTACATCATTCTAATTGTTATGTGTCCATCTCTTTTACTGTAGGTTCAGTGATGGTAAGGGCTATGTCTTTTTCATTACTATAGTCTTAGCATTAAGTTCAGGGACTGGCATACCATAATCATTTACTAAGTACCTACTGGCTGAATGAATGGTTGTCTGGGTCAAAAAGACATCAAGCCAAACTATCTTGAGAGTTGACTTCATAGTGTATTATTTCTTTTGAACATCTTACTTAGACCTTTCCCTTCAGGAGAAAATTCCTAAATGCAAGGACTAATAATCTTCTATTCCATCACTAATTCTGGGAAAGCAATTAGTATACTTAGAACATTATGGTTTTTCAAAATCAGGGCCAAGAACTTTGACTGGAAGGTGAAACCCTGCTTATTTCTGTTCTCTTATAGTTGTGGCTTGACTTTTTTTATTTGCCCCAGCAAAAATATTATAGACCCCTTTCCATCTAAAACCTACTTCATTCTTTCAATAGATGTGCTATGTTTTCCTATATAAATTTATCATACAGTATTTAACTACTTCCATATTGATACTTAAATTAAAAGAAATGTTTTGCTATTGTCAGCACTGCTATAGTGACTATCCATGTGTGTTCTATGTGTGTGTTGTATGTGTGTTGTGTGTGTGTGTCTACTCACAGGTGCAAGTTTTTTGAATGACTGTTATCATAATAAGGTGTTGCCGGGTGAAAGGATTACACATTTAAAAATTTTACCAGATACTTTATGCTCAGAAAAAGCTGTACTAACTTACATTTCCACTAAGAGTTTAAAGACTAAAAGACAGTTTTAATTATTTTAATTTCTCTGATTTCCCTGATTACAGATGAGGTTGAACATATTTACATGTTTAATGAACATTCATATTTCTTTTTTTATGAATTGGCTGTTGCTATTCTTTCCCTATTTTTCTACTGTGTTTTCTGTATTTTTCTTGTAGAGTTCTAGGAGTTCTATTTATATATTATTTATAGTAATCTATTTTGTTCTCTTTGTAATAAATATTAAAAGTGACATGCACTTACATTCACCATTTCATCTAATTATACAAAAACAAAATCCTGATGATGGTAGATATTACTTCTACAGCTGAGAAAGCTAAAGATCAAAAAGATGAAGTAGTTTTCTCAGAGTACACAGTAGTGGAGCAGGAATTTGCACTTACCTTTCTCTGACTCTAAAGCTCAGAGGTTCTCAATAGAAAGAGGAACAAGGAAGGTGCTCTGTAAGATTTATTTTAATATTAAAATATTAAATAAAAAATACATCCAATTTAAATACAGTTGTGTATATATATGATGTCTATATTCAATGTGTACTAAATGCCTAATTATTTGCATTTATATTATAACTATTTATTATTTTAAGCCTATAACTTAAAGCAATTTTGGTACAAATGCACAATTTTATATAAATCTACTAGATAAATGTTTGTGTTTGGAGGCAATAGCATATTATTTCAAAATAAAACTTACCAAAGGGGATAATGCTTATCTTCACTTTTGCCAAATACAACCTCACGGAGATGTTCATATGTGACCATTCGACCTCCAGAGTACACTGTGTAAAACAGATCATTAAAATGATGAACTCAGCTACATGTTTAATAGACTAAGAGGACATTCTGATTCTGCCCAGTCTACTTCTCTAGCTCTCTCTCATGCTCCCTATGCTCCTGACTCATGGACCTCTTGACGTTTCCTCAAATGTGCCATGTCCTTTTAAGCCTAGGTCTTACTACTTGTTATCCCATCTTTTTAGAATGCATTCTCCCTTCCCTGCTTAGCTGTCACCTCCTAGTCTTTCAAAACTCAATTCAAACAACATGTTTTCCAGGAAGTGCTCTCTGACATTTTCCTCAATGTCCTAGGCTTTTATTATAACTCTCACCCTTCTCTGTTCCCCAGAGATATCCAACCATATATGTCTGTTATGGCATTTACCCTAGTTTTGAAATTAATTTGATTTTCTTGCTTATCTTTCCATCAGACGATGAGCTCTTTGAGGCATGTTCTGTGGCTTTTTGTTCCTCTATATGTCCTATTACAGAGCTTGGTATACAGCCATCAGTTTTTTTGAATAAATAAGCATAATTTTCTTGGAGAAGTTATTATATTAATGCTATCTTCAGATAAGTGTCAAACATATGAAATGAAGCATAACTGTTAATACATTATGGTCAACAAAATACAAATCAAAAGAAGTGAAACTCAAAAAAATAGGAAGTAGGAGGCGGGGCAAGATGGCAGACTGGTGAGCTGTAAGTTTTAGTTACTCCTCCAGGAAAGTAGGTAAAAAGCCAGGAACTGCGTGGACTGGACACCACAGAGCAATCTGTCTTTGGACATACTTCATACAACACTCATGAAAATGTCGAACTGCTGAGATCAGCGAAATCTGTAAGTTTTTGCGGCCAGGGGACCCGCGCCCCTCCCTGCCAGGCTCAGTCCCGTGGGAGGAGGGGCTGCCAGCTCCGGGCAGGAGAAGGGAGAACTGCAGTGGTAGCCCTGCTCGGAAACTCATTCTACTGATCCATACTCCAACCATAGATAGACTGAGACCAGACACCAGAGAATCTGAGAGCTGCCAGCCCAGCAGAGAGGAGACAGGCATAGAAAAAAAAAAAAATAACAAAAAACTCCAAAATAAAAGCAGAGGATTTTTGGAGTTCTGGTGAACACAGAAAGGGGAAGGGCGGAGCTCAGGCCTTGAGGCGCATATGCAAATCCCAAAGAAAAGCTGATCTCTCTGCCCTGTGGACCTTTCCTTAATGGCCCTGGTTGCTTTGTCTATTAGCATTTCAATAACCCATTAGATCTCTGAGGAGGGACCTTTTTTTTTTTTTTTTTTTTAAACCTTTTTCTTTTTCTAAAACAATTACTCTAAGAAGCCCAATACAGAAAGCTTCAAAGAATTGCAATTTGGGCACGTCAAGTCAAGAGCAGAACTAAGAGAGCTCTGAGACAAAACGCAATAATCCAGTGGCTGAGAAAATTCACTAAACACCACAACTTCCCAAGAAAAGGGGGGTGTCCGCTCACAGCCATCATCCTGGTGGACAGGAAACACTCCTGCCCATCGCCAGCCCCATAGCCCAGAACTGCCCCAGACAACCCAGTGTGACGGAAGTGCTTCAAATAACAGGCACACACCACAAAACTGGGCGTGGACATTAGCCTTCCCTGCAACCTCAGCTGATTGTCCCAGAGCTTGGGAAGGTAGGAGCAGTGTGAATTAACAGAGCCCCATTCAGCCATCATTTGCAGCAGACTGGGAGCCTCCCCTACACAGCCCAGCAGCCCAGAACTGCCCTGGGGGGACGGCACTCACCTGTGACATAGCACAGTCATCCCTCAACAGAGGACCCGGGGTGCACAGCCTGGAAGAGGGGCCCACTTGCAAGTCTCAGGAGCCATACGCCAATACCAAAGGACTTGTGGGTCAGTGGCAGAGACAAACTGTGGCAGGACTGAACTGAGGATTAGACTATTGCAGCAGCTTTAAAACTCTAGGATCATCAGGGAGATTTGATTGTTAGGAGCCACCCCCCTCCCGACTGCCCAGAAACACGCCCCATATACAGGGCAGGCAACACCAACTACACACGCAAGCTTGGTACACCAATTGGACCCCACAAGACTCACTCCCCCACTCACCAAAAAAGGCTAAGCAGGGGAGAACTGGCTTGTGGAGAACAGGTGGCTCGTGACGCCACCTGCTGGTTAGTTAGAGAAAGTTGTACTCCACGAAGCTGTAGATCTGATAAATTAGAGATAAGGACTTCAATTGGTCTACAATCCTAAAAGAACCCTATCAAGTTCAGCAAATGCCACGAGGCCAAAAAACAACAGAAAATTATAAAGCATATGAAAAAACCAGACGATATGGATAACCAAGCCAAGCACCCAAATCAAAAGACCAGAAGAGACACAGCACCTAGAGCAGCTACTCAAAAGAACTAAAGATGAACAATGAGACCATAGTACGGAGATAAAGGAAATCAAGAAGACCCTAGAAGAGCATAAAGAAGACATTGCAAGACTAAATAAAAAATGGATGATCTTATGGAAATTAAAGAAACTGTTGACCAAATTAAAAGATTCTGGACACTCATAGTACAAGACTAGAGGAAGTTGAACAACGAATCAGTGACCTGGAAGATGACAGAATGGAAAATGAAAGCATAAAAGAAAGAATGGGGAAAAAATTGAAAAAATCGAAAATGGACCATCAGGGATATGATAGATAATATGAAACGTCCGAAATATAAGACTCATTGGTGTCCCAGAAGGGAAGAAAAGGGTAAAGGTCTAGGAAGAGTATTCAAAGAAATTGTTGGGGAAAAACTTCCCAAATCTTCTAAACAACATAAATACACAAATCATAAATGCTCAGCGAACTCCAAATAGAATAAATCCAAATAAACCCACTCCGAGACATATACTGATCACACTAGTCAAACACAGAAGAGAAGGAGCAAGTTCTGAAAGCAGCAAGAGAAAAGCAATTCACCACATACAAAGGAAACAGCATAAGACTAAGTAGTGACTACTCAGCAGCCACCATGGAGGCAAGAAGGCAGTGGCACGATATATTTAAAATTCTGAGCTGAGAAAATTTCGCAGCAAGAATACTTTATCCAGCAAAGCTCTCCTTCAAATTTGAGGGAGAGCTTAAATTTTCACAGACAAACAAATGCTGAGAGAATTTGCTAACAAGAGACCTGCCCTACTGGAGATACTACAAGGGAGCCCTACAGACAGAGAAACAAAGAAAGGACAGAGAGACTTGGGAGAAGGTTCAGTACTAAAGAGATTCGTATGGGTACAATAAAGGATATTAATAGACAGAGGGAAAAATATGACAAACATAACCAAAGGATAAGATGCTGATTCAAGAAATGCCTTCACGGTTATAACTTGAATGTACAATGGATTAAACTCCCAATTAAAAGATATAGATTCGGCAGAATGGATCAAAAAAAATGAACCATCAATATGTTGCATACAAGAGACTCATCTTAGACACAGGGACACAAAGAAACTGAAAGTGAAAGGATGGAAAAAAATATTTCATGCAAGCTACAGCCAAAAGAAAGGCAGGTGTAGCAATATTAATCTCAGATAAAATAGACTTCAAATGCAGGGATGTTTTGAGAGACAAAGAAGGCCACTACGTACTAATAAAAGGGGCAATTCAGCAAGAAGAAATAACAATCGTAAATGTCTATGCACCCAATCAAGGTGCCACAAAATACATGAGAGAAACACAGGGCAAAACTAAAGGAAGCAATTGATGTTTCCACAATAATTGTGGGAGACTTCAACACATCACTCTCTCCTATAGATAGATCAACCAGACAGAAGACCAATAAGGAAATTGAAAACCTAAACAATCTGATAATGAATTAGATTAACAGACATATACAGGACATTACATCCCAAATCACCAGGATACACATACTTTTCTAGTGCTCATGGAACTTTCTCCAGAATAGATCATATGCTGGGACATAAAACAAGCCTCAATAAATTTAAAAAGATTGAAATTATTCAAAGCACATTCTCTGACCACAATGGAATACAATTAGAAGTCAATAACCATCAGAGACTTAGAAAATTCACAAATACCTGGAGGTTAAACAACACACTCCTAAACAATCAGTGGGTTAAAGAAGAAATAGCAAGAGAAATTGCTAAATATATAGAGACGAATGAAAATGAGAACACAACATACCAAAACCTATGGGATGCAGCAAAAGCAGTGCTAAGGGGGAAATTTATAGCACTAAACGCATATATTAAAAAGGAAGAAAGAGCCAAAATCAAAGAACTAATGGATCAACTGAAGAAGCTAGAAAATGAACAGCAAACCAATCCTAAACCAAGTACAAGAAAAGAAATAACAAGGATTAAAGCAGAAATAAATGACATAGAGAACAAAAAAACAATAGAGAGGATAAATATCACCAAAGTTGGTTCTTTGAGAAGATCAACAAGATTGACAAGCCCCTAGCTAGACTGACAAAATCAAAAAGAGAGAAGACCCATATAAACAAAATAATGAATGAAAAAGGTGACATAACTGCAGATCCTGAAGAAATTAAAAAAATTATAAGAGGATACTTATGAACAACTGTATGGCAACAAACTGGATAATGTAGAGAAATGGACAATTTCCTGGAAACATATGAACAACCTAGACTGACCAGAGAAGAAATAGAAGACCTCAACCACCCATCACAAGCAAAGAGATCCAATCAGTCATCAAAAAGCTTCCCACAAATAAATGCCCAGGGCCAGATGGCTTCACAGGGGAATTCTACCAAACTTTCCAGAAAGAACTGACACCAATCTTACTCAACTCTTTCAAAACATTGAAGAAAATGGAACACTACCTAACTCATTTTATGAAGCTAACATCAATCTAATACCAAAACCAGGCAAAGATGTTACAAAAAAGGAAAACTACCGGCCAATCTCCCTAATGAATATAGATGCAAAAAATCCTCAACAAATACTTGCAAATCGAATCCAAAGACACATTAAAAAAATCATACACCATGACCAAGTGGGGTTATTCCAGGCATGCAAGGATGGTTCAACATAAGAAAATCAATCAATGTATTACAACACATTAACAAGTCAAAAGGGAAAAATCAATTGATCATCTCAATAGATGCTGAAAAAGCATTTGACAAAATCCAACATCCCTTTTTGATAAAAACACTTCAAAAGGTAGGAATTGAAGGAAACTTCCTCAACATGATAAAAGAGCATATATGAAAAAACCCACAGCCAGCATAGTACTCAATGGTGAGAGACTGAAAGCCTTCCCTCTAAGATCAGGAACAAGACAAGGATGCCCGCTGTCACCACTGTTATTCAACATTGTGCTGGAAGTGCTAGCCAGGGCAATCCGGCAAGACAAAGAAATAAAAGGCATCCAAATTGGAAAAGAAGAAGTAAAACTGTCATTGTTTGCAGATGATATGATCTTATATCTAGAAAACCCTGAGAAATCGACGATACAGCTACTAGAGCTAATAAACAAATTTAGCAAAGTAGCGGGATACAAGGTTAATGCACATAAGTCAGTAATGTTTCTATATGCTAGAAATGAACAAACTGAAGAGACACTCAAGAAAAGATACCATTTTCAATAGCAACTAAAAAAATCAAGTACCTAGGAATAAACTTAACCAAAGATGTAAAAGACCTATACAAAGAAAACTACATAACTCTACTAAAAGAAATAGAAGGGGACCTTAAAAGATGGAAAAATATTCCATGTTCATGGATAGGAAGACTAAATGTCATTAAGATGTCAATTCTACCCAAACTCATCTACAGATTCAATGCAATCCCAATCAAAATTCCAACAACCTACTTTGCAGACTTGGAAAAGCTAGTTATCAAATTTATTTGGAAAGGGAAGATGCCTCGAATTGCTAAAGACACTCTAAAAAAGAAAAACGAAGTGGGAGGACTTACACTCCCTGACTTTGAAGCTTATTATAAAGCCACAGTTGCCAAAACAGCATGGTACTGGCACAAAGATAGACATATAGATCAATGGAATCGAATTGAGAATTCAGAGACAGACCCTCAGATCTATGGCCGACTGATCTTTGATAAGGCCCCCAAAGTCACTGAACTGAGTCATAATGGTCTTTTCAACAAATGGGGCTGGGAGAGTTGGATATCCATATCCAAAAGAATGAAAGAGGACCCCTACCTCACCCCCTACACAAAAATTAACTCAAAATGGACCAAAGATCTCAATATAAAAGAAAGTACCATAAAACTCCTAGAAGATAATGTAGGAAAACATCTTCAAGACCTTGTATTAGGCGGCCACTTCCTAGACTTTACAACCCAAAGCACAAGCAACAAAAGAGAAAATAGATAAATGGGAACTCCTCAAGCTTAGAAGTTTCTGCACCTCAAAGGAATTTCTCAAAAAGTAAAGAGGCAGCCAACTCAATGGGAAAAAATTTTTGGAAACCATGTATCTGACAAAAGACTGATATCTTGCATATATAAAGAAATCCTACAACTCAATGACAATAGTACAGTCGGCCCAATTATAAAATGGGCAAAAGATATGAAAAGACAGTTCTCTGAAGAGGAAATACAAATGGCCAAGAAACACATGAAAAAATGTTCAGCTTCACTAGCTATTAGAGAGATGCAAATTAAGACCACAATGAGATACCATCTAACACCGGTTAGAATGGCTGCCATTAAACAAACAGGAAACTACAAATGCTGGAGGGGATGTGGAGAAATTGGAACTCTTATTCACTGTTGGTGGGACTGTATAATGGTTCAGCCACTCTGGAAGTCAGTCTGGCAGTTCCTATGAAAACTAGATATAGAGTTACCATTCGACCCAGCGATTGCACTTCTCGGTATATACCCGGAAGATCGGAAAGCAGTGACACGAACAGATATCTGCAAGCCAATGTTCATAGCAGCATTATTCACAATTGCCAAAAGATGGAAACAACCCAAATGTCCTTCAACAGATGAGTGGATAAATAAAATGTGGTATACACACACGATGGAATACTACGCGGCAGTAAGAAGGAACGATCTCGTGAAACATATGACAACATGGATGAACCTTGAGGACATAATGCTAAGCGAAATAAGCCAGGCACAAAAAGAGAAATATTATATGCTACCACTAATGTGATCTTTGAAAAATGTAAAACAAATGGCTTATAATGTAGAATGTAGGGGAACTAGCAGTAGAGAGCAATTAAGGAAGGGGGAACAATAATCCAAGAACAGATAAGCTATTTAACGTTCTGGGGATGCCCAGAAATGACTATGGTCTGTTAATTTCTGATGGATATAGTAGGAGCAAGTTCACAGAAATGTTGCTATATTAGGTAACTTTCTTGGGGTAAAGTAGGAACATGTTGGAAGTTAAGCAGTTATCTTAGGTTAGTTGTCTTTTTCTTACTCCCTTGTTATGGTCTCTTTGAAATGTTCTTTTATTGTATGTTTGTTTTCTTTTTAACTTTTTTTTCATACAGTTGATTTAAAAAAGAAGGGAAAGTTAAAAAAAAAAAAAAAAAAAAAAAGGAAAAAAAGAAGATGTAGTGCCCCCTTGAGGAGCCTGTGGAGAATGCAGGGGTATTCGCCTACCCCACCTCCATGGTTGCTAACATGACCACAGACATAGGTAGGGGACTGGTGGTTTGATGGGTTGGGCCCTCTACCACAGGTTTTACCCTTGGGAAGACGGTTGCTGCAAAGGAGAGGCTAGGCCTCCCTATGGTTGTGCCTAAGAGCCTCCTCCCGAATGCCTCTTTGTTGCTCAGATGTGGCCCTGTCTCTCTAGCTAAGCCAACTTGAAAGGTGAAATCACTGCCCTCCCCCCTACGTGGGATCAGACACCCAGGGGAGTGAATCTCCCTGGCAACGTGGAATATGACTCCCGGGGAGGAATGTAGACCTGGCATCGTGGGACGGAGAACATCTTCTTGACCAAAAGGGGGATGTGAAAGGAAATGAAATAAGCTTCAGTGGCAGAGAGAATCCAAAAGGAGCCGAGAGGTCACTCTGGTGGGCACTCTTATGCACACTTTAGACAACCCTTTTTAGGTTCTAAAGAATTGGGGTAGCTGGCGGTGGATACCTGAAACTATCAAACTACAACCCAGAACCCATGAATCTCGAAGACAGTTGTATAAAAATGTAGCTTATGAGGGGTGACAATGGGATTGGGAAAGCCATAAGGACCACACTCCACTTTGTCTAGTTTAGGGATGGATGAGTAGAAAAATAGGGGAAGGAAACAAACAGACAAAGGTACTCAGTGTTCTTTTTTACTTCAATTGCTCTTTTTCACTCTAATTATTATTCTTGTTATTTTTGTGTGTGTGCTAATGAAGGTGTCAGGGATTGATTTTGGTGATGAATGTACAACTATGTAATGGTACTGTAAACAATCGAAAGTACGATTTGTTTTGTATGACTGCGTGGTATGTGAATATATCTCAATAAAATGAAGATTAAAAAAAAAAAAAAAGACATAATGCTGAGCAAAATAAGCCAGGCACAAAAAGAGAGATATTGTATGTTACCACTAATGTGAATTCTGTGAAAAATGTACAATGTTTTATACTGTAGAATGTAGGGGACCTAGAGATACCAATTAGTGGAGGGGGAATGATAATCTAATAAGAACAGATAAACTATGGAGGGTAATCTCAATGTTATGGGAATGCTCAGGAATGATTATGGTTTGTAAACTTTCTTGGATATAGTAAGATCATATTGGAAGCAATAATTTTAGGTTTTTTTTTTCTCTTATTCCTTTGTTTTCTTAGGGGTTGTTAATTTTCTTGGGGTATGGTAGGAACATGTTGGAAGCAATGTAGTTATTTTAGATTATTTGTTTTTCTTACTCCTCTGTTTGGACATGGTTTATTAATTTTCTTGGGGTATGGTAGGAACATATTGGAAGCAAAGTAGTTATTTTCGGTTATTTGTTTTCCTTAATCCATTGCTTTGTTTGAAATGTTGTGGGGTTTTTTTGGTTGTTGTTTGCCTGTTTGTTTTTAATTTTTTGATAAACAAAGTTAAAAAATTGAAAAAAAATCAGTAGAAAAATGGGAGTAAAAACTAAATGACAAATAGGGTGGGATGGGGGGATGGTTTGGGTATTCTCTTTTCACTTTTATTTTTTATTCTTATTCTGATTCTTTCTGATGTAAGGAAAATGTTCAGAAATAGATTGTGGTGATGAACGCATAACTATATGATCATACTGTGAACAGTTGATTGTATACCATGGATGACTGTATGGTTTGTGAATATATTTCAATAAAACTGAATTAAAAAAAAAATTATTTGGAAAGGGAAGATGCCTCGAATTGCCAAAGACACTCTAAAAAAGAAAAACGAAGTGGGAGGACTTACACTCCCTGACTTTGAAGCTTATTATAAAGCCACAGTTGCCAAAACAGCATGGTACTGGCACAAAGATAGACATATAGATCAATGGAATCGAATTGAGAATTCAGAGATAGACCCTCAGATCTATGGCCGACTGATCTTTGCTAAGGCCCCCAAAGTCACTGAACTGAGCCATAATGGTCTTTTCAACAAATGGGGCTGGGAGAGTTGGATATCCATATCCAAAAGAATGAAAGAGGACCCCTACCTCACCCCCTACACAAAAATTAACTCAAAATGGACCAAAGATCTCAATATAAAAGAAAGTACCATAAAACTCCTAGAAGATAATGTAGGAAAACATCTTCAAGACCTTGTATTAGGCGGCCACTTCCTAGACTTTACACCCAAAGCACAAGCAACAAAAGAGAAAATAGATAAATGGGAACTCCTCAAGCTTAGTAGTTTCTGCACCTCAAAGGAATTTCTCAAAAAGGTAAAGAGGCAGCCAACTCAATGGGAAAAAATGTTTGGAAACCATGTATCTGACAAAAGACTGATATCTTGCATATACAAAGAAATCCTACAACTCAATGACAATAGTAGAGACGGCCCAATTATAAAATGGGCAAAAGATATGAAAAGACAGTTCTCTGAAGAGGAAATACAAATGGCCAAGAAACACATGGAAAAATTTTCAGCTTCACTAGCTATTAGAGAGATGCAAATTAAGACCACAATGAGATACCATCTAACACCGGTTAGAATGGCTGCCATTAAACAAACAGGAAACTACAAATGCTGGAGGGGATGTGGAGAAATTGGAACTCTTATTCATTGTTGGTGGGACTGTATAATGGTTCAGCCACTCTGGAAGTCAGTCTGGCAGTTCCTTAGAAAACTAGATATAGAGCTACCATTAGATCCAGCGATTGCACTTCTCGGTATATACCCGGAAGATCGGAAAGCAGTGACACGAACAGATATCTGCACGCCAATGTTCATAGCAGCATTATTCACAATTGCCAAGAGATGGAAACAACCCAAATGTCCTTCAACAGATGAGTGGCTAAATAAAATGTGGTATATACACACGATGGAATACTACGCAGCAGTAAGAAGGAACGATCTGGTGAAACATATGACAACATGGATGAACCTTGAAGACATAATGCTGAGCGAAATAAGCCAGGCACAAAAAGAGAAATATTATATGCTACCACTAATGTGAACTTTGAAAAATGTAAAACAAATGGTTTATATTGTAGAATGTAGGGGAACTAGCAGTAGAGAACAATTAAGGAAGGGGGAACAATAATCCAAGAACAGATAAGCTATTTAACGTTCTGGGGATGCCCAGAAATGACTATGGTCTGTTAATTTCTGATGGATATAGTAGGAACAAGTTCACAGAAATGTTGCTATATTATGTAACTTTCTTGGGGTAAAGTAGGAACATGTTGGAAGTTAAGCAGTTATCTTACGTTAGTTGTCTTTTTCTTACTCCCTTGTTATGGTCTCTTTGAAATGTTCTTTTATTGTATGTTTGTTTTCTTTTTAACTTTTTTTTCATACAGTTGATTTAAAAAAGAAGGGAAAGTTAAAAAAAAAAAAAAAAAGAAAAACAAGGAAAAAAAAAAAAAGATGTAGTGCCCCCTTGAGGAGCCTGTGGAGAATGCAGGGGTATTCACCTACCCCACCTCCATGGTTGCTAACATGACCACAGACATAGGGGACTGGTGGTTTGATGGGTTGAGCCCTCTACCATAAGTTTTACCCTTGGGAAGACGGTTGATGCAAAGGAGAGGCTAGGCCTCCCTATATTTGTGCCTAAGAGTCTCCTCCTGAATGCCTCTTTGTTGCTCAGATGTGGCCCTCTTTCTCTGGCTAAGCCAACTTGAAAGGTGAAATCACTGCCCTCCCCCCTACGTGGGATCAGACACCCAGGGGAGTGAATCTCCCTGGCAACGTGGAATATGACTCCCGGGGAGGAATGTAGACCCGGCATCGTGGGACGGAGAACATCTTCTTGACCAAAAGGGGGATGTGAAAGGAAATGAAATAAGCTTCAGTGGCAGAGAGATTCCAAAACGAGCCGAGAGATCACTCTGGTGGGCACTCTTACGCACACTTTAGACAACCCTTTTTAGGTTCTAAAGAATTGGGGTAGCTGGTGGTGGATACCTAAAACTATCAAACTACAACCCAGAACCCATGAATCTCGAAGACAGTTGTATAAAAATGTAGCTTATGAGGGGTGACAAAGGGATTGGGAAAGCCATAAGGACCAAACTCCACTTTGTCTAGTTTATGGATGGATGTGTAGAAAAGTAGGGGAAGGAAACAAACAGTCAAAGGTACCCAGTGTTCTTTTTTACTTCAATTGCTCTTTTTCACTCTAATTATTATTCTTGTTATTTTTGTGTGTGTGCTAATGAAGGTGTCAGGGATTGATTTAGGTGATGAATGTACAACTATGTAATGGTACTGTAAACAATCGAAAGTACAATTTGTTTTGTATGACTGCGTGGTATGTGAATATATCTCAATAAAATGATGATAAAAAAATAGGAAGTAAAGATGAAAATATAAAATATATGAAACATACTAAAAGTAACACATGGTACTCATATAGGGAGCTTTTCTTGAAATTTCAGGATGTCCGTAGAAGTATTTTAAGATATCCAAAAATACACGAAGTATGAAAACAGTAAGTCTGTATGCACACTTCTGGATAGTTCTTGATGAATACACTAACTTATCCGAAGAACTGAAGTTTTAAATATATTAAGCTGGTAAATATTAGTACTGGACAGTTTTCTGATCAAAGATCCCTTCATAACTATGTAAACCTTATGAAAGTAGAGGAGAAAAATGCCACACTTGTCCAACCTTCTTTTGAACCCAAGTTCATATTCTATCTACAACTTGAAAACTTAGTAACTACTAACCTTGTGAGTTCCACTCTGGAAGCAGAACAGAAAAGTGTCTCCTTGACTGTGGCATACCACTATTTTTCTTTAAGTGTGACTAAAGGCCTACATAGCTAGTTCAGGTCACCTGGGTAACTGAGGTAATATTATTGCCAGAGTGGATTAGACTGTCATCCATATTTTCTTTCACAGTAGTAGCCTAGACTCTGATGTATGGACAGAGACCCATGCTAATGATTTAGCATTGTAGCGAAATATATTTTAATTTTCAAAGAACATAAAAAAAGTTAAATCCTGCATTTAACATTTCTGAAGTGGAGAAAACTATTCATGTTTTTCTTTTCATATTTTTATTTCTTAAAGTGAACTTTAAAAAATTTAGTAGAGAAACTTACAAACATACAGAAAAGTAGAATAATATGTAACTCTGTATCTATCAATGAAATTGATCAACTGCCAACATTTTTGCCATATTTGCTTCATCTTCTTTTTAAAATTATTTTAAAGTACTTTACAGACTATATGACAGTTCATCCCTAAATACCTCGGTATGCATTTCTAAAAATTTAGGGCAATAATTCTTTAAAAACAAAAAGTTTTCTTGTGGCAATTAATTTTGTTCGTCTTATGAGACTATATATTCATTTATCATGTTAGCAGGAAAAAACTAGCTGGCATTTGGACTCAGCTAAACAGAAAAGCACAGGAGATAAACACAAAACTCATAACAAACTTACCAGCTGGAATCAAGATAAATACCTACGTGTCTGTAAATGGCAGGTGTCACTCCTTGCCAAAGCTTCAGAAAGCCTTCTTCTTGGATGATCCCTAGGGCTGTGCGCACCATGCCCCTATAGGGAGCAGATTCTCTTGCACTGTCTCCCAGCCGAGCAAGAGCAGCTTCTCCTTGCATTTGGAGTCGAGTTTTTGTGAGATCGAGGGGAAAGGTTGCTAACAAAACACAAAACAAAGGAAAACCCCCACAACATTCAGAGAAACAAACAACAATTCTAAAATCATGGGACTAGTATTTTCCCCACACAATCAGAAGTTCTCTGACATTAGAATACAATAGAATCAGCTACGGAGAGTGTTAAAAATTACAGATTTCCCAGCCCCATTCCTATGAATTCTAATTCAGTAGGTAGATAAGGGTTTAGAAATCAGTTTATTCCCGTGTAAATTTATGAATCACTGTACCAGACCACTTTTCAGATCACCAGAGAAAAACTGAAAAGTAACAAGCATTGGGTTGTATTTATTTAGAAATTTCAGTCTAACATCTTCTCTGATCCTTAATTTTTGCTTTCCAATGGTGAATAGCTTATAGTATTCATATTCCATAATATCCCTTGACTGCAGCCATTATTTTTTAAGATCCTATGTAACTTTTAGAATAATGTCCTATTTATTGTAGATTCTCAATACATGCCACATGAAACTGAATTCTATAATTTCATAAGTGATGTTAACATACAGAAGGATCACTGACCTGATGTTATAGATATAGGAGATGTAATATAGAGTTTAAGATGCCTTCTTCTATATACAAGGGTGACATGATTAATATTCTTTCAGTTAAGGCATATATTGACTGGTGTTTTTCATCACTGATGAGTTTTAAGCATGGCCTCCTCATGTCCTCCTTACAAGTATTAAATATATTTGTAATTTTTAAAAAATATTTTCATTTAGAATTAGAAAGAGATCTTTTACTTTGAAACAGAATGATCTCTAACTGTCTAACATAAGGAAGATCAAGCTGCTAATTTTATGCACAGTGTTCTAAATAACTGAAATGACCAGATTCAGAAAAGTTCATGAACATTACTGACATAATACAGGTCTTCATGACCATTACCTGATATAAAACCCTAGACATGCCTTTTACAAGAGAAGTTTAGAGGGGAGAATATTAAATCTTATCACTGGTCTTTAGAAAAGTTAATATCTTGTTTATAGTTTCCTAAGATGGAAGTTACTTGCACAAAGAGAATTGAAGAAATGATTTATTGACATATGAAATCTGAAAAGTCTTAAAGAAACAGGAGCCTGTGTATTAGCATAGGCTATGCATCTGTTAAAATAATGCTGGTTGCTTAAATAATGCTTCAGGTTCTGATCCTGAACTGATTTGTACTCCAAACCATCCTATATTTTGATCCCCCCACCCTCTGTCTCCATCCTCCTTCTTCACATTCATTTCTAACAGGAGGAATAACTTCTTTACAAAAACCATTAAGTCACAAGGTGAAACATCAGTTTAAAAATAAATTATATATACATATATATATATACACACACACACATATAATCATTCAACAGTCTGCTTTTAAATTTTTTAAAAAGTTGATGGTTTTTTAATTCAATAAAAACAATAAATAGAAAACTTTTCCTGTCAGCTTTAGGAGAAGAGAAAATAAAAATAGAGGGGCCAAAGGGCAGGAGTGGAAGAGCACAGAGGGCAATCATGTGCTGACTCAGCTGGCAAGAAGGGATAAATCCATTTTAGAACAGAACAAACCATTACTACTTACAAATGATACACCAGGGCTCTTTTTTTAAAAAATTAAGATAATCTGAAAATACACACTGAAAAATTCACAGGAAACACAAAAGCACTCTACTTACAGAACCCGTGGAAGAAACCACCTGCTCATGCAAGGTCATCATAATTCCATTCTAGGTGGCTGACGTAAAGAGTCAAAAGAGCCTCTTAGATTTTCTCTGACTCCCTCAGGCAGATACAACTGTCTTTTCTATATTCTCATATGATACCTAATAATACCTTCATTGTAGTAAATAGCACATTATAATTGTCTGTCTCCCAACCAGTCTGTAAGATCCCTGAAAGTCAGAAATGGCTCTCTTCAACTATGTATCCGGTCCTTTAGTATTATAGTAATTATAATAATTTTGCAATTAATGGGTGCCCTGCCTCAGACTTAGCATTTATATAGTAATGACCTCTCAGAATCCTGCAAGAAAAACACATTATAGATGAGTTAAGCTCAGAGAGATCAGGTAAACAACCGATGTTGAGTAGGTGAGGGGATAATCACTGAAGTCTCCCAAGGGTCCACAACTTGGAACCAAAAGACGACGATACAGTGAGGTCGTGTAAGCCAATGAATCACAAACAGAGATCATCTCAATAAGGAAGAAAAGTGTGTGTGTGTGTGTGTGTGTGTGTAAGTCATCCTCACGAGAGGGAAAAGGATTGCTACAAAAGAATGACGGCTCGTGGACCTAAAAAGCACACCGCTGACGAGACGAACTTGGAAGGAAAGACCTTAGTGCCCTCCAATCCCTCCTCCTCACGAAGCTGGCCTTGCCCCAGCCCTGCCACATCTGTCAGGCATGTGTGGAAGAAGCAGGCGCAGCATCGAGGGCTGCGCACAAACTAGAACGAAGCCACCCGCCGGTCCCTCCCTCACCGCGGCACCCGGGGGACTTGCGGGGGAGGCCCAGCGTGGGCGGCCGTGTACCTAGCTCGGCCACGGTAGCCGCGCAGCCGGACAAGAGGAACTTGCTCGCTCGGGGCCATTTCTGGGCGAGCGGCAACAGCCTCTTCTCATCCTCTGGGACGGACATTCGGCTGCAGGACAGGACGACAATGCACCCCTTCTCACCCGCGCCCCGCGCCCCGCGCCCCACGCCCCGGCTGGCCTGCCACCCTGCCAGGACTGCCGCTCTTCAACCTGCGAGGAGTGGGGCGGGGATCATTTCGCTAGCTGGGCTCAGCAAGGCCGGGTGAACCCGCAGCCCCTCCTGGCACCGTCAGACTTGAGCGGATCAGCTGCCCCCAGGACCCAGGAGAAAAACAAAGCGGGGGCCCACGAGGCTTCTGGGAAACGTAGTCCGCCAGGCTCCGCGCCTCCTCGGCCTCATTCTCTGATTGGCTGGGAGCCGCGCCGCTGCCTTGGGTCGCCACGGCAACAGAGCACTTCCCACCCCTGCACCGCCCCATTCGGTTGTTGCTTACCACCCCGGATGGGTCCTGCCCCTGCATTCTTTCCCCTGTGGGAGGACTTAAAAGAGAAATGGAGTTGGACTAGAGCAATGATGCAAGAATCACTTAAAAATTGGGGCGGGGAAAGGAAGTTGTGGTTACGAAGAACAGGCTGCTGAAGTTGCATTAGGAAAGTTAGGAGGCTGGGTAGAGATCCTAGCCCAGAGAGAGGGAGCAAGTACAGGGGTAGGGAGGCTTTTTCCTTCTCTGAATCTGGAAGACCCTGGACAAAAACATGGAACTAATTTCTCCAGCAGTGATTATAATCCTAGGTTGCACTGCTCTTTTATTACTTCTTCAGTGGAAGAATTTGCGTAGACCCCCATGCATTAGGGGCTGGATTCCTTGGATTGGAGCTGGATTTGAGTTTCGAAAAGCCCCTCTAGAATTCATAGAGAAAGCAAGAATCACGGTATGTGGTCGTGGGAGATACGGTTTCCAGAGAGGATAATGTTTTCTTTTTTATTTTCTTTCATTGGATCTCAAGTGCAATAATAGCACACAGGGAACAAACTTGTTACTTGCAATTAAATGACTGAGTCATTTATGAATCAGCCTACTAACAATCAACAGCTATGTCCCATGAAAGGTTTTGCAAAAGAAATGGATTTTTATAATGAAATACAATACTGTTTGCAGTTGCCTTTTTGGAAGTAGACATTAACTTTTAAGTGTAAGTTACTTCTTCATAAACATATGAATACTTACTAAATGCTTGCAGTAAGCAAGAAAGACAGGAATGTAACACAGCTTCAATTTATGAAAATGCGTGCCAAATTAGCATCCAGATCAGAGTTAACACCAAGCTATTGTAAAAAAAAAAAAAAAAAAAAATTCTGGCAAAGTTAATCTTTACAAATTTATTGGGCACTGTATTTTTAGCCAGTGTTATAATTTGATGATGATGAATGAGCTCCATTTTCAACTGCACACTGAGTAGATTAGTAACTGTAAGTGGATGTTGTTTTTAAACATGCTCAAAGTATCTTTCAAATGTCTGAGAACTTTAGGGAATAAATCTTTGTTAATCTTCATTTTTTTTTTTATTAAAGATTAGAGAAGTTGTAGGTTTACGGAAAAAATCATGAAGAAAATAGTTTCCAAATTCCCACTCCCATTATTAACATTGCATTAGTACGGTGACTTTGTTACAATTGATGAGATGGTATTATTATAATTGTGCTTTTAACTGTAGTCTATAGTTTACATTAGGGTTCACTGTTTGTGTTGTACAAGCCAATGTTGTTGTTGTTGTTTTTTAATTTTTATTCCAGGAGCATATATATAACCTAAAATTTCCCCTTTTAGCCACATTCAGATATATAATTCAGTGGTGTTAATTACATTCACAGTGTTGTGCTACCATCACCACTATCCCTTACTAAAGCTTTTCCTTCACCCCAAATAGAAGCTCTATACCAGCTAAGCATTAATTCCCTATTCCCTACTCTTACTCCAGTCCCTAGTGACCTGTACTCTAGTTTCTGACTCTATGAATTTGCTTGTTCTAACTATTTCATATCAGGAAGCTCATACAATATTTGTCCATCATTTTGGCTTATTTCACTCAACATGATGTCTATGTTATCTCATGGCTCACAACTTCATTCTTTTTCACAGCTGAATATATTCTATTGTATGTATATCCAACATTTTGTTTATCCATTCATCTACTAATGGACACTTAGATTGCTTCCATCTTTTAGCAATTGTAAATAATGCTGCTGTGATCATTGGTGTGTAAATATCTGTTCGAGTCCCTGCTTTCAATTCCTTTGGGTGTATAGCTAGAAGTGGGATTGCCAGGTCATATGATAAGATCTTTGTTAGCCTGTGCATTTTTATTCAATTTTCATCCACCAAGATTTTATGGTACTTGATTGTCTTATAAAATTTGTATAATGTTGACATCATTATTATTATGTATTATATTATAATATTGTCTGTGGTTATCCATTCCCCATATAGGTTCCTATCTAGTTAGCCTAGTAGCATTATACATGCCATTGATTATTTTCTTTCCAAATCTCTGAAATTCCAATTTTGTAAAAAAAAAAAAAAAACTGGAGAATATTGAAGAGAACTTAGATGAAAATAATAATCATCCAGAATATTACACCAGAAATAAATCCTGTAAAAAATTTGTGTTTTTTTCTGCCTTTTTACTAAGCATTTACATACTATTTAGTAAATAATAAGGGAATAATACTGTAATAGTATTTTGTGTGCTTTTGAATTTGACATACAATTTCAAATTTTCCCATGTCATTAAATATTTTCCTGTATCTTTATTTTGGATCTACTATTTTAATGGCTGGATATTTAATCATATGAAAATATATAGTTACTTAAAGAGACATCCATAGTTGGGTATTTAATGCACTGCCAGTTTTTTTCTTCATTTCAACCACTGCCTCAATGAGCATTTTTCATGTATGTGTGTGCATGTGTGTTGTGTGGTTGTGCATTTTGTAATTATCTGATCCTTTCTTAACATACATTCCTGGAAGTAGAATTTCTGAGTGAAAGGATATGCACATTTGGCTTGTTTATATTACTGTACTACTATTGCAAAAGAATGTAACAATCTATACTTTCTTTTCTTTGAGTATATGGGATTGCCTAGTTCCTCATGTCCTTGACCACACTAGGTACTATAATTCTTTGTAATTTTTGCTAGTCTGATAGATCGAAAGTGCTGTCTTTTAAAGGAATACTCATTTGTCTCTCACAGCCAAATCTATATTAGGCATATAGATTTTTATATTTTATTAGGAACGTTTTTATAAGTGTGCTTTAGAAGGCTAAATATTTTCAAGGGCTCTATGACTTTTCTGATCAAATGAAACCATTTATATTAATCACCTCTTATGTTGCCTGGCACAGTACACATGTTCTTTTTCTGATACTGTAATAGTCTGTCTCCGTTTGTTGATGTCTGACTGATGAAAGCTTTTAAGCTTCACCCCTCCCTCTTCAAGATGATAAGAAAGGCTGCATGCCCCCTCCTTTGGCTCTGGTGGGAGATTCATACCACCTACGCCTCAATCCACACACAGAAACCCTCACACCAGCCCACCCTCCAACCACAAACAAAACAAAACAAATGACATGAGCTCCTTCCCTGCTCTCTCAAGCCATTTTTGGACTGACTTGGGGGGCCTTCCATGCTTTCCTCCAAAAAGCCCCATTATATAAGGAATAAACCTTTTCACATCTGCTTGGAGTGTGTGACACCATCAGTCTCAACATCCGAACCAAATTTTGGGTGGAGGTCCATTCTATTCATTCAGAGGGGCTACAACAGGTACTCATTAGTAGACTTGATGGGAAACTCCATCTCAGTGGCACAGGTACAAACCACTATTTTGGGTTTATTGAATCTTCAAGAAACAGCTTCTAAAATTCCATCATGAGTGATTACCCTCAGCTTCTGCAGCCCCTAAAGAAGGAATATAAGAAGAAATTTTGTTGACTACAAAAATCCTTCCTTTGTTTCTACTAATATTTTAAATTAATTTTTGAATAGATTATGCATTTATATGGGTCAAAAATTTTTTCAAAATATAATGAAAACCATAGTGAAAAGTTCCTCTTACCTCTCTCCTCTATCCACCCTGTTTTCATTCCTTACTCCCAGCATAAGTAACAGTGTATTTCATTTCTTACATATTCTACCATAATTTGTTTAACTATACAATCAAATACAGTTATAAATTATTATTTTCTACCTCTTAGAAGTAAAATGCATCATACTATTCACACTGTTCTTTTTTCATTCAATATATATTGAAATCTTTCTATTTCAGTACATAGAAAACTCTTTTTTTTTTTTTTAAGATGCATGGATGGTGTTAATTTATTTAACCAGTTCCCCCACTGATAGACCTGTGGTAGGAGGACTTCTAAGGTAATCCTAATGCTCCCTGTCTTCTTGTTTTCAAACCCTTGTGAAATAACCTCCCTTCAAGTTTTGGCAGAACCTAGTGTTTTAGTTTCCTAAAGTTTCCAAAATGGAATATACCAGAAATGGACTGGCTTTTAACAATGGGGATTTATTAGTTTACAAGTTTACAGTTCTGAGGCCATGCAAATGTCCAAATAAAGTCATCACCAGGATGATACCTTCTTCCTGAAGAAAGACTGCTGGTCATCTGGGACTCCTCTGTCACATGGCAAGGCACACGGCAGCCACTGCTGGTCCATCTCTCCTGGGTTTCATTGTTTTCAGCTACTGGCTGCTCTGCCTGTGGCTTTCTTTCTGAGCTTCTGTTGAGTCCTTCTCTCTCAGCTTCTCTCGCTTTTCTCCCTGTCTTCTATGTGTTTCTCTGAATTCCACCCTCTTATGAAGTATTCCAATAAGAGGATTAAGACCTACCCGGCACGCCTCAACTGAAATAACCTATCAGAAAGTCCCATCCATAATAGGTCTGCAGCCACAGGAATGGATTAGTTTTAAGAACATGATCCTTTCTGTGGTACATCACAGCTTCAAACCTCATACCTAGTAAGTCACATCTAATGAAGAATATGACAAAAGTAATAGGATGTTATGTGAGTGATTAAGTTTTGTAAGACTGTGGCTAAGCCCATGTGGCAAGAAACAGGGTGGCAGGCCCTGGCCAACAACCAGCAAAGAGCTGAGTTCCTCAGTCCAACAGCCCGTGAGGAATGGAATCTGGTCAACAACAACCATGTCATCTTGGAAGTTGGTCCTTCCCTACTTGTACCTGGAGATAATTAGAGCCCAGCCTTTAGATAGTAAGTTCTATTAGAATAGTAAGACCCACATTGCAAAACTGATAATTTGTAATTTATAGTTATGTTAGTCTCATGTTGATTATGATTTACAGTCTTTTAAGAAGGAGACTTTGAATAATTTCTGGCATTCTGACTGGGAAGGTTATATTAAAGGTATAAATGGTGTGTCTCAAAGGCTGACCCTCTGCAGCCATCTATCATCTATTTGGCAATACAATGTTCTGAAGTAACCTAGGAAGAGGTTCAATGTTTGGCAAAACTGATCTTCAATAAATTGTTTACCTAACCTGTTGGGAAAGTATTGGGCAATTAAGCTTCTTGATTTTTTTCAGGTTCTGTCGAAAGAAATAGTGTTTGCCCCCATCAATGTACATAGAGTGGGGAATTCCAAAAATATGAGCAGAAGATGCAACTGCTAGGCAGCCCCAAAAAGACAAAGCTCCCTGCATTTAAAATAGATGAATTCAAAAACTTCTGCAACCTATCTACTTAGTCAGCTCTTGCTAAGGGGGCCTCCTATTTGCCAAGCTAATAGATACTTGACAGTCTTTTCTGTAGTAATGTATCTTATATTAAAATCTACTTTCCCTGGTATTATTATAGCTACACCAACTTTCTTTTTTTTAATGCAATTTTATGGAAATATATTCACATACCATAAAGTCATCCAAAATGTACAACTGTTGTTCACAGTATCATCATATAGTTGTGCATTTATCACCACAATCAATTTTTGAACATTTTCATTACTCCAAAAAATAAAAATAAAAATAAAAAATAACACCCAAGACATCCTATACCCCTCCTCCCCTCCTATTATTCGTTTACTTTTTTGTCCCCATTTTTCTACTCATTTGTCCTTACACTGGGTAGAGGGAGTGTGAGCCATGAGGTTTTCACAGTCACGTGGTCACACTGTTTAAGCTATATACAATCATCTTCAAGAATCAAGGATATTGGATTGCAGTTGGACAGTTTCAGATATTTCCTTCTAGCTATTCTAATAAACTGAAAACTAAAAAGGGATATCTAAGTAATGTATAAGAGTTACCTCCAGAGTGACCTCTCTACTCCACTTGAAACCTCTCAGCCTCTGAAACTTTATTTTGTTTCATTTCTCTTACCCTTTTTGGTCCAGAAGGCTTTCTCAATCCTACGAAGCCAGGTCCAGGCTCATCCCCATGACAACCTTCTTTTGAATTGTATTTTCTTCCACTTCCAACTTTTCTGAGTGCTTTATTTTAAGTCTTTCTCTTGTAAGCAGCATGTGCTGCTGTTCTTCCCCCTCTTTGTTCTTCTCCTTTTTCTTTTCCTCCTTGTTATATATGATCAGAGAATCTTTAAATTTAATGTAATTACTGATATAGCTGGCTTTCTCTCTGCCGTCTACTAACTGTTTATTTTTAGTTTGACCCACTCACTTCATATTCTTTCTCTTTCCTTTTCTTATCTTCTTGTGGACAAATCAACTTTTAAATTCTGTTTCCTCCCTTACTAATGTGTGAGTTTTTTTTATTCCTTTACAGTTGTTTGGCAGTTACCCTAGAGATTGCAACATGAATCTTTGATTCATTATCTAATGAAAATTATTGCTAAAACTATAGAGCACCTTAACTTCATTTACCTCCCCCATCCTGCTTTTTGCATTAGATTTCTTTTTAGTTGTATTTATTTTATCAAGGAATAATTTATGTATTATACAATAGGCTGCATCCGTTTAAAGCATGCAATGCGAAGAGTTTTTGAGCATTTTTCACAACCATGAAATCACCACCACCCACAAAAGATTCCTCATGCTTCTTTGCAATTCTTCCTCCTTTTACACCTAGCCTTAGGCAAGCACTGATCTCCTTTTTCTCACTCTAGACTAGTTTGCATTTTCAAGAGTTTTATGTAAATGAGATTATGCTGTATGCTACTCTTTTGCATCTGGTTTCTTTAAATCTGTGTGGATTTTTTTTAATTTTAAATTTTTTTTGTGAAATATAACATATGTTCAGAAAAGTGATAAATTTCAAAGTATAGTAGGAGTTAGAGCTCCACAATTTCAGGTATTTCCTTCTGGCTGTTTAATACACTAGAAACAAAAAAGAAATATCTATATAATGATTCATAATCATTTGTTAAATTCTAACTTCTCTGTTACAACTCCTCCCTCTAATTTGATCATTTTCTCAGTCTTCAGGGATAATTGGGCAATGACCATTCTAAATTCTTCATGTTGAAAAGAGGTGTCAACATTTTGGAGCAAGGGGATGCAACTGGTTGATGTTCTGGGAGAGACTGGTACTCTTAAGCTTCAGGGCTTCTCTGGCATAGGAACAATCTGGAGGTTTTAAGTTTCTGAAAAAATAAACTTAATAAGTAAAACTTTAATAGAGTCTTAGAAAGAGTCCTGTTTTCTTTAGGGTTTTCAGGAATACTGTTAGTTGGGGCTTGACATACCATGGCAATTTGTAATCTGACTGAAGCTTGTGTAAGAGTAACCTCCAGAATGACCTCTTGACTCTATGTGAAATCTCTTAGCCACTGAAACCTTATTTTGTTACATTTCTTTTCCCCCTTTTGGTCAAGAAGGCACTCTCAATCCCATGATGTCAGGGTCAGGCTCACCCTGGGAGTCATGTCTCACATTGCCAGGGAGACTTACATCTCTGAAAGTCATGTCCCAAATAGGAGGGAAGGTAATGGTTTATTTGCAGAGTTTGGCTTAGAGAAAGAGAGGCCACATCCGAGCAACAAAAGAGGTTCTCTAGGGGTGACTCTTAGGCATGTTTAAAAGTAGGCTTAGCTTCACCATTACAGAAGAATAACAGATGTACACAGCCACACATAAAAGAAAACCCCAAATACCCCATATCCCTACCCCTCCCACCACCCTAATTATTTACTCCTAGTACTGGTGTAGTACTGTTAAGGTATTGCTGTTAAATATAGTCCATACCATGCAATGGGTAATTTTTCCCATATACAACTCTATTATTATCTCTTTGTACAAGTGTCGTACATTTGAAGTAGTTCATAAAGATCTTATTTATATTTGTAGTATTAATTGGTGAGATACATGCCTTTCAACAACCGCTTTCAATCATATTCACCTTCAGTAGGCACTATTACTTATAATTCCAATAATGAACTACCATCACCTCCATCCATTCCCAAACATTTAAGATCAGCCTCAAATTTGTACATATTAGGTAACTGCTCTCCCTTCTCTAGCTTCTGTCTATCTGTAGGTCCCCTGTATTCTACATTTTAAGACTCTGAGTTTACATTTCTAGGTGGTTCATATTAGTGAAATTATACAAAATCTATCCTTTTGTTTCTGGCTTATTTCACTCAGCATTATGTCTTCAAAGTTTATCCATGTTGTCGCATGCTTCAGGGCATCATTGTTTCTTACTGCTGCATAATATTACTTCATATGTATATACCACATTTTGTTTATCCATTCATCTGTTGATGGACACTTCAATTGTTTCTATCTTTTGGCAACTGTGAATAATACCACTATGAACATTGGTGTATAGTTGTCTGTTCGTGTCACTTCAGCATAGATTTTGAGATTTGTTTATGTTGTTGCATTTATCAGTCATTCATTCCATTTTATTGCTGTGTTGTAATCCATTATTGTAAGGGTATACTAGATTTTTTACTTACCTGTTCACCTGTTGGTGGACATTTGGTTTGTTTCCAGTTTGGGGCTATTTATGTTATGTGCTATGAACATTTGAGTATAGTCTTCGTGTGGACATAAGCTTTCATTTCTCTTGGATAAATTCTTAGGAGTGAAATGGCTGAGTTATAAGTGTATGTTAAATATTTTGAGAAATTGGCAAAATGTTTTTAAGTGATTGAACTATTTTATATGCCCACCAGCAGAGTATGAGAGTTCTAGCTACTCCACATCATCACCAACACTTGGTACTTTCAGTCTACTTTATTTTAGTCATTCTAATAAGTGTGTATTATCTTTGTTGTATTATTTTGCATTTCTTTGATGACTAATGATGTTAAATATCTTTTCCTATGCCTATTGTCCATTTGGGAAACTTTTTTTTTTTTTTTGTCAAGTGTCTGTTCAAACCTTTTGCCATTTTTAAATTATGTTGATTGTTTCTATTATTACATTGTGAGAGTTCATGGATACAAGTCCTTTACATGTATTGGGAATATTTTCTCCTATTCTATGGCTTGCCTTTTTCTTTTCTTTGCAGTGTCTTTCAAACAGCAGAATTTTTTTTAATGTTGAACAAGTCCAAATTACCTTTTTTTTTTTCCTTTTCATGTTTGTGTTTTATTATCTCTATCTAAGAAATCCTGGCCTGAAGCAAAAACATAGATGTTTCTTCTATGTTTTCTTCTAAAAGGTTTATAGTTTTGCATTTTACATTTTAGGCCTCTGATCCATTTTGAATTAATTGTCATGTATGGTGTGTGAGTAAATATTAAGATTCATTTTTTTCTCATTTGGATTTCCAACTGATCCAGTATCATTTCTTAAGACTTTCTTTTCCTCCTTGAATTGCCTTTGCATCTTTGTCAAAATCACTTGATACTATATGTAGGTTTCTTTCTAGTCTTTCGATCCTAACAATTGATTTATATGTCCATACCATTGTTAATACTACTTAATTACTGTAGCTTTACAGTAAATCAAGTAATGAAAGCTCTCCTTTTTTTAAAATCAATTTTATTGAGATATATTCAAATACCATAGTCATCCACAGTGTACAATCAATTGTTCACAGTACCAATATATAGTTGTGCATTCATCACCACAATCAATTTTTGAGCATGTTCATTACCACACACAAAAAAGAATAAGAATAAAAGTTAAAGTAAAAAAGAACACCCCAAACATGCCACACTCCCCATCCCTCCCTATTATTCATTTACTTTTTGTCCTCTTTTACTAAAAATCTGTCCATACACTGTATAAAGGAAGTGGGAGCCACAAAGTTTTCACAATCACACCATCACACAGTGTAAGCTAAATTGTTATACAACTGTCTTCAAGAATAAAGGCTACTGGGTTGCAGTTCAACAGTTTCAGGTATTTCCTTCTAGCTATTCCAATACACTAAAAACTAAAAAGGGATATCTAAAAAATGCATTAGAATGACTTCCAGAATGACCGCTTGACTCTATTTGAAATCTCTCAGCCACAGAAACTTAATTTTGTTTCCTTTCTCTTCCCCTTTTGGTCAAGAAGGCTTTCTCAATCCCATAATGCCAGGTCCAAGCTCATCCCTGCAAGTCATGTCCCATATTGCCAGGGAGATTCACACCCCTGGGAGTCATGTCCCATGCAGGGAGAAGGGCAGTGAGTTTACCTGCAGAGATGGCTTAGAGAGAGAGGCCACATCTGAGGAACAAAAGAGGTTCTCTTGGAGTGACTCCTAGGCACAATTTTAAGTAGGCTCAGCGTCTCCTTTGCAGTAACAGACTTCATAAGAGCAAGCCCTAACATCGAGGTCTCAGCCTTCTAAATTGGTAGCCCCCAATGCTTATGAGAGTATCATTAATTTCCCAGGTGGGGAAATTTAATTTTTCCATATTTTCCCCCAGTCCTTCAATGGGGCTTTGCAAATACATCTTTATTCTCTGCCCAAATTACTCTGTGATATATTGGGGCTTCGCAGTAACCTGTAAAAAACAACCAGATTTCACTTCCTATGCAAAGTTCCATGTAATTATGTTATTTGAATAACCTGACCATAGAAGTTAAATTATATAGTGTGTTACAAGAAATATAGATTTTGCACCTAATAAACATCTCTTCCTTAGGTCTCACACTGAAGTTGAAGTATTAAAAACACCATCAATATTGTCCTTTATCCTTTAGTCTAATTTACCTTAGTCCTAACCAAGTCCATTTCATTCATATCTCTAATTGAAGTCTGATCTCTTTTTTCAGACTCTTTATAACATTTTCTGTATGGGATAATGCTGACATTCATAGCTGTCAGACTCTGGCTCTGAATCTCAGGTGTCACACAGACACCCAAAGTTGCAAGGACCGACCAGAGTATACACAAAGAGCTCAATATCTCAGAATTTAGAAATATCCATTACGACTCAGAAATATATGTAACTGCTGTAAGCACTTACAATCTGGGAACCTTAACAGTAAGCCTTCCCCTGATAAACTATGCTCTCACATTCAATTCTCAGAGCTTGCACCTTATAGTTAGTCTGTATTAGTGAGGCATTATGTTTTTCTTTTCATTTCTGGTTTATTTCACTCAACATACTGTCCTCAGTGTCCATTCACCTCACAACTTCACTCCTTTTAGTAGCTCAGTATTCCATTGTGTGTATACACCACAGTCTGCCATTCCTTTCATCAGTCGGTATACCCTTAGGCCACTTCCATCCACTGCAAATCATGAATACTGACACCATAAACCCCGCGGTGCAAATGTCAATTCATGTCCCTCTTTTCAGTTCTTCCAAGTATGTACCCAGTAACCAAGGTGCAGGACCATATGGCAACCCTATGCTTAGCTTCCTGTGGAACCACCAAACTGCCCCCTAGATGGGCTGCACCATTCTACTTTCCCACTGTTTCAGTTTGCTAATACTGCCAGAATGCAAAACACCAGAGATGGAGCGGCTTTTATAAAAGAGGGTTTATTTGGTTACACAGCTACAGTCTTAAGGCCATAAAGTGTCCAAGGTAACACATCAACAATCGGGTATATTCACTGGAGGATGGCCAATGGCGTCTGGAAAACCTCTGTTAGCTGGGAAGGCATGTGGCTGGCATTGGCTCCAAAGTTCTGATTTCAAAATGGTTTTCTCCCAGGGCATTCCTCTCTGTGCTGCAGTTCCTCAAAAATGTCACTCTCAGTTGCTCTTGGAGTATTTGTCCTGTCTTAGCTTCTCCAGAGCAAGAGTCTGCTTTCAACGGCCATCTTCGAACTGTCTCTTTTCTGTAGCTACTCTCTCAGCTTCTGTGCATTCTTCAAAGTGTCCCTCTTGGCTGTAGCAAGCTCACTTCTTCTGTCTGAGCTTATATAATGCTCCAGTAAACTAATAAAGGCCCATGCTGAATGGGCGGAGACACATCTCCATGGAAATTATCCAATCAGAGTTATCACCCACATTTGGGTGGGGTGCATTTCCATGGAAACAACCTAATCCAATGTTCCAACTTAATCCCCACTAATATGTCTGCCCCCACAAGGTTGCATCAAAGATGATGGCGTTTTAGGGGACATTATACATCCAAACCAGCACACCCACCAATGGTGGTTAGGTACATCACTTTCTCCACATTTTCTCCAACATTTGTATCCCTGTGTGTATTTTTAGATGGTTTTATTCACATACCATACATTCTATCCTAAGTAAACAATCAGTGGTTCCCTGTACAATCACATAGTTATACAGCACTATCTATATAAGGACATTTCCATTTCTTCCACAAAGAAAGAGGAAGAGGTTAAGAAAAGTAAAAAAAAAAAAAAAAGAAATAAAGAAAAATAAAAAGAAAAAATGAAAACTAAAAAGCAACAAAAGAAAAAATAAAATTAATATAAAATATAATTTAAAAGTCAGACAATAAAACCATACCCCTCCCTTATATCCACTCTTATAGACATTTAGCTTTGGTTTATTGCCTTTGTTACAATTAATGGAGGATATTACAATGTTACTGTTAACTATAGACTCTAGTTTGCATTGATTGTATTTTATCCCTAATACCAGCCCATTTTTAACACCTTGCAAAGTTGACATTCATTTGTTCTCCCTCATGTAAAAACATCTTTGTACATTTAATTACAATCATTGACCACCCTAGGTTTCACTAAATTATACAGTCCCAGTCTTTATCTTCTATCTTTCCTTCTCGTATCCTATATGCCTTTAACCTTCCTCTTTCAACCATACTCACAGTCATCTTTGTTCAGTGTACTTACGTTACTGTGCTATCATCACCCACTATTGTGCTCCAAACCTCTCTCTCCTGTCTTTTCCAATCTGTCTGTAGTGGTGATCCCTTTAATATTTCCTGTAAAGAAGGTATCTTGTTCACAAACTCTCTCAGTGTCTGTTTGTCTGAGAATATTTAAAACTCTCCCTCATTTGTGAACGACAGTCTTGCCAGATACAGAATTCTTGGCTGGCAGTTTTTCTCTTTCGGTATCTGCCTTTCAGTGTCTGTCTTCTCACCTCCATGATTTCTACTGAGGAATCCACAAATAGTCTTATCAAACTTCCCTTGTATATGATGGATCGCTTTTCTCTTGCTGCTTTCAGAATTCTCTCTTTGTCTTTGACATTTAATAATCTGATTATTAAGTGTGTTGGCATAGGTCTCTTTGGATCTATTCTGTTTGGGATACACTGTACTTCGTGGATCTGTAATTTTATGTCTTTCATAAGAGATGGGAAATTTTCAGTGATTATTTCCTCCATTATACTTTCTGACTCTTTTCCCTTCTCTTCTCCTTCTGGAACACCTATGATGCCTACATTCATGCACTTCATGTTGTCATTCAGTTCCCTGAGACACTCTCATATTTTTTCCATTTTTTTCCCTATCTATTATTTTGCGTGTGGGATTTCAGTATCCTATCCTCCAGTTCATGAATCTTTTCTTCTCCCTCTGCGGTTGTATGTCTCCATGGTGTTTTTTGTCTCTTGTTTTTTGCATTTCATTCCCATAAGTCTGCCAATTGTTTTTTCAAACTTTTGAGTTCTTCCTTATGTTCGCCCAATGTCTTCTTTATATCCTTCATCTCTTTTGCCATATCTTCCCTCAACTTGTGATTTGATTTTTGGATTGACTTAGGAGATTTGTTTGATTAATAATTAGTTGTTTCAGTTCCTTTATCTCAGTTGAAGTGTAGGTTTGTTCCTTTGACTGGGCCATATCTTTGATTTTCCTCATGTGACTCATAATTTTTTGTTGTCTAGGCATCTGGTTTCCTTCATTACCCCAATAAGAGTTTCACAGAGTAGATGGGCCCAGGTCTCGGAAGGAAGGTGAATTCAATATAAACATTCCCTGAGGAGCAGGTTGTCAGACTTTCCTGTGAGGCCTCTAGACTAGGTGCTTTTCCTGTCCTGTCCACAAGGTGGCATTTGTTAGCCCACAGCTCCCCACTGGTGTAAAGAGGTGCTGTCCCTTTAATTTTCAGTGGACCCTAGCCTGGCCAGGCGCCGAGAGTGTCAGAAGGCAAGGTTAAGTTGAGCTGGGCCCCACCCCCCTTTTCTTAGGGAAGATACACCCTTTAGGGAGTTATCTTCTGCACTTGAATTCCTCGTTAGTCTCTCTGACTCTGTTAATTTCACCCTTGTCTGGGTCAGGGCTTACAATTGAAAATGCCTGAGGCTTTCTCTAATGAGCTGCTTAGAATGAGGGAGAAAAAAAGGAAAAAGAGCAAAGCCCCTTATCAGAGCCAGGCTCCAGCCCCCCAGTTTTGCCAGTTGACTGGTGCTGGTACCTAGTTCTCTGTGCCCCTTTTCTTGGGACACAGCTGTTTCTGAGCTCACCCATCTCCAAAAGCGTCTGTTTTTATTTATTTACGTATTTTTTTCTGTCAGCCCTGTCTCCTCTCTGCCAGAGGAACCTCAAGATTCCTTTCCTGTTAGCTCCAGGTTTATCTGTGTTTTTCCTTGTATTCAGTAGTCCAAATTTGTTAATTAAAAGCACAATTGGAGCTTGGTTGAGTTACTTACCCTCACTCCAGGTAACCAGCTTCTTTTTTCCAGAGGGAAGTATTTCAGCTCAGCCTGCCATGCTGGTGGGGAAGGGGTGCCAGCTCCTCAGTTTGAGGAGTTTTACTTACAGTTGTGTGCCATGATCTCAGCTGTTCCAGGCTGGTGTACGATGTGTGTACAGTCGCAGATGCCCCCAACAGTAGTTCAAGACTATATACTAGTTATTCTTGGCTATTTACTAATTGCTCTGGAGGACAAACTAAATCTCACATCTCTCTATGCTGCCAGCTTGCCCTGCCTCCTCTCCATCTTTTTTAATTGGCCTGGCATTCAAGATTATTTAAATTTTAATATAAATTTTAGAATCAGCTTGTCAATTTCTGCAACACAGACTGTGAAATTGCAATTGAAAGCCTGTTAAATCTTTAGAAAAATTTGGGGAGATTGACTTTTTAGCAATATTTAGTCTTCCAATCTATGAATGCTATTTATCTATCCATTTATTTAGTTATCTAATTTGTCTTAGAAATATTCTTTATTTTTCTTTGAGAATGTTTTGCTTCTGATTATTAATTTTTCCCCAGTATTTTGTGTTTTTTTGGATGCTGTTGTAAATAAAACAGTTTTTACTTTTGTTTTCCAGTTGTGTCCAGCAAATTTTTCTTGATGTAGATGAGATTATCCTAAAATGTATATGGAAAGGCAAAGGATCTAGAATAGTCAAAACAATTTTTATAAAGAAGAATAAAGTGAGAATAGTGACTCCACTCAATGTCAAGACTTATTACATAGCTACAGTAATGAAGATTATGTGGTATTGACAGAGGAATAGACACAAAGGTCTATGGAAGAGAATAGATAACTCAGAAATAGAACCACACAAATATGCCTGACTAATTTTTAACCAAGATGCAAAAGCAATTCAATGGAGGAATGATAGCCTTTTTTAACAAATGGTGATAGAGCAATTGGACAGCCATAGGCAAAAATAAAAAAAAATTAACTACCACCTCCACATCAAACCTTAAAGAAAAATGAACTCAAAACAGATCACAGAAGATGGCTGCATAGAGAGGAGTGGAAGCTAAGTAGTCCCCCTGGAACAACTACAAAAAACCAGAAACAACTAGTAAATAATCCAGAATAACTGCGGGGGGACAAATGAGACCATCCACTCATCCTACACCAACCTGAATTGGGAGGAATGCCCGAGAACACAGCATAAAATCTGTAAGTAAAACCTGCGGAACCAAGTCGTGAGACCCCCTCCCCCATAGCCTGAGCTGCAAAGCCTCGTGGTGCCAGAGAGACGCTCTCTCCCAGCAAGCAAATATAGCTCAGCTGAGCTCCAACTGGGGTTTTAAGTAGTGAGTGTGAACTGCTCACTACAGGTATGCATCCCCAAAAAACAGACAGAGGCTTTGGGTGACGACTGACCTGGGAGAGCCGGACGGTCGCCTTGGACTGGGTCTGAAGGGGACTATCTGTTTCTTTTTTGGCTCAGTGGAGAAAGCCCCAGTCATTTTCAGGTTCCAGGGCTGTGACTCCAGGAAGGGTAGATACAGCACGAGCAGAGAGCGAGACCATTGAAATGCTAATGGCCTCCACCTGAGGGGTCTGGGGTCTGTCTTCTCTAGGAGGAAAGAGGTGGAGCCCTTTCCATTCAGAACCAGACCCAAGAGCCTGGGGGAACACCGCCATACCTCCTCACACCAGTCAAGAATTATAGGCTAACAGGCATCACCTGCTGGGCAGAAAAGCACAGTGACCTGAAGCATCAAAGGGTGGAGCAATTTTCTAAGACACACCCGCAGGGAAACCAGATACTGAATATTTCTTCCCTCTGGGACCTGAGCCTGTTCTGGTCTGGGAAAACCTGAGTTGGATAACCAAGGAAACCATGCCTAGACAACGGAAAATTACAACCTACACTAAGAAAAACAAAGTTATGGCCCAGTCAAAGGAACAAACATACACTTCAACTGAGATACAGGAATTTAAACAACTAATGCTAAATCAATTCAAAAAGTTTAGAGAAGATATTGCAAAAGAGATAGAGGCTGTAAAGGAAGCACTGGGCATGTATACGGCAGAAATCAAAAGTTCAAAAAAACAACTAGTAGAATCTATGGAAATGAAAGGCACAACACAAGAGATGAAAGACACAATGGAAACATACAACAGCAGATCTCAAGAGGCAGAAGAAAACACTCAGGAACTGGAGAACAAAACACCTGAAAGCCTGCATGCAAAGGAGCAGATGGAGAAAAGAATGAAAAAATATGAGCAATGTCTCCGGGAACTCAAGGATGAAACAAAGTACAATAATGTACATATCATTGGTGTCCCAGAAGAAGAAGAGAAGGGAAAGGGGGCAGAAGCAATAATAAAGGAAATAATTAATGAAAATTTCCCATCTCTTATGAAAGACATAAAATTAGAGATCCAAGAAGTGCAGCATACTCCAAACAGAAGAGATATGGATAGGCCTACGCCAAGACACTTAATAATCAGATTATCAAATGTCAAAGACAAAGAGAGAATCCTGAAAGCAGCATGAGAAAAGCGATCCATTACATACAAAGGGAGCTTAATAAGACTATGTGCGGATCTCTCAGCAGAAACCATGGAGGCAAGAAGGAAGTGGTGTGATATATTTAAGATACTGAAAGAGAAAAACCACCAACCAAGAATCCTGTATCCAGCAAAGCTGTCCTTCAAAGATGAGGGAGAGCTCAAAATATTTTCTGACAAACAGACAATGAGAGACTTTGTGAACAAGACACCTGTCCTACAGGAAATACTAAAGGGAGCACTACAGGGTGATAGAAGACAGGAGTGCGTGGTTTGGAACACAACTTTGGGAGATGGTAGCACAACAATGTAAGTACACTGAACAAAGGTAACTATGAATACAGCTGAGAGAGGAAGGTGGGGAGCATGTGAGACACCACAAGAAAGGAGGAAAGATAAAGACTGGGACTGTGTAACTTGGTGAAATCTAGAGTATTCAACAATTGTGATAAAATGTACAAATATGTTCTTTTACGAGGGAGAACAAGCAAATGTCAACCTTGCAAGGTGTTAAAAATGGGGAGGCATTGGGGGAGGGATGCAATCAGCATAAACTAGAGACTGTAACTAATAGAATCATTGTATTATGCTTCCTTTAATGTAACAAAGGTGATATACCAAGATGAATGCAGATAAGAGGGGGGGATAGGGGAGGCATGTTAGACACTTGACATTGGTGGTATTGTCTGATTCTTTATTCTACTTTGATTTAAGGTTATTTTTCCTTTTGCTGCTTCCTAGCTGTCATTTTTTTTTTGTTTCCTCTTTTTTTTGCCTCTCTACCTTCTTTGACTCTCCCTCCTGCCTTGTGGAAGAAATGTAGATGCTCTTATATAGATAGTGGTGAAGGTGGTGAACACATAAATGTATGACCATGCAGAAAACCATCGATTATTTACTTGGGATGGAATGTACGGTGAGTGAAGAAAACCATGTTAAAAAAAAATGGGTTGATGACAAAACCTCGAGGGCAATATATACTGAGTGAAATAAGCCAGACACATAAGGACAATTATTGCAGGGTCTCACTGATAGGAACTAATTATAATATGTAAACTCATAGACATGAAATATAAGGTACCAAGATATAGGATGAGGCTTAAGAATGGGGAGTGGTTGCTTAGTATGAGCAGAATGTTCAATTAGGATGAACTTAAATGTTTGGAAATGAACAGGGGTGTTGGTAGCAAGATGTGAGAATAACTAACAGCGCCGAATGGTGTGTGAATGAGGTGGAAAGGGGAAGCTCAGAGTCATATATGTCACCAGAAGGAAAGTTGGAGATCAAAAGATGGGAATGTATAAAACTGAATCCTATGGTGGGCAATGTCCATGATCAACTGTACAAATACTAGAAATCACTTCCAGGAACCAGAACAAATGTATGACAATACAAATAGAAGTTAATAATAGAGGGGCATATAGGGAAGAAATATATACCTATTGCAAACTATATACTACAGTTAGTAGTATTTCAACATTTTTTCATAAACAGTAACAAATGTACTATATCAATACTAGGAGTCAACAATTGAGGGGGTTGGTTAGGGATAGTGGAGGATTAGAGTTTCCTTTTCTTTTTTTCTTTTTTCATCTTTCATTTTATTTCTTGTCTGGAATAATTAAAAGTTTCTAAAAATTGAACAAAAATAAGTGTGATGGATGCACAGCTGTATGAGGGTACCCAGGGGCAAGTGATTGTACGCTTTGGATCTTTGAAAAATTGTATGGTATCTGAACAATCTCAATAAAAATGAAAATAAATAAATAAATAAACAGATCACAGACTTAAATAAGTAAAACTTAAAACTATAAAACTTTCAGTAAAAGTCACAGGAGAATACGTACATGATCTAGAGCTAGGAAATATTTCTTAGACTTTAAACTCCCTATTATAGTCCCAATTTAATAAGCCAAGCCCTTGATCTTGGGGCTTGCCCTTATGAAACTTATTCCTGCAAATGAGAAGCTAAGCCTACTTATAATTACATCTAAGAGTCACTCTAAGAGAACCTCTTTTGTTGCTGAGATGTGGCCTCTCTCTCTAAGCCATCTCTGCAGATAAACTCACTGCTTTCCTCCCTGCATGGGACATGATTTCCAGGAGTGTAAGAATGGTAAACTAAAAAATAGTGACAACATCAAATGCTAGCAGATTATGGAGAAACTG
Organism: Choloepus didactylus; assembly: GCF_015220235.1. Classification (NCBI taxonomy): domain Eukaryota; kingdom Metazoa; phylum Chordata; class Mammalia; order Pilosa; family Megalonychidae; genus Choloepus; species Choloepus didactylus. The sequence goes on from NC_051313.1 coordinate 105,119,773, forward strand.
GATCATTCTTACATTGTTTTGGTAATGTAAAATCATACAGCCATTCTGGAAAACAGATAGCAGTTTCTTAAACAACTTAACGTACAACCACTATATGACCCAGCTTTTGCATGTCCCAGAGAAATGAAAACTTATGTTCATACAAAAACCTGTACATGAATGTTTATAGCAGCTTTATTTGTAATAGCTCCAAACCAAAAAGAATCCAAATATCCTTCAACAATGTTTAGACAGATTGTGGCAATAAAATGGAATGCCTATCGATAGTCACAATAACCTGAATGAATCTCCACAGAATAATGCTGGGTAAAAAAAAAGCCTGCCCCCATATTGACATACTTATGATTCCATTGATATAGCATTCTTGAAATGACAAAATTCTTGAAATGGAGAACAGATTAGTGGTTGTCAAGAATTTAAGTGGGGAGAGGGAGGGAAGCAGGTTTGGCAATAAAAGGGCAGTGAAGGATCTGAGGTTGTTATCGGTTGGATTGTATCCTCCAAAAAAAAGATATGTTGAAGGCCTAACCCCTACTACCTCAGAATGTGACCTTATTTGGAAATAAGGTCATTGCAAATAGTAGCTAAGATTAGGTCAAACTGGAGTAGGGAAGGCTCTTAATCCAATAAAACTTGTGTCCTTATAAGAAGAGGGAAAGAGACACAGACACACGAGAGGAGAACACCCTGTGACAAAGGAGGCAGAGACTGAAGTGTTGCAAATGCAAGCCAAGGAACGCCAAAGATGGCTGGCAAGCCATCAGAAGCCAGGAAGAGACAAGGAACGATTCTCCCCTGCAGTTTCTGACGGAGCATGGCCCTGCCAATACCTTGATTTCAGACTTTTAGCCTCCAGAACTATGAGACAATAAATTTATGTTGTTTTAAGCCAAAAAGTATGTGGTAATTTGTTAGGCAGCCTTAGGGAACTAATATGGTGGTGATAGAAATATTCTATATCTTCACTGTATCAATTTTGATACCCTGGTTGTGATATTGTACTATCTTTTTGCAAGATATTAACACTGGGGCAAACAAGGTAATGAGTACATGAGATCTCTCTGTATTAGTTCTTACAACTACATATTAATCTACAATTATCTTCAAATAAAAGTTTTCAAATATGCAAACATCACTTCCACAACATACTGCATGTGCTTGCCATTATTTCATAACATTGAGAGTGCTGATGTTGTACAAAAAAAAAAAAGGAAAGTGTAAAACAAAAAGCCACTGCTGCAGAATTTTTAACACTACGCATGACCATTTTTCCTATGCAATCCTTTTGCAATCGGTGCAGCTATCTCAACTATTTGGTGTATTTGAACTTGGCTGTTCTATACTTTGTAGCCTTTGTTGCAAAAGTCCACTTTCCTAATGGAGAGTTAAGAGTTCTCATTTGAACAAAACTTTAGCAAACAGTGAAAAATGAAAATAATTCCAAGTAACTGATCAACAAACACTTGTAAATAGAGAATATTGGAAAGCAGTATACATACCTGGGTCACTAACGTGGAAGAATGGGATGTTACTATTTGATGACTTAGTGATTAATGGGCTCACAGTTGTCTGAAATCATCCACTTGTGTTGCAGAACTGATCATGGGCAACCTCATGGTACATCTAGAAACTACCGTAATTTTGAAGTAGAGATGAGTGTAGCTGATATTTCAAGATATTTATTATAACTGTAATGTGGTAGGAAAGCATGGGTAGTTTCTCTTGATGACAGAGCCAAGGATAAGACTGTGGTTTGTTGCCTACGTTCACAGGTGAAGAAAATGCTGAATTTTATTTAGAGGTCAGTGAAAATAAAGATATAATTTTTTTTCCCTCCAACCAAAGTCACAGACTCCCTTAAATCTGTCCTTGGATCCAAGGTTAAGAAACCCTGCACTAAAATATGTTTGTAGGCTGCGGGGAGTGAGTTAATAGAGAGGGTGAAATTAATAATAGAGAGAAGGCATAATTGCAGAACAAAGAGAAGACAAAAGATCATGAGGTTCAGAACACGACTGAAGGGGCATTGGCATTTAACAGGGCAAGACCTTCCATTTGTGTTAACAGAAGAGAATATATGTATCTTTCAAGATTTGGCAGTGAAAAGATGGAGGGTATTCTTATGTGATAGCTTCCATTATTTTCAGTAGGTTATAAGGCAGGGCACCATTTCAGAGTAGAGAGGATTAGGCAAGGTTTACACATGAAATAGTCATTGTGAAAAGTGAGAAAGTGAATATACTTGAGTAGTGTTTAAGATTACAAGACACTGTTTTAATGTCTTGTAATATAATGTCATGACTTGCCATGAATTTAAAGTGAAACCAGTTGACAATTTTGCATTTTTTTCTTGAGCAAAGTTGTCCTATGGGTGGCTTATAAGCCTACCGATGTCTTGAAAACAATGTTCCAACATCATCACAGTTTCTAATAATCATTCGTACTACGAGAAAGGAAGTTGCAAGTAAATAATAACATGATCAAGAGGAACATTAAGTGTTAGGACAGAATAAATTACCATTTGTGTAATTTGGTTTTAGATGATCTAGCAATAGATAGTGCCTCTCACAAGAATCTTGAGTAACCTGAAAATTATTAAGTGTTAGCTTTAAAAGAGTTGAGATATCTTGAAATACATTTTCTCATGGCATTTGGCTGAAACAGTTAAAATCTACAGTTACAGTCAGAGTAATTTTTTATCTCAATTCTAACTTCAGCATTGGGATTCTTGAGGAACACTATCTTCAACCATGACCCATGGCTTAGTAACTTATTTCTCTGAAATGTCAAAATGTTTACAAATATGATCAGTGTTTATGTTTTGTTTCAGTATGGACCAATATTTACAATCTTTGCTGTGGGGAAACGAATGACCTTTGTTACTGAAGAAGAGGGAATTGAAGTGTTTCTAACATCCAAAAAAGTAGATTTTGAACTGGCAATACAAAGTCCCGTCTATCGTACAGGTAAAGAATGCTTTCAGATGGTTCATTTGAAATACAACATTGGAATCCAAGCACTGTTTTATGTAAAAAGTCTATCTTCACTCCTCTGTCAAGAATGATGAGAGCTTATTATTTTATTCTTCAGGGTAGAAGAGGGAAAGAGTGCATGATGAGTTTGTCTGGTCATTGAAAACCAAATTTCAGAAGTCTAAGACATTTAAATTTCAGTTAGCCATGTGTAAGAGATGAGGTTACTTCTTAGAAGCTTTCTTTAGAGAGTATTTGGAATCTGCATCATGAGACAGCTCCCAAGATATTGCTAGCTCTGTTCCTCTGCTGTGCATACACTGTGCTACAGGCTACAGCTCTTGGCTTGATTATATGTTGCTCCTCTGCTCCCTGAGAGTAGAACCCACTGCTTAGTAAGCCCTTTACAGAGGCATTTCCGGACATGTCCCATAGGCCGTTATGATAAGTAGGACTTGGCTTGCCCTTTCAGGAATTCTCTGTCCTCAGTGACTGCTGGATTGTAGAGGTCAGCATGCTTCCAGAGTGGCTGGCTGGCTGTATTTCTTCACAGACTGAAAACATGTGTGCTGAGGCCATTTGTCCTTCCAAGAATGTGGAGCTGGTTCATTTTGTGCCTTTTTTTTTTTCTCTGCTTTCACAATTTCTGTTTGCTTCTATTCTCCATGGCTTCTTTCTATTTTCCCTTTTTTTCTTCTTTCTTAGGTTTCCTTTCCATGTAGCCTCTCATGCATTTCTTGCCATTAATAAAAGAGGTTTGCTTTTAAAGTTATTAGTGATCAGGAAGAGATTACTTTTTCTTCTTGATTACTTGAAAATTGCAGCATGTTGTAGTTCTTTGGCTGTTTAGTGCTTCTTGATTTTTGGATTATGGAATTCTGAGATCAAAGAGTATAAATATTTTGAAGGCTCTTGATCTGAAAATTATACCAACTTGCCTATCAGAGGCATAGGGAAATGATCAAGATATTTCACCTGTATTTACTCTGGGGACTTTCATGTTTAAAATATTTCTATTTAACACACAAGATTTTATAATATTTACTCCTGAGTCAGCTTTTGGATAATTTCCCATATCCCATCACCACAGAAAAGATGTATGCTCAGAAAATCTAAAAATTACTTTTAGTTAACTTACTCAAAATGTAACCTACACAAATTAAGATGGTGAAATATAAAATTAAGAATTATTTTTTTAAAAAGTTACTAAAAACATAATAAAACAGGATTAAAGAAAAATATAAAAAATAGCAACTTAAGAAAAAACTTACTCATAATCCCACTAATTCAACTTCACCAGCTATATATTTGGCAGAAGATGCGTGAACACCCTAATACAAGAGAAATAGTATGGGCTTTACCATAAGGTTGAATTAAATATAAATTTTAACTCCAGCAATACTAGTTATGTGATGAACCTCAATTTCTGCATCTATTATATGATAATAATAACACATCCCAGAGTTACTGTGCAGATTAAAGAAGATAATATGTATATTCTTACCATAAGGTAGGTGCTCAATAATGTTAGCTCTCATTAATAATAAAATTTTATTCTAATTTTGCATATTACCGTCCATATTTCTATGTAATTTTGCATATTGCCCTCATGAAAAGTGGCCTACTTGGTCTTTCATTTTCCCCTAGCATGGCAAACACTTCTTTGTGTTTCCTTGAATTCTTTATATTTTCCATTTTTCATTATTCTCTTAGTAAAATGTATTAAACTCCCTAGCTGTGGAAGTCTTTTGTCAAAAGAGTTGACTGTATGGCTCTTGCTCGTGAATAATTTCATTTAAAAATTTTATTTTGAAATATGTTCAAATTTACAGGATAGTTACAAAAATAATACAAACCTCATACAGAGAACTCCAACATATCCCTCACCCCCCCAATTAGCCAGATCCACCAATTTTAACATTTTGCCACATTTGCCATATCATTCCATCTATCTATCTATCATTTGTATCATCTTTCTATCTATTTAGCATGTGTCTATCTGATCTATTTATCAATCTATTTTCTGAACACTCAAGCGTAGATTATTTACATCATGATCCTTGAATGCTTAGTATACTTAATACTGTCATGTGCATTTCCTAAGAAAAGGATATTCCTTTATGTAACAATCTTAAGTGCAATTTTCAAGTTAAAGAAATTTAACATTGATTTAAATTTTGCAGTATATATTCCAATTTCTTCACATGTCCCAATAATGTCCTTTTGAATTTTGTCTCCTCCCTTGTTAGATCCTGTCTAGGATAATGTTTTGAATTTGTCATTGTCTCTTTAGTTGTTTTTTGTTTTTTTTTTTTTTATTGTGGAAACATATGTACAACATAAACTTTCCCCCGCAACTACTCCCAAGCATACTATTCAGTGGGATTAATCACATTCACCACCTTCCATTACTAAAACTGTCCCATTTCCCAAAACAGAAACCTACACTCATTATGCATTAACTCCCCAGTAACCTGTACTCTGTAATTTCTGTCTCTAATAACTTGCATATTCTCCAATATTTTACTAGTAGTTACCATGGAACTTAAATTTAACATCCTAAATCTTAATTTCGTTTGTTTCATACCGGTTTAACTTCAATAGCATATACAAGCTATGTCTCTATACTCATCTGTCCCCCCACCTTTATGCAGTTCTTGTTACAAAGCACATACTTATTCATTAAGAATTAAAAACTACTGATTTATCATTAACTTTTATGCATTTGCCTTTTAGATCCTGTAGGAAATGAAAAGTGGAGTTCAAACTAAAAATACAATAGCACCAGCATTGATACTTACCCATGTTTCACCTTTACCACGATCTTTCTCTCTTCCTATAGTTTCTATCTGTTGTCTGTTGTCCTTTCCTTTCAACCTGCAGAACTCTCTTTAGCATCCCTTGTAGGGCCCATCTAGTGGTGAAAAACTCATTCAGCTTTTGTTTATCAAGGTCTTAATCTCCCCCTCATTTTTGAAAGACAATTTGCCAGATATAAAATTCTTAGTTGGCACTTTTTTGCTTTCAGCCCTCTAAATATATCATCCCACAGCCTTCTTGCCTCCATGGTTTCCAATGAGAAATTGGCACTTCATCTTACTGAGGTTACTTTGTATGCGATACTTTGTTACTCTCCTACAGCATTCAGAATTCTGTCTATCGTTGGCACTGAAGAGTTTAATGATCATATACCACAGTATTGGTCTATTTGGGTTTATCCTGTTTGGAATTTGTTGAGCATCTCAGATATGTATATTCATGTCTCATTAAATTTGGGAAGTTTTCAGCCATTGTTTCTTTGAATATTCTCTCTACTCTTTTCTCTCTTCTCCTTCTGGGACTCCCACAATGTGGATGTTGGTATGTTTGATGATGTCCCAGAGGTTCTTCAGGCTCTGTTTGCTTTTCTTCATTCTTTCTTCTTTCTGCTCTTCAGACTGAATGATTTTGAGTGTCTTGTCTTCAAGGTCACTGATTTTTTCTTCTGCCAGCTGTAATCTGCAATTGAACTCCTCTAGGTAATTTTTATTTTCTTTTACTGTGGTCTACAACTCTTTTTGGTTCCTTTTCATAATTTCCATCTCTCTATTATATTCTCTTTGTGTCCTTTTATTATTTTCCTGATATCCTTTAGTTCTTTGTCCATGCTTTCCTTTAGCAATTTTAGCATTTTTAGGACCATTTTTTAAAAGTCTTTGTCTGAAATATCCCAGGTTGGATCATCCTCATTGACGGTTTCTTCTGCTTCAATCTTCGCCTTTGTCTGGGCCATTACTTCCTGTTTTTTGTATGTTTTGTAATACTTTGTTGAAACCTGGACATTTTACTATTTTAATATGTTATCACTGGAATCTAGACTCTGTAGTATCTGTTCCTTAAGTTTGCAAAGCAGCTAGTGTTATGATAGAGCTTTCCTTGAATGCAGGGAACTAAGAAGAAAATAAAGAACCTTTCCCAGTCTGTGCAGATTCCTTTAGTCTTATCCATACAATGAGTGTAGAAAATGGCTCCTGGCCAAAGGATAGGGGCTTCTCTGTTCCTTTCTACTCATGTGTCTTATCTTAGGCATGTGTGTATGGCCCTAGGGATTCCCCTGTTTACCCAGAACAAATTTCCCCTCTTCACTAGCAAACAGTTTCCTAGTGGTCCTAGACACTGCACTCTAAGTCTTACAGCCAGCAATCCCTTTCCCCAGGCAGTCACAACTTGACTGTTTTCCCACAGTGTTCTGTAGGAGAGCTTGGTGAGGTGCCTTCTACTTACACAGCAAGTTCTGAAACAGCAAGCCTGTGATGAGTGTCCGGTTCAGTCCCTCAGGTCACCACCAGACAGGTTGTGCCAGTCATATCTTGTGCCTAGTATGAATGCGACGGTTACTCTGCTCCCTCCAGAACCAGGACCAGGACCCATTCCGGGGTTGTGGGCTGGCTCCATGCCAAGCCTGTGAAGGGATAAGGGAGGGGCCATCCTGGGCACCATGAAATCTTACCACTTTTAAGTGACCTTTCTCTTGATTCAGTGCTTTCCCTGTTACTGCCTTCCTTTGATTATTGTCTGCAGCATTGAGAAATAATTAAGCCAGGTCTTGCTGGGGGTTCAAAGCTTCTGTGGGGGAATGAAGCCCTGAAACTTTTCACTCTAACATCTTGATCAGGGTAGTGGTATGGGTAATCTCGTTTTAATTTTATTATTTTAGCTTTAAATTTTAGGGAGGCACCAGGCATTAGAAGGGAAGTCAGCAACTTTGCCTCTAGCTTGTAAACAATTCCCTCATTCCTTACTCCCTGTGCTAAAAACACTGTGGCAGATCCTTGTTTTTTTGGTTCTCATTTTTTTACATTTTGGCTTTAAATTTTCATATAATAAAATTGATGTTTTTGGTGTACAGTTTTATGAGTTTGACAAATGCACAGAATTGTGTAAATACCACCACAGATATCACCACAACCAAGGTACTAACAGTTCCATCATGCTAAAATTCCCCTCGTACTCCCCTGCATAGAGAAATCCTTACCTAATTGCTAAATCCTGACAACCATCCCCTTTCCATCCCCATGATTTGCCTTTTCCAGATATCATGTAAATGAAATCATACAGACTATAACCTTTGAGTCTGACTTATTTCACTTAGCATAATGCATTTGAGATTTATTCATGTTGTTGTGGGTACCCATAGTTCTTTCCTTTTAAATACTGAGTAGTATTCTGTTGTATGGATATACCACATCTTGATTATCGTTTTACCAGTTGAAAAACAGATGAATCCTTTCAGTATTCTGGCAATTAGGAATAATGCTGCTATAAACCTTTACATATAGCTATTTTTGTGAACCTAAGTTTTCATTTCTCATGTTTAAATATCTAGGAGTGGAATTGCTGGACCATATGATATGGGTATGTTGCACATTATAAAAAAACTCTGATACTTTTCCAAAGTGGCTGTTCCATTTTACATTCCCAGCAGTAATGTATGAGGATTCCAATTGCTTCCCATCCTCTCCAGAACTTGTTGTTTTTTTTTCAATTGTAGATTTTTTTAAGATTTATGCACACAACATACCATCGTCCAAAATATACAATCCATTGATCACATTACCATCACATAGTTGTTCATTGATCACCCTGATCTACTTTTTTAACATTTTCCTTGTACCAGAAAAAGTGATAATAAGAATAGAAAAATAATAGTGAAAAAAGAACCCCCATATCATCCCCCCCACCCTATTTTTCCTTTAGTTTTTTGTCCCCATTTTTCTACTCATCCATCCATACACTGGATAAAGGGAGTGTGATCTACAATCACACTGTCACCCTTGTAAGCTACATTGTCATACAATTGTCTTCAAGAATCAAGGCCACTGGGTTGCAGTGTGATAGTTTCAGATATTTACTTCTAGCTATTCCAATACATTAAAACCTAAAAAGTGTTACCTATATAGTGTGTGAGAATGTCCACCAGAGTGACCTCTTGACTCCATTTGAAATCTCTCAGCCACTGAAGATTTATTTCATTTCATTTTGCATCCCCATTTTGGTCAAGAAGATGTTCTCCATCCCACAATGCTGGGTCCAGATTCATCCCTGGGAGTCACATCCTGTGTTGCCAGGGAGATTTACACCCCTAGGAGTCAGGTCCCATGTAGAGGGGAGGGCAGTGAGACCACCTGCCAAGGTGGCTTAGTTAGAGAGAGTGCGCGACATCTGAGCAACAAAGAGGCTCTCAGGGGGAGACTCTTAGGCACAATTGTAAGGAGGCCTAGCTTATCCTTTGCAGTTACAGGCTTCTTAAAGGCAAGTCCTGTGATAGAGGCACATCAACCTTCCAGTCCTCAGTGTTTGTGAGAACATCAGCAACCATCCAGGTGAGGAAGCCCAACACCTCTGCATTTTCCCCCAGCTCCTCAGGGGGCTCTGCATATGTTTTTTCATTGTTTCTTTTTGTGGATGTTTTAATAGGGGTAGTTGTATCTTGTAGTTTTAATTTACATTTTGTAGTGACTAATGATGCTGATCATCTTTTTGTGTGCTTATTTGCCATCTGTATACCTTCTTTTGTCATGGGGCTGTTCAAATCTTTTTCCCATTTATAAAATTGAGTTGCTTATTTTCTTTGAGAGTTCTATAAATATTCTGGAAACAAGTTTTTGTCAGAAATGTGATATGAAAATATTTTTTCCTGGTTTGAATTTTCCTTGTCTAAATACCATCTTATGCAGAACATTTTCATTTAAATTTTTATGAAGTCCAATTTATAATATTTTAAGAATCATACTTTTGGTATCAAATTTTAGAACTCTTAATCCAAAGTCACACAAGTTTTTTCTTCTATTTCCTTAAAAAATTTTTTTTGTAGTTTTACATTTTACATTTAGGTTCATGATCCATTTCAGATTAATTTTTATGTAAGATGTGAGGTGTAGGTCAAGATTCATGATTTTGTATATGAATGTCCAATTATTACAGCACCATCTGTTGAAAAGCTTATGCTTTCCCTATTAAACATAGCCCAATATTTTTCTGGTTTTGTTCATTTTTGTGCAGTCTTTTTTTAATTCTCTTCTTCAGACTATATAATATATATTAGACTATCTTTGAGTTCACTGACTTTACTCTGTCATTTCCATTTTGCTATTGAGCCCATCTGCTGAATTTTATATTTTAGATATTGTATTTTTTAGTTCTAGAATTTTTATTTGACTCTTTTTTATAGTTTCCGTTTCTCCACTGAAAACTTCTTTCTTTCAAGAATGTTCATCTTTACCTGATGGAGGATGGTTGTAATAGGTGCTTTAGAAGCCTCTGTGTAGGTCACCTTAGGGTCAGAATCTGTTGATTGGCACTCTATTAGGTATTATAAATTTTTCTGCTTCTTCATAAGTTGAGTAATTTTGAAGTGTATCCAAGATATTTGGAATATTTATTATGAGGCTTTGGGTTTATGAGAATTTGGATGCTATTAAAATCCTCTGGAGAATGTTGAGTTTTTTGTTTTAGCAGGCATTCAACTTGGTGAGTTTAGACTGCAAGTTCTTTTTAACTTTCTGTGTTAGTTCCATTGTCCATTCAGTTTTCAAAGCCTCTGTAATGCTATCTGGATCTAGTTTGTGTATGTATCACTCAGGATTTAGTCTGCTGCTTGGGTGATGGTTTACATCATAGTTCAATTTTCAAAGCCTTTGCTATGCTGTGTCAGGTCTGTTCTACATATGCACAGTTTGGGAATGAGTCTGGGACTTGTTTTAGTTCATACATACAATTAGAGGGGCCTCTTTTTCAGTTTTCTATAAGGATTTTCCTCACATTCTGGCTCCAGAGGCCCCTCTTTCCATTCTTCTGGCTAGAAAATCCAAAGTTTGGGCCCCTGTCCCTGTTGTGCAGTTCTCTGTAACTGGAGCTGATGTCAAATGAAGTGTCAATAGAAAAGAGAAGGAAAAAATAGCAGAGATTCCCCAACAATCTTTGTACCACAAAGGCCCTTTTTGCTCGTTTCTCTGGCCAGGAAGATGGGTTTTCTCTCAGGGTTTTAGGTGTCTGTATCATTGCTGCTTCTGTCACCACCCTTGAAGCAGGGCCAGGAGAGAAAAGCAGACAAAATAAATAAATAAAAGAAAATGGGGATTCTTCTAGCATTCTCCACCTACAAGATTGCTCCCATTTTTTCTGTCCTTTGGCCACAAGATGGGGTTTTCTTTCTGAATTCTTATGGTCCATGTCTGCTGAGAAGTTCTGGGATTCAGTCTACCTTTGGGTCAAAGCCAGAGATACAGGAGGAAAAGAAAAACACAGAGGACCCACTGCTGCATGGGGTGTTCTTCAAGTTTTAACTGTCTCTCCCAATCTGCCTGCTATTGTTTACTTTTCAGAGTCTTCAGGTATTTGCTTTACATATTCTATCCAGTGTTTGTAGTTGTAATCACTGTGAGAGATACAGTATGCTTACTCCATTTTGACCATAACCAGTATTTTCTCTATTTTAAACAAAACAAAAACTGCTTTACATAAACTCTCCACCTTGATAGCACATTCTTCAGATAGGTATATTGCAAATTATTGCAATTTTCTTCGTTCAGTCTATCAAGTTTCAGTCAAATGGGACTGAGACTACAACTTATACTGGCTTATTAAAGATTCTTAACCTGGGGTAGAGACTTACCTGTGATACAGAAAGGGGTTGAGCATACACATCAGCCTAGGCTATATATACAGCATATTACTAAGGAGTCTGCAAGGGAGAAATTGTTGTGAACTAGTACCCTAGAGTTGTTTGTATGTGTGTGTTTTAATTCAATCATGTATTTAGTGATTTTGCTAATATTTATAGAGCAACTACTGAAAACTAAGTCCCAGGGAGCTCAAGGAGCTTGAGACCAGCTGAAAAGACAGAGGCATAATTATAGAAGTGTGGGTTTTGGATGCCTAACAGAGGGCTAAATTGTTTGTAGGGTTAGTAAAAGCCTTGTGGAGGAAGTAAGATTCAAAAAGAAACTTGAAGGATGAATAGAATTTAGCAGGGAAAATTTAAGTCCTGTGGGTGTGGGTGTGTGTAGGGGGGTTTCGGATATGTTGGTATAAAGTTGAGAATGTCCAAGCAGAGAGAAGAGCGTATGCTGGGATGTGTAAAAGACTGTGGTGCTTTCGGTATGCTTGGAGGGAGAGGGGGCTTGAAATACTCTGGAAAGCTGGAGAGATGGTAGAAGGCCTTGTAAGCTTCGTTAAGAATAGGAAGCCAAGGAAAAATTTTAAGCGTGGAAATAGTATCACCAGAGATGATAAGAGAGGATCTCAGAGATCCTCTTAACCATCCATTTATAGACCATACCCTACAAGTCTTTATTGTCTCATAGTATAGGCTGAATCTTCCCAGTTTTATTTGCAGGAGATGATTTTATCCCATGTCCTGGGAGCACTTGGCTATAGCCCCAACTGATAAAGTAATAGAGCTTTGCTTAAAGGAGTTGTTGCTTATTTTGAAAAAGTTTTCTCTGTTTATAGCATCAATTCCGAAGAATATCTTTTTTGCACTTCATGAAAAACTCTATATTGTGATGAAAGGGAAAATGGGGACTTCCAACCTGTATCAATTCATTGAGCAGATTACTGAAGAATTACATGAACAACTGGAGAATTTAGGCACTCACGGGACGATGGAGATGAACATCTTAGTAAGGTAAATAGACACATTCATATGATTTAATCTTGCTTTGGAATTAAAAAAAAATTGAAGCCTATAAGTTGAACTTTAAACACTATCTAGCACACCCAGTATCTACAAGAAAAGCAAAGAAAATTTTCAGCTATCTTGGAAACCTTGGGGAAGAGGATCCTGAAAAAATTGCTAGTCTATATAACTAGTCTACATAATTAATGCAGTCTACATAACTCGACTATTAAGAGGTTTGTTTATCTTTTAAATTCTAATTAATGGACCATTTTTAGTGTAGCGTTCCTATTTTCTGGCTATCAAAGCCAATACAATCATTGTAATACATTTACAGTAATTTCTCCATAGCCATTCTACACAATTGTATATACTCTGTATGGATTTACCTCTTAAAAATGTCATACATCTGTCGGAATTTTGATAACATATTCAATGTAATTTGTGATTATTAGAAATAGAGGAGGTTGAGAGGACAGGGAAGAGAACAGAAGCATAAAGAAGAGGACAAGGGTCCAAAAAGTGTTTGAGGATTTAAAAGGCAGATGAGGAAAAGTCAGTGTTGGCCCATGCACTGAGCCTTTGGGACCTGCTAAAGGGGAGCTGCCGATACAGGGTGAAGTAGCTGGAGGAGCCATACAGTGCTCAGCCACATTCTGAAGCTTTCTGGCAAAGTTAAGGGTGGGGCATGAGGGACAGGTGAAAAATCTCCCGTGTACATAAGGAGATTTAGTAGATTGAAGTTACGTGAGGTAGATTTCCATCTCAGTGGTTTCCTAGGATGTAGAAGACAGGATTCAGCAGTTCTAGCTCTGACTCATAAAACAGAATGGCATTGAACAATTTGTTAGAGGTCCGGAAGGAGGAGGGAGCGGGGCAGGGAAAACTTTTAGCACACCCAGTATCTTCAAGAAAAGCAAAGAAAATTTTCAGCTATCTTGGAAACCTTGGGGGAAGAGGATCCTGAAAAAATTGCCAGTGAAGAAGGCATGGTAAATAAAAATTAATTAAACAATAGTTAGTATTACTAATCTAGGGCATGTTAACACTCTTTCATATTCTTTTTCTTATGTTTACCACAATAATAATTTTATTGTGATTAAGGTAAAACTTATTGATAGTACTATATTTCAACATGCAATAGTTTAAATTTGTAGGGTCTTGTGAGATATTAGGAAATCTGGTGATTCTTTGGTTATCTTTTGCTGCTTCCTAAAGTCGTGGGCTATATCTTAGTTATTGTCATTATTTGCTCAATAAATGCTTGTTGAATTCCATTGAATCAATTTATTTCTGCTTACCCTCTCACATTTGTCAACAAGCTAATAATGCTTGTTGGGGAAGCATTTTTAAATCTTCAGATAAATAAGACCACAATTTCTGTTTCCCCTAAATTATCTTGACCGCAATAAGCATATACTAAAATGTTTTAAGAATGAATTTTTCTCAAAGGAATCTGTCACATATTAATTATTCTCTACCCCTAATATACAGCTATTAAATAATGCCCTCTTCTGTATGCTATATCCTGTGCCTTTCTTCTTTTTGTTGTTGGGTATGACTTTATTCATTTCTGTCTTTGTAGGTATCTCCTTTATCCAGCCACAGTGAATGTGCTCTTTAAAAAAGGTTTCTTCCCCACAAACAAGAAAGAAGTCAGGGAGTTCTGTCAGCATTTTCAAGCATATGATGAAGGTTTTGAGTATGGATCCCAGATACCAGAATGTTTCCTAAGGTAGAGAGTTGTTTCCTGTAATTAATTTACGGACCAAGCTCCTCTCCACAACTCAAAAATCTCTTTGTTCTCAGTAGACATAATAGCAGCTTTGGTGGGAAAGAGAAGGTCTTTCTTCATGACCTGTTTGTCTTGGGTGCGTGTGAATTGAGGCAGGAACAGAAGGAGAAAGAGATGGTCTTCGTCCCTTTTTGTTTTTGTTTTGATGAGCAAAAAATAAAAAAAAGAAAGGAAAAGACATGGAAATTGGGCGAGCAATTTAATTCGAGGTCTTTTATGCCACTCTTGTGTTTTACTATCACATTCATTGCTATGGTTTGGATCTGTGTAAATCCCCCATGCAGACATTCTCGCAGTCGGACACTGTTGTCCTCCATCTTCTTAAGGCAAAAGTAATCTAGAGGTGTAGTCAAATGTATTTCTCACAGTGGGCTCAGATTAATGCTTATAAAATGCCTCAAATGCAAAGCAAGTGAATAATTTAATTTCTTGGCAGTAGGTCTACAGTGGTGACTGGCAGAAAAGATTAAAGCCAGTTTGCTTTACCTGGTTTAACTCTGCCAGCAGGTGGTCCCTGTGCTGTGTTTTCATCCTCCCACAGTTTATAACAGCCAGAGTAAAAGCAAACAGAGCCAGTTGTAGGGCCATGTCTTCTTAGTCAAAGCCAATCCTATAGGAAATTAAACATTAATTTATCTGCAAAAGACACTAAAACTTGGCTGGCTGCCTCACCCCCTCAAATGTCTGAAGGTAAGCATCTCATAAAATTCTAGCTGAAAATGAGGAAGAAACTTGGTGAAGTAATTGTAATTCCATAGACATTCCCTCTTTTATGCTGTGACCTGTTACTCCTAAAGTGCTTTCAAATTAATTTCTACTCATGTTTTTTCTCTCATTTAGAAGCTGGTCAAAATCCAAAGAGTGGTTCCGCACACTGTTTGAGAAAAACATTCCAGATATAAAAACATGCAAATCTGCAAAAGATAATTCCATGGTAAGCATTCCTTAACTTTTGTGTTAAAACATATGAGATAAATAAAGTAATAAACAGTGACGTTAAAAATATATTTTTGCTAAAATGGATTAAATGGATTAGATTCCATTTTTGTGCTGAGCAGTGTGCTAGACATGTTTACATTCATTATTTTATTATTACATTCTCACAGCGGTGAGGTAGAGATTATTCCTGTACTACATAAGATAAAACAGGCTATGAACAACAAAATAAAACAAAATTCTGAGGCTCTTTATTGATTTATACATTAGCACGCAATTGGCTATGTCAGTAGTACCTGACAGGAATAACGGTGAATTAAGAAAGGATAATAAAGCTCTACGAAGTAGTGTCTGTTTTTGATGCCACTACCTCTAGCTATTTGTCTTTCCGATTGCAGGAAAGTAGGGGAGTATAATTCTAAAAGCAAGGCAGGCGTGGTCTTGTCCTAGGTGTTATTCTAGATCTGTGGTTCTGCAAATGAGGTCAGCGGGCTGGCAGCAGTCTGTGTTAACCAGCCCTCCAAGTGGTTCTGATGCTCACAGATATCTGAGTACCGCTTCTCCAGAAGAATGGTTGTCAACCCTGGCTGCTCATTAAAATCACCTCTGGGAGCGTCTAAAAACTACCCAATGCCTTGGCCCACCCACAGAGACTGGGATACATTTGGTCTGGACTGGGCTCATATCCTGGGCACAGTTTGTAACCTCTCCGCCTCGGTTTCCTTACCTGTTAAATGGGGCTTATGTTAATACCTACCTCGTGGCATTATTGTGGGGACTAGATGAGGTGATATTCGTAAAGTACTTAGAGCAGTACTTGACACAAAGTAAGGACTATGTAAAAGAGTTTGCTTTCATTGTTGTTTCTGAAAATCATTTTGAATCTTTTAGTATTTAAAGAGTATTTGTTTGTTTGATTCTTAGTTATGTAGCAAGTGTTGTTGCAAACAGCTCTGCTTAATACTCAAGATGAAGATAGCCTTAGGGAAAAGGAAATCTATGTGAATGTCTAGTTTACATTTTCCCTGCGGAATAAAGGAAGCAGAATCTTTCTTCATTGACAAACTATCTGCCTTCATTGACAAACTGTGTTTCAGCTAATATTTTTATTTTACAAACAGACCTAGACAAACCACATGATTGTGTTTGCAGGTAAGGATTTAGGGCAAAGCCACACAGGTATGAAAGGTGCAGCCAGGTAGAGCTCTAATCAGCAAGCCTGGCAGACAGTGTTTTAAAATCCCTTGTTTGAAGCCCAGTTAAAACTACTTACTGACAATGCTAATAGAATAGCCTTTGCTTTTCTTACTTTGAAGCATGAGGCATTTTTAATCATAGTTACTCTTACTCCCTATTTGAATAAAGACAAAATTTGAACTTTGCTGATGCTAATACAACATTTAAGACTTTGAGACAGAATTCAGCTTGAGCAGTAATGAACAGTTTAACTTCATTTTTTAATGTATTACTTCTCTGTTTTCCTCCACAGTGTTCATATTGACCTTATGTTTTTATTCCCACATTTCTTTATTAATGTGACTCAAGAAGAAAGTGAAAGATTCTATTGTCTTCTGCATAAGTAGATTTCAGTGGCCTAGTTAAGCAGAAGGCTAGGTAGAAGTTTTCATTTGTTTGTTTTTTAGTATTCTACAGACATTTTATCACATAATAAAGGTAAAATGTGGTGATTTCTTCCATATTTTTCTAGATATATATATTAAACCAGTATTTTGTTTAAAATTATACTGCTCTGCAGAATAACATACTAGAAGAATGAAGTACATCTAAAGGATTTCCATAAGGTACTGGTGCAGGCTTTGTAGTTTTGTGTTGTAACAACTTATATTATAAATATGACAGAAACCAGCAGCAATGGGAATTTATACTTACACTATTTTCATCTCTGCTAATCCATTATTACAAAAGCAACAGCAATAAGCCAGCAGCTAACATTTGTGTGGTCCTTAATCTGTGCGAGGCATAGAGTTATATGTTTATTTTTCACTATAAGTTTAATGCTCAGAAAACTGGGGAGCATTAAACTGAGAAAGCGGGATCAGAGAGGTGAATTACTTTTGAAAAATTACATGCCTTTGTAAGTGACAGCAATAGTCTCTATATCATCATTTTTTTAAAATAATGATTGAATAGTCATTTGCTGTGTCATAGGACCTGAAAGAAAACTACTGTGTTATGGTACAATGCCATTCTCTTAATTCCCTGATGTGTGGGAGTTATGGATTGTGTCACTAGGGGACAGTATAACACAGTTGCTTAGAACATGGGGTCTGGAGCTGTGCTCACAGGGTTCCACTCTCAACTCAACCATCACCAAGCAGTCATGTGTCTCCAGCACTTACCTAAGTTCATTTTATGTTTCCTCAAAAGTAAAATGCTGAAGATAATAGTAGCTCCTTCTTGGAGTTGTGGTGAGGATTGATATGGATAAATACTTAAAATAGTATTTTTTAATTCTTAATTAGTGCAGAATTTCTGTTTGGGGTGATAGGAAAGTTTTGGTAGTGTATAGTAGTGATAGTAACACAATATTATGAATGTAATCAACACCATTGAATTATATATCTGAATGTGGCTAAAAGGGGAAATTGTAGGTAGTTTATTTGTTGCTAGAATAAAAATTTAAAAAGAAAACAACTACTGGACTGTAAAACACACACAGTGAACCCTAATATAAACTGTGGACTGTAGTTAATAGTACAATTATAATAATAATGTAACAAATGTACCACACCAATGCAAAATGTTCAAATGGGGGAGGGTTTAGAGTAACTCTGTATTTTCTTCATGATCTTTCTGTAAACCTACAATTTCTCTAATAAAAACAAACAAACAAAAATAAGAGTACTTCAGTACTTGCCTTTAGCAATCAGTGAATAAACATTAGCTACAGTTATTTCTATCATCTTAATCTGAGTTAAGATTAAAAGTATATGAGTACTTAGTGAAATGTTATAGTGTTTGAATTTCTCCCCCATGCTGGGTGTGCTGGTTTGAGTGTATTGTGTCCCCCAAATGCCATTATCTTTGTGGTCTTGTGTGGGGCAGAAGTTTTGGTGCTGGTTGGATTTGCTTGGAGTGTGCCCCACCCAGCTGTCGGTGATGATTCTGATGAGCTGTTCCCATGGAAGCGTGGCCCCGCCCATTCAGGGTGGGCCTTGATCAGTGGAGCTATGTAAATGAACTGACTCAAAGAGAGGAAACGGAGTGCAGTTGGGAGTGACATTTTGAAGAGGAGCAAGCTTGCTAGAGAGGAACGTCCTGGGAGAAAGCCGTTTTGAGGCCAGAGCTTTGGAGTGGATGCCGGCTGCCTTCCTAGCTAGCAGAGGTTTTCCGGACACCACTGGCCATCCTCTGGTGAAGGTACCCGATTGCTGAGGTGTTACCTTGGATGCTTTGTGGCCTTAAGACTGTAACTGTGTAGCGAAATAAACCCCCATTTTATAAAAGCCTATCCATCTCTGGTGTTTTGCATTCTGCAGCATTAGCAAACTAGAACACTGGGGAAGGATCATTGGTAAAGGCAAATTTGAGGACATCTCCCCTGAAGAAAATGCCTTCACTGTGCTTGTGTGCTGACCTGGGACCAACCATAGTTGCTGGCCTTGGAAGGGGCCCCGCTCTGAGCTGGCACTGTTCAAGTCAAATGCCAGTTCTCTCCATGTTGTAGAGTATTACAGGTTTATAACCCGTGGGCTTGGCATTTCTCTCTCCCACGGTGGATGTGCTGAGAATCTGCATGCAGATAAAGGTAGGTTTTCGTCTTGATACTGCAGAGATCTGTGTTTCTGTGCTGCTGCATTTTCCTAAGAGAAGAGGAAAATTAAATAAATAAAAAATAAATAAATAGAAAGATAACATCAAAATGTAATATGTACCAGTTTCTATTTAAGCACATTATAGGTACTGCTCATTTAATTCTCACAACAATCCTATGAAGTAGCTACCATAGGACCATTTTATAGGTGAGGAAACTGAGACATAGAGAGCTTTAAGTAATTTGCCCAAGGTAACACAACTCTTAAATAGCTAAGCCAGGGTGTGAACCAAGGCAGTAAAGCAGTTGAGCTCCAGAGTCCATACTTCTGGTTACTATATGGTAAGTGTGTAAATCCCTTAGGACACCTTGTGCTGCAAGCCCAGGAATGACTGGAATAATATATTTTGAATTTAAGAAAAATGTGTAATCAGTTTTTTTAGAAAATAAAACAGAAAATATGTGCAATCTTTATCACATAGCC
Organism: Choloepus didactylus; assembly: GCF_015220235.1. NCBI lineage: Eukaryota > Metazoa > Chordata > Mammalia > Pilosa > Megalonychidae > Choloepus > Choloepus didactylus. Next base: position 105,139,393 of record NC_051313.1, read on the forward strand.
ATAGATTGATGATATTTATTTCTTTTAATTAGACATTACTTCAGGCAGTGCTGGATGTCATAGAGATGGAAACAAATGGACAAAATGGTCCCAATTACGGACTTTTACTCCTTTGGGCTTCTCTGTCAAATGCTGTTCCTGTAAGTATATAAGTATATTAATAAAGTAAGGGTTACATTTCTGTCTACTGTAGTTTCATTTTTTCTCTTCTTTTTTTTTTTTTTTTTTTTTTTTTCAGTCCTTTCACTTCTTGTTATGGGGAATAAAAAGACTATAGTGGTTTTGGTTGTGAGACAGAAAAACAAAACTGAATTTCTAATGAAATCTGATAAGGTCAGAAAGGAGGCAAAGCAGAGATGTGAAGTGAATTCTGCCTTCCAAAAGGCAGCATACAAGAGGCCAAGGGGAGAGCTTGCCCTTGGGGGCCTGTTGTGACAACACATGTTTACAGAGCCTTTTCTGTGTGTCAGTATCTGTGATGTAAAGATGAATAAGGTCTGGCCCCAACCTCTTACTGGAGAAGGAGTAGGTAAACAACAGGGGCAAATAGAACTGAACTTGAATCCAGACACCCCCAGCCATAGCTGTAGGCTCTTATGGAGGTATCTTAACCTCTCTGAGCCTCTACTTCCTAATCAGTAAAATGGGAATAATGTACATAAAACTCTTAACAAGGTTCGAGGACTTGGGCACTCAATAAATGGTAACTCATTTCTCTTAAAGGTTGTTGTGAGGATTCAATGAGGTAAGCCCCACTGGCATCCAGTGAACGTGCGTTGTCTTCCACCACTCCCTTTCTCCTTCTGTGCACCATTCTCCTTTGCACTGCTTGGTATCTTTGTCCTTCCAGCTACCTGTGAATAGAGCTAGTGACACTGGAACTCACAGTGCTTCTAAAGAAAGAAGAGTCTCTTCAGTCTTTTCTTTTTAAAGGAGTCATTAACTAGATTTAAAGCTGAGATTTGTCAGCCACTTCATGTTCAACATGACTAGTTTCCTGGGTCAGTAGGCTCTCACCTTAGTCTAAGCTGCTACTTATATTATCCATGAAATTAAAGGGTAAACTTTTTGATATATTTTTTTTCTCTAAACAGGAGCGTTCAACCCATCTTTAGTGATACATGTAGTTATTTTCTTCCTTTTTTTCCCCAATAAATAGAAATAAAGGAGATGTTTCCTCTATTATTTATTTCTCCTTCACCTATGAAAGTATGGGCTGTTAATGGCTTTCTAAGTTCTGATACTCTGGTTTGCCTTAGCCAATTGTAAGTTTATTGGATAAAGAGCAGAAATAGAAATTCTGGCCTCTCTGCTCAAATGTGAATCAGCCGGTAGAATATATATATTTTGTCTGGTGTGGGCAAGGGAAAATAGTCTAATTTTTTCTCCTCCTTTATGTAGCTCTAATATTAGTCTTTGATTTTTCCTTAAGCAATTTTCTTGGAAACTGATTAAGCAATAGCAAAATGAAATAGCAAACAGCAAAACAACTCCCAAAGCAGCAACAAAACAGCCACTCCAGTCAGAAGATTAATTTTCAAGATCTCATTAGAAAGGTCCCTGAGAAGAAAGCCATACAAAGCCCTATTGATCTAACACAGGGGAAGTCAGCTCTTTATAATTTGTTTCTGGTACTGATTCAAAGGGATTTGAATCATTTATTTCAGAAAAGAAGTATCTGATGATTAGTGAAAATTCCATCTTGCTGGCTCTTCTTGGCTACTCTGAGAGGCAGCCTAGTGTGTAGGCAGAGACCCTGGAAAATCTTTAGAGACAGGTCCAAGGCTAACTCCCATTCCTGGGTGACAGTGGCCAATTGTTCAACCTCTAGGAACCCCAGTGTTCTCATTTGTGAAGATGGGATTAATGCTACCTACCTCATTAGATAGTTTTGAGGATTGCATGGGAAAGAAATGGAAACTGGCTAACAGTATCTGGCACAGAGTAGGTGCTCAATAAATGCTAGCTTTCTTCCCTTATAAAAATCATTGCCCTGGTTTCAATCACTACTTTCAATAGTCCATTAGCCGTGAACATAGACTGCCCTGACTTTCAAATACTCGATCCCTCGAGACCCCCAGGGTGCGAGTCACTGATCCTGGTTTCTGTGCTGGGAGAGCTGCTGGAAGCCTGCCAGAAGTGTGGGTGGTAGGGTCAGTCCTTTCTTGGTGTCCAGATCATATCTTTATCTCATCTTTCCTACTTTGTGCTCTGCCTCAAGGACCATGGGAATTCAGAGCTCAGAACTCAGATGAGCTTGGTACCAGGTCACTAGGAGGCTCCATTATGGGCCCATAATTGTGAACTTTGGTGGACTGGCCCAGGATTCTAGATTCTAACCATAACTTATGAAAATATTTTTATGGAATAAAGTGTTCCAAGTTCCAAAAAATTCTTGACTGTCAAATGGACTATTTAAAACATCTCTCCAAATGCAATCTTAATGCTGAAATTTTACCTTTTCTATATGCTTTTTCTCTGAAGTCTTTTCTAAATACTCTATCGGTAATGTTCTTTATCACCATTCTCACCCCATCCCACCCTCAGCTCCCACAGCATTTATTGTCTGTACCTGTCCTTTGGCACTTTCACTGCCTTGTACATTTAGCTATTTTTTTTTTCTGTGCGTGTCTCATATCCCCAACTAGATTTGAAAGCTCCTAGGGCAGGAATTATGTCTCACACATATTTGTGATATCATGATGGGTAGAATACTGTATGACATGTAATGGGAACTCCATAAATATTTGTTAAATCTGTTTTTGAATGGTTGAATCAATGATGCTAAAGGATATATTCAATTCATCTTCTCTTTGCCACAGAGGAGTAAGAGCTTTCCTCCTTTTCCCTCCCCTACTTTGTTCATTGTCTCAAAACAATGGAAAGTCCTGGTTGCTGCCTTTGCAGTTCAGTGATAGTCCTTCTCTTCTTACCCAGCCCTGACCGTGGACTTGACCTCTTTGGAAAAATACTAATTGGTGCTATAAGAGCAGTTTTTACCTCCTTTCCCAAATATGGGTGCACAAAGACCTCAAGATCGCTGATCCTTGTTTGTTGATTCAGTAATGTATATAAACTTCCTATTGACTCTTTACTCTTTCTTACATACATACTTTTTCATTTCTTTTTTAAAAAGTACTTTGATTTTTTTAAATAGAAAATAAAACAGATATTTAGAAGAGAAATCTGTTAAGAAAAGAGATATTAAAATGATAGCTAACACGGTTGTACAGCCACTTATAGTTTAGCTGAATTCCTTGTGTTTGTCATAAAAATAAGTTTTACCCAATTTTAGTGAATGTCTAAAGCTCTAAGCACATGAAACCCTGAACCCCTCTCTTGTGTAACTGAAAATCTATGTACTATAACTAAGATATTTTTCCCCAACTGAACCCTGATTCTTTAAATGAGGTGAATTGAGTATGGAGTGGTTATTAATTAAATCCAGTAACTCCACGCTTCCATCTAAGATAACAGTAGAAGGGAGCCTGTGACATGAGCTCCTTCTGTCTCCCCTTCTTTGCCTGTAAAAATGAATTTGTTAATCTCTGGAGTAAGTTTTTCCTAATCTGGATAATGCCACAGAAAGAGGGTCTCTGGATTGGAGTGCCCTTGGTTTTCCCGTTCACCTTGTTTATGTAAACAGTACCATGTCTGTCCTTGCAAAATCGAGGTAGTGTCACAAAGGGGAAACCGATGAGTAGGATTGGGTTTGGCTTGAGTACTTCCTTTCAAACAATTGCTCTTCCTCTTTTGACCACAGAGGGGAGTACTAGGATTATTTAAAGGTGCATAATGTTGCTTCATGAAAAAGGCCAAAAGATGTGTTACACAAAGTGTCTTCTGAGTCATTTCAGGACTGATTTTCCAAGATGAAACTTCTTTCACAATAAATGTTTATGGAAAGATTGAAAGGAAAACCCAAACTTCTTTTAATGATCTTATACAGGTTTCCTTTAATGTGTGAACTAAAAATACAAGGAAAAACAAGCACCTGAGTTAGGGGAAATTTAATTTTTTTTGAAACTTGTATAGCAGTACCAGAATAAGTAAAGTTATGAAATAATTTTGTTTTAGGCAAGAGAGAGGACTCAAGTATACTCTGTCCAATAACCTCCAGGTCTGAAATGACCCTATTTTTGACATCGAGAACATCATAGATTTAGTTCATGAAATTTTAAGTATAGGCTTATATAAGTGACCTTTGTTCATTTGCAGAATATTATGATTTGCTAATCCAATTTTTATTTGAAGGAAATTAAAGTTTTAAAATGTTTTTGTCTTAGAGCAAAGTTCTTAAGTGTTATAATACGTTGTTTCTGAATATTTAATATTTGCCTATATTTTATATTGTGCATTAGTAAAAAAAAAATCACTTTTCCCACTTTTTGGTAAAAGATAGGAGTGTTGCCTACATAAACAATATAGTTTAACAGTGACAGACAGAATTACAAATTTGACCTCTTAGAGTTATTTAACATCCCTCTTATTCATGAAATCTAATTATTTTTAAAGATGCCTTTTTATACCATGCTTTTGAAATTAATTCAAAAGTTTTATTTGTTTCTTTTTAATGTTTATGGCTAATACTAAGTAACTATTCACTTTTAGAAAAGTTTATGATTTTTATTTATATTTTTCTTTTTAAGGTGGCATTTTGGACACTTGCTTTTATCCTTTCTCACCCCAATGTCCATGAGACCATTATGGAAGGCATTACTTCTGTGTTTGGCTCAGCAGGTACTAAACCAGAATTAAATTACATAATTGAGGATATATCTAATAATGTACACTTGGTACTTTTAGCAAAGCTAAATACCATAATTTTATAGAAATTCAACATAATCCGAACTTCAGTGTATAAATCGACCAGGTAGAATCCTAGAACTTAATAACTGCCAATCATTTTAGAGGTCATTTAACCCTTCCTTTTTGTTCCAAGTAATGAAACAAGTGTTAGAGTGATTGTGACTTGCCTGACTTCCCTAATTAAACCTTAATTTGCATGCACATACAGGTTTTTTCTTCTAATACCTTCCCTTACCTCAATTGAGCTACAATTCCACAGTCTCTTATCTGACATCCTAAGGACAAAATGGGTTTGAGATTCAAGCTTTTTCACATTTTATAAAAGTAATATGTTGCATATTCCATATATTTCATAATAGTCCCAATGAGGTGTGGAGGTCAGGGAAGGTTTTATTGTCAAATAAATTATTAAAAACAAACTTAGAGATGTTAAAGATTTGTGGGTTTAGGATTTGCAGATATGGATTGTGGCCTTGCATTTTTTAGTTCAGATGTGGGCTCTCCATGTATTACCTGTTTTAAAAAGCAGAAACAAGCTTGAACGGAGAGGGTCAACTCTCCATAATTTCACCTGCATGGGGAAGAGAGTGTTATATGTCAAATTATATATTCCAATATAAAAAGAATAATAAATGACTTGGTTTGCTTGGAAGAAAACAGTATGAAGTTAGGGCAAAAAGTATGATGCCAGTTAACATCCTTCTTCTCCATGATTGCGGAAAATATTTTATTTGAAATATTTTTCTTTATTCTGGACTGCTTCTTACTGAGTTGAACCAGAAAGAAAACTGACCAGACCAAGATGAATATCTAAGTAATACTGTCTCGGAGCCTTGAGTGTGAATTAGTGGATGCTGGGTCTTATCACATAGAAGTAGTGAGCATTAGAATTATCGTGTGCCAACAAAGTGTCAGATACTGTGAGATTCTGGAGACACACTGATGAATGTAAGAGATCACTTTCCTTTAGGTAGTGTACTTCTACAAAGTGAATGGAAATATACATGCCCACATGTCTACAAATGATAAAAGGGAATATTCTCCTTATCATTTCCTTACTAGAGTCTTCTCCTGATTTATGGTTCTCCAAATTCCTGGTAGGCTTAAGGAAATAAAAGATGGTAGGGATTATGTTGGGAGCCTGCCTTACCCAAAGGCCACAAAAAAAGTGTTACATTAACTTAAACTCAGTTTATTTAAAAAAATCAAACTTTTTTTTAACTAGTTTTTACAGAAACAATTCATATCAATCCATGCACAAGATGTAGTAGCAGCTCAGAAATTTAGTGTGAGGGTAGACCACAGATCTCTGGAGGTTGGTATCAAGGAAGATATCCATGTTCCCATACAAATGACACCATCTTGGTCTTTTCAAGCCAAAGGGAAAACAAGATAACAAAATTATATATTTTGGATGGAAAGAATAGTTTTCATATGAAATCTCCTTCATTTATAAACAGTTTCCTAGATCTACATATGGTCTTTAAGGTTGATGGAGGAGAAGTACTTTTGTGAGAAGCTCCTGAATAATTTAATGCTTCCCTGGATTCCATTTCAGGCTTTTAAAAGCTAGGTTAGCAAAGGAAAACAAGGCTTTGTGAGAAATTTCCTATATGATAAGCCAGACCCTCCAAAACTCCATATTAGATTCATAATTTTGGGCTACCAGTGGGAGTGGAGATAATTTTTTTAATGAAATAACTTTACTCTGTTTATAATTCCATTGAGTGCCTTTGGCTCTGCTACTTGATCTCTTTCCTCAATATTTGGGCAACATGTAACATAAAGGGCCAAGAATCCATCACAGACACAACTTTGGGCATAACCCTGATAGCTGCAGAAAGGTGATGAGAGTGAGCTTCTTTAGTAGCTGGAAGAATTTGGGTCTATGATATGCTATGCTAAGTCCTCCAAGAATGTTATAGGATGGCAAGATGGTATTGAGACATGTCCAAGTGGAGAGAAGTTACATGCATAATAGGGATAAGCAATAATGCTATATGGGGTTTAAAGAATAAATTTAAATGTTTAAATGCAATAAGTAAAACTGATGAACCAATTAAATAAGGCAGACAACATGAAGTTTGTATTGAACATCATCATAGGATCAGAGCTTCCTTTATTACCTTGGTAGTTTTTATACTTGTCTATAATGACATACAGAGACAGGATTTTTTCTTACTGCTGTGTGGTGAGTGTCGCCATCTGAGTAAGTGTTACCATGGAATAAGCACCTAGCCACCCCACACCACTGGTGTGTCCCCAGCCAGGGTTGCTACTAAATCAAAGCACCACAGTACCCAAAACACTGATTGGCTCTGAGCCAAAGTCACCTAATTCGTGACTGATAGAATTGAAACTCCTAAATCAAACCCTTGACTCTCCAATCTAATGAAAATTCTGTGATATGCCTTTTATAATGCATGAATCATTACTTACATAAGAAAGGGATTATTTCCATGTAGGTACATTTTTATTAACTAACCTAGTTCCTTTTAAGTTAACAGAAAAAAAAGTTGTTAATTTTCAATCCACTAACCCAGCCTTAAAAATGAGGGTGAAATGTATGTATGATGTCTGGTCTACAAGAGATTTCCCAGGAGATTGTGTCTTCCACAATTTTTGCCTTTAACTCCTGGGCTGGGTCTTGTGATATTGTAACTCGGGATTTTGTGTGCAGTCACCCTCTCCTCCTTTATTGTGTAGCTTTAACAGGCCAAAAGAAAAACACCTGATAATTGTAGATCATTTGATATCCCTGTTCAAATTTACAAGCTTGGATATAGATCCTATTCTAGGCACTTCTCATTTTATTAATTTTTTCACTATCTCACTCCAGTGTGGCACTGTTAATCTGCTTTATTTATTCTCTACATTTTTCATTCAGACACAACTCTTTTTTCAGAGTATTCTGTGAAGAATTGTTCAGGCATTTGGATAATCTTTTTTCCCCTCTTGGAAAATACTGAAGTCTTAAGTCAGGTCCACATCTCTCCAAAAAACACAGTCTAAAAACTCAAAATCAGTACACAGCCTTTATTCAAAAGTAAGATTTCTAGGTCAAAATTTATTGTACATTTTATAATCTACCCATTGTTGTCTTGTTTTGGTCATGTATCAGCTCCATTTAATTTATTCTAAATTGGACTGTTTTTTTCTTTGAATGAAATTTTGTAATCATGAAGCAGGCTCCATTTTATCTTCCACTAAATGCAGAGACTTGTGATCTCTTTTTAATATATAAGAGAAATATTTCTGAAAGTAACAGGAGGTATTAGTCTTACATGGCTGACTTGGCATAATGGCATTACACTTTCCTTGAAATGACAGAATGAGATTTGGGTTATTTTTATCTGTGCAGGGGCTAAGGGTGTGCAAGGTGAGATTGTTGATTCCTAACTCCTTATCTTCCATCTGTAATAACCTGTTCTGAGCAGTGTTGCAGTTCTTGGAATCTTTCTTGATCCATTATTGTCATTTCCTGGTTCATACTTGGTCATCTATTGCCACGAATGTCAAAGAGAAGCAGCTGAGCAGAGTCTGTCTCCAAAAGGTTATTACTTAAAATTTTAATATTAATATGCTTCTTTGATAATAAAATTTTATCCTAAATCCTTCAGAAGCCAAAAATCTGTATCTACCCCAGGAAGCTCAGAAATGTCTGTTGTGTTCAGTAGAAGCTGGTGGCTAGAGGGGGAGGTGGAAGGAGGTGTAGCTTACCTGGCTCTGGCAACAATCCCCAAAACTTCCCAATGTCCACTGTCCCAGTCTCCATGGACAATCTATAGGCTTATCCTTTGCATTCCCCCAGTCTGTATCCACCACAATTACCCTTTTAAGCCTTTTTAAGCCATCCTTCCCACTTTACATTTGTTTTTTCTATTCATTAAACTGGTATTTATCTTTCTGATATAAAGAAATTGGTTTGATGCAAACTTGTATGGAAGTAACTATAACATTTTATGGAAGTAATATATACATATATTTTAAAATCCACCTACATTAAGAAAGAAACATTACTACGTGACTGGCTGGGTAGACTTAATGTAATGAAAATGTCATCCCTTTTCAAATTAATATATATTTGGTTAATTCTAACAAGAATTCCAGTGGAAGATTTTTTTTAAAAATCACTAAATATCTTAACAATTTTATCTGAAACAATAATTGCAAAAATTGCCAAAATGTATTAGAAATATAGATCAATTAGGCCATATTTGCCCTACCAGATATTAAAACTTATTATAAAGCTGCAATAACAAAAGACTACACAGTTGGCAAAAGGGATCCCAATATATATGGGAATTTAATATATAATGAAGGTAGCATTTCCATGTCATAGGGAAAAACAAATTTATTGAATAATTTTGGAAAATTGGGCATCCACATAGAATGAAATAAAATTAGATTTTATTTACTTACAAACAAATTGTAGGTGTGTTAAACATCTAAAGCTAAAATAAAATAATAAAATATTAGAAGAAAGTTTAGGGAAATATTTGTGTAACTGCTCTGAAGGAAGCCTTCCTAAGAAGCTATAAAGAACAACAATAACAACAAAAAGGTCAGATCTGACTATATAAAAATTAACATTTAAAACTTCAGGATGGCAAAAAACACTAAAAGAAAAATACAGAAGAAAGACTGGAAAACCATATTTGCAACACATATGACAGATAAAATCTATTAGGTAGGTTACCATTAATTTGCCACACGCATGTCAAAAAATGGTCAAATATCAGCAGTTTCATTACGGTTCAACATAATACAAAGAGCTCCTAGGAAGTGATAAGCAAAAGAGAAAGACTGTATAGAAAAATTTGCAAATGATATAAATAAGCAATTCCCAGGAAGGGGAATACAAAACAAAATAAAACAACTAAAACTATTTAAAGGGGGTGACGTCATCAACATGGTGATGTAAACAGCTACTGAAAACCTCTCTCCAGAGAGTCAATGAAAACAAAGGACAATTCTGAATTGTTCAAAGTCTAGAGGAGGATATATACTGGAGAAGGATTCTACAAATGCTAAACTGAAGAAAGAGAGAAAATAACAAGGCAGGAATCTTCTGTCCTGGACCAGCCAGTCCTCTCTCCTCCCCTTCTCTCAGTCTCAGCATGGGAAAGGTGCAGAAACAGCAGCCAGCATCCCTCCCACCAGGGACATGAATTATAAAATATTTCACAGCAGTGAGACCCTCACTATTTCGAGACCTGGGGGACAGGGGAGGATATTTCAAGGCCCAGGTCAGTGAGGGACAAGAGTCTGAAGAAACATGGACAGAGACTGTGTCTCCAGCCCTGGAGATGAAAACCCTTCCCCTACTCCTGAGGGAAAGAGCAGTGGGTGGCTGTTTCCTTTCCTGGGGGACAGATGAAAAACAGGGACAGCTAGGGGAGACCTCTGACATAAGTAAAGTGGGGGGAACAGCCCCCATATCAAGCCAGACTTTGGCCCACAAAGTGAAGGCACAGGAATCCCACAGTTTTAGCCCCACCTGTTCAAAGCAGCCTGTGCTTAGAGGCAAATTAACTTCTGAGGATGATAAACTCACCAAACATTGCCATCTGCTGGACAGACCAGAAACTGCAAGGGGATTGAAGGGCTTTTAAAAGACTCTCCAGACCCTGTCTTAGGACAATGGAGCAGGTCAACACCCCCTGCACAGAAACCTGGCCCTGTTTTGTCTGAGAAATACGGATGAACCAATTGTTAAAGCAGGGACCTAAAAAAACCCAGGTCTTGCTGGCCAGTGTAAAACAGCACCACTGGGAGCCAGCAGATTTGTTTTAACACACAGAGAGACCTTGTTGTGGTGCCCAGTGTTTACCCCACATCCCTGAGGCAGGTCACTGTGGGCACCTGGTTTTGGGGGGAGCCTAGGGGGCAGAGCCAACCTGAAACTGGCCAGCAATAATGATGAACAGATAGAGAACAAAGCCATTCAACAAGAAAACCCTAGGCAAAAGACAGAAAATGACCTCCAGAATAAACTAATTAAGAAAATCAGATGCCTAGACACCAGCCAATTCATGATTCATACTAGGAAGCATGAAGATATGGCCTAATCAAAGGAACAAGCTAACACCTCAACTGAGATAAAGGAGTTGAAACAACTAATTAAAGATCTTCAAACAAACCTTCTAAATCAAATCAACGAGTTGAAAGAAAATGTGGCAGAAGAGAGGAAAGATATAAAGAAAACAGGGTGCCCATACAGAAGAACTTGAAAATTGTAAAAACAAATGACAGAACTCGTGGGAATGAAAATCCCAATAGAAGAGATGAGTAACACAATGGAGACATACAACAGCAGACTTGAAGATGCAGAAGAAAGGAAGAAGACAGGATGTCTTAAATCCTACACACAAAAGAACAGATAAGGAAAAGAATGGAAAACTATGAGCAGGGTCTCAGGGAACTGAATGACAACATGAAGCAAATGAATATATGTATTATAGGTGTCCCAGAAGGAGAAAAGGAGGGAAAAGGGGCAGAACAAATAATAGAGGAAATAATCAATGAAAATTTCCCAATTCTTATGAAAGTCATAAAATTACAAGTCCAAGAAGCACAGCATACCTCAAACAGAATAGATCCAAACAGACCTACGCCAAGACACTTGCTAGTCAGATTATCAAATGCCAAAGACAGTGAGAGAATTCTGAAAGCAGCAAGAGAGAAGCAGTCCATCACATACAGGGAAGCTCAATAAGATGAAGTACAGATCTCTCAGCAGAAACTGTGGAGGTGAGAAGGCAACTATATTTAAGACACTGAAAGAAACAAACTGCAGACCAAAAATTCTATATCTGGCAAAACTGTCCTTCAAAAATGAGGGAGAGTTTAAAATATTTACAGATAAGCAGACACTGAGAGACTTCGTGAACAAGAGACGTGCTCTACAAGAAATACTAAAGGGAGTGCTACAGGCAGATAGGAAAAGATAGGAGAGAGATGTTTTGAGAAGACTGTATTAATGAAGATTAGCCATAAGGGTGACTAGTAGGGTAAAAAGAAAGAAAAAAATAAGACATGACATATAAAATCCAAGAGAAAAAATGGCTGAAGAAAGTACTGCCCTTAAAGTAACCACATTAAATGTTAATGGATTAAACTCCCCAATCAATAGACATAGATTGGCAGAATGGATTGAAAAACAAAACAAAACAAAACAGAATACATTTATATGCTGTCTACAAGAAACTCACTTAAGACCCAAAGACAAAAACAAATTGAAAATGAAAGGTTGGAAAAAGATATTTCATGCAAACAACAACCAGAAATGACTGGGGGTAGCTATATTAATATCAGATAAACTAGAATTCAAATGTAAAACAATTAAAGGAGACAAAGAAGGACACTATATATTAATAAAAGGGACAATCCATCAAGAAGACATAACAATCATAATTATCTATGCATCAAGCCAGAATGCCCCAAAATAGATGAGGCAAACACTGACAACACATCAACAATAATAGGTGGAGACTTCAATACACCCCTCTTATCAATGGATAGAACATCTAGACAGAGGATCAATAAGAAAACAGAGATTTTGAATAATATGATATATGAACTAGGCTTAACATTTACAGAACATTGTGCTCAACAACAGCAGGATACACATTTTTCTCAAGTGCTCATGGATCATTCTCCAGGATTGACCACATGTTGGGTCACAAAGCAGGTCTCAAAAATTTAAAAAGATGTAAATTACACAAAACACTGTCTCGGATCGTAATGGAATGAAGCTGGAAATCAATAACAGGTGGGTGACTGGAAAAATCACAAATATATGGAGGCTAAACTACACACTCTTAAACAACCAGTGGGTCTAGGAGGAAATTACAAGAGAAATCAGTAATATCCTGAAGCAAATGAAAATGAGAACACAACATATCAAAACTTATGGGATGCAGCACAGGCAGTGCTAAGAGGGTAACTTATTGCCCTGAATGCCTATATTTAAAAAAAAAAAAAGAAGGAGAAGAAGAAGAAAGAGCCAATTGCTCATCTGGAGGAATTAGAGAGAGAACAGCAAACTAACCCCAGAGCAAACAGAAGGAGAGAAATTGCAAATATTAGAGCAGAAATAAATGAAATTGAGAACATGAAAACGACAGAGAGAATCAACAAAACCAGAAGTTTGTTTTTTGTGAAAGTCAATAAAATTGATGGACCCTTAGCTAGACTGACAAAATAAAATAGAGAGAGGATGCAAACAAATAAAATCAGAAATAGGAGGGGGGACATAACTAGTGGCTCTGCAGAAATAAAGGAGATAATAATAAGATATGTGAACAATTATATGCTAACAAACTAGACAACGTGGATGAAATTGACAACTTCCTAGAAAAGCATGAACAACCAACATTGACTCAAGAAGGAGAAAACCTCAAGAAGGAGGACACCTCAACAAACCAATCACAAGTAAAGATGTTAGCTCATTCTATGAAGCCAACATTACCCTAATACCAAAGCCAAAGATACTACAAGAAAAGAAAATTACAGACCAATATCTTTAATAAATATAGATGCAAAAATCCTCAACAGAATACTTGCAAATTGAATCCAGCAGCACATTGAAAGAATTATACACCATGAAGAAGTGGGTTTTATTCCACATATATGCAAGGGTGGTTCCACACAAGAAAATCAATTAACATAATACAGCTAACATCATACTCAATGGGAAAAGACTGAAAGCTTTTCCTCTAAGATCAGAAACAAGACAAGGATGCTCACTGTCACCACTGTTATTCAACATTGTGCTGGAAGTTCTAGCTAGAGTAATTAGACAGGAAAAAGAAATAAAAGACATCCAAATTGGAAAGGAAGAAGTAAAACTTTCACAGTTTGCAGATGACATGATCCTATATGTAGAAAATCCTTCCCCCCAAAATCTACAGTAAAGCCTCTAGTGCTAATAAATGACTGTAGCAAAGTGGCAGGATAAAATACCAACATGGAAAAATCAGTAGTATTTCTTTACACCAGTAATGAGCAATCTGAGAAGGAAATTAAGAAAAAAATTCCATTTACAATAGCAGCCATAAGAATCCAATATTTAGGAATAAATTTAACTGAGGGCATAAAAGACCTATGCACAGAAAACTGCAAGACACTGCTAAGAGAAATCATACAGGACCTTAAAAATATAAGAACATATGATGTTTATGGATTAGAAGACTAAAAATAGTTAAGATGTCAATTCTACCCAAATTGATTTGTAGATTCAATGCAATACCAATTAAAATCCCAACAACTTACTTTGCAGAACTAGGAAAACCAATGGTCAAATTTATTTGGAAGGCAGAGTGCCCTGAATAGCCAAAAATATCTTGAGAAAGAAAAATAAAGTGGGAGGTCTTATGCTATCTGACTTAATTTAAAGCATATTACAAAGCTACAGTGGTCAAACAGCATGGTACTTGCATAAAGATAGATGTACTGCCCAGTGGAATCAAATTGAGTGTTCAGAGGGGTCCCTGTCATCTGTGGACATTTGATCTTAGATAAGGCAGTCAAATTGACTCAACTGGAACAGAGCAGCCTCTTCAACAAATGATGCTTGGAAAACTTGATATCTATATCCAAAAGAATGAAAGAGGACCCTTATCTCATACCTTATACAAAAATTAACTCAAAATAAATCAAAGAGCTAATCATTGCAGTGAAGACCATAAAACTTTTAGAAGAAAAGGTAGGGAAATATCTTACAGGTCTTGTAATAGGACTTGACATCCAAAGTACAAGCAATGAAAGAAGAAATAGATAAATTGGATCTCTTTAAAACTGAATACTTCTCCACATCAGAGGACTTTGTCAGGAAAGTTAAAAGGCAGCTTATGCAATGGGAGACAATATTTGGAAACTACATATCAGATAAGGGCTTAATATCCAGAATATATGAAGAGATCCTGCAACACAAAAACAAAAAGCAAACAACCCAATTAAAAAATGGGCAAAAGGCATGGGCAGACACTTTTCCAAAGAGGAAATACAAATGGCTCAAAAACATATGAAAAGATGCTCAACTTCACTATTAGGGAAATGCAAATCAAAACCACAATGAGACATCATCTCACACCATCTAGAATGGCCATTATAAAAAAAGAAAAAAGAAAACTACAAGTGCTTGAGAGGATGTGGAGAAATGGGTACACTTATTCACTGTTGGTGCAAATGTAGAATGGTGCAACCACTCTGGAAGGCAGTCTGGCAGTTCCTCAGGAAGCTGAGTTTAGAATTGTCATATGATCTAGCAATCCCATTACTAGGTATATACTTACAGGAACTGAAAGCAGGGACATGAATGGACATTTTACACCTATGTTTACAGTGGCATTATTCATGATTGCCAAGAGACGGAAATGGCCCAAATGTCCATCAACAGATGAATAGGTAAATAAACTGTAGCATATACATATGATGGAATATTACACAGCTCGAAGACAGAATAAAGTCATGATGCATGCAGCAACATGGATGGACCTTGAGGACATTATGTTGAGCAAAATAAGCCAGAAACAAAAGGACAAATACTGGATGGTCTCACTAATATGAACTAACTATAATGAGCAAACTCTGAGAGTTAAAGTTGAGAACACAGGTTACCAGCAAATAGAAAGAGGGTAGAGATTGGGTGCTTGATGCTGAAGGAGCACAGAACATTCAACAGGAGTACAGAACATTCAACAGAAAAGATCCAGAAATACATAGCACAATACTATGTGATGGTAGCACAATATTGTAAGTATAATGAACAATGCTGAGTGTGAGTATGGTTGAAAGAAGGTGGTTAAGGGCATGCATGATACCAGAAGGAAAGACAGAGGATAAAAACTGCGACTGTATAATGTACCAAAACCTAGAGTGGACAATGATGGTGATTAAATGTATAGATATAAGAATATTTCACTGAGGGAGAACAAGTGAACTTCACCATTGCAAGGTGTTACAAATGGGATGGGATATGGAAAAAATACAATTAATGCAAACTAGGGTCTATGGTTAACAGTAATATTATAGTGTTCTTTCATTAATTGTAACAAAGGCAATATACCAAAGCTAAAAGTCAATAAGAGGGGGATATAAGGGAAGGATATGGGATTCTTGTTGTTGTTGCTTCTCCTTTTTTAAATTTATTTTTTCTTTTCTCCTCTTGTTGCTTTATGGAAGAAATGGAAATGTTCTCATATAGATTGTGGTGGTGAATACATAACTATGTGATTATACCAGTAACCATTGATTGTTCACTTGTGATAGATTGTATGGTATGTGAGTAAAACTGTTTAAAAAATAATCAGAAAGGTACAAGTGCTGGAGAAGATGTGGAGAGAGAGATATACCTATTCACTCTTTGTAGAGAAGTAGAATGGTGCAGCCCCTCAGAGGGCAGTGTGGTGGCTCTGCAGTGGGCTAAGTATAGGATTGCCACATGATCCTGCAACCCTGTTATTAGAGAAAGACTTGGAAGAACTGAAAGCAGGGACATGAATAGGCATTTGTACACTTGTGTTTATGGTGGTATTATTCACTGTTTGCAATGGATAGAGGTGGCCTAAGAGTACACAGACTGATGAACGAAAGAGCAATCCATGGTGTATAAATACAATGGAATATTAAGTGGCTGCAGGAAGGAATGAAGTCATGTGGCATGCAACTGGGTGAATGAACTTTGAGGACATATGTTGAGTGAAATAAGCCTGAAACCAAAGGACAAATAATATATGGTCTCACTAATATAAACTACAATGGGCAAACTCTGAGAATTGGATTAGAGAGCATAGGTTATCAGGGGATAGAAAGTGGGCAGATACTGGGCAATCAATGATTAAGGAGTACAGAATGTTCAATAAGGCTCATTGTAAAGGTTCCTAGATTGTAAGTTCTTAGAGCAGTCACATCTATTCTGAGTTTTAACTGTTATTTCTAAATTCTGAGATGCTGTGCTGTTTGTGTATAACCTGGTAGCTATCTGGAACATTGGGTATTTGTGTGACACCTGAGACTCAGAGTTAGAATTACGTAGCTCTGAATGTCAGCATTACTCCATACAGCAACTGTTAAATAAGCTTAAAAAGAGATCAGATTTCAATTAGAGGTATGAATGGAATGGACCTGGTTAGGTCTAAGGTAAATCAGAATATAGGGCAACGAGTGATATTGTCTGTATTTTAAAACTTCAACTTCTATGTGAGACCAAAAGGAAGACATGTTTATTTGGTCCAAAATTTAAATTTCCTGTAGCCTTAGCCAGATACTGTGAACTACTATAGAATGCCAAGCCCCAACCAACAGTATTCCTGAAAACTGTAGAGAGTGCCATGGGCTCTATTAAGTCTCTATGAAAGTTTTTCTTAATAAGTTTATTCTTTCCGGAACTTTAGGCCTCCGGATTGATCCTATGCCAGATAAGCCAGACCCAGAGGTACTAGTCTCTCCAAGAACATCAATAAGTTTCATTCCTCTACCCCATAAGGTCAATACCCCTTTCCAGCAGGAAGAAGTTAAAATGGTCTTTGCTCAGATATCCCTGAAGATTGAGAGAATGATCAAATGAGAGGGAGAAGGCATAACTAGAAATTAGGGTTTAAGAAATGACTGTGACTACTGTCTCACTATATAGATACTTCTTTTTAGTGTCTATTGTTTTAGGATAGCCAGAAGGAAATACCCTGAAGTTGTTGAACTGTAATCCAGTTGCCCTGATCTTTGACAGTGATTGTATAACTATAAAGCAAAACAAAACAAAACAGAAGTCAGTGGCCCGTGTTTGTATGGATCTACTTCTGTATGCTTTGTTCTGTTCTATCTATCTATCTATCTATCTATCTATCTATCTATCTGTCTATAGATAGATAGATAGATGTCTGCCGGCTACGCTGTCTTAGTTAACCTACCTCTATTGCAAGTCTTAAAATTGGGTAGAATGCAATACTAGTGGTCATTAAAGGGGTAGTGTGTAAGAGGTATGGGATGTTTAGGGTTTTGTTTTTTCTTTTTATTTCTTTTTCTGGAGTAATGCAAATGTTCTAAAAATGAAACTTAGTTCTGCAATGGTGATGAATGCATAACTATGTGATGATACTGTGAACCATTGATTGTACACTTTGGATGGATTATATGGTGTGTGACTATATCTCAATAAAATTACATTTTAAAAAAACCCCCAAAACTATGTAAAATGCTCAAACTCATATAATGGACAGAAAATGTCAGCTAAAATAGCAGAGATACAATTTTCCATCATCAGTTTGGAATGTGAATTACTACAACCTTTTAGAATTGACAGACTCTATTCAAATTTGAAAACTGCATGTATTATGTATGAACCAGCAATCCCAATTTTGGCCATGTATCGAACAGAAATAAAATTACCTCCATTTAAGGATGTGTGTGTCTGTGTGTGCACATGCATTCATGCTTGTGTATTTATACATATGTGAGTTTATTGCAGCATTTTATTTTGTATTAGCAAAAAACTAGAAACAACCTAATATCCATCAGGCAAAGACTAGTTGTGTTTGACCCAATTATCATAATCCATACCATAGAATATTTCATAGATATTTTAAAAGAATGAGTTAGATTAATACATATTGATTGGGAAGATGTACAGGTTATTTTATTTAGGAAAGCAAGCAAGCTGTGAAGTAAAGGGTACATTGTGATTCCATTAAGGCCTGTTCGGGTTTGCTAATGCTACCATTATGCAAAATAACAGAAATGGATTGGCTTTTATAAAGGGGGTTTATTTGGTTACAAATTTACGGTCCTAAGGCCATAAAAGTGTTCAGACTAAGGCATCAGCAAGAGGTTACCTTCACTGAAGAACAGCCGATAGCATCTGGAATACCTCTGTTAGCCTAGAAGGCATGTGGTCCTTTGCTCCTGGCTTGTATTTCAAAATGGCTTTCTCCAGAATGTCTCTGGGCTTCTGTCTGCAGCTCCAAGCATCAGCATCAGCATCCAAGCATCTCGCCAAAGGTCTCTCTCAGCTGTTCTTTGGGCATTTCGTCCTTTCTTAGCTTCTCCAGAGCAAACTCTGAGCTAGCATCTCAAAGCTTCAGCAAACCTCTGGGTCTGTATTGGCTCTCTTACAGGAATCCAGTGATTTAATTAAGACCCACCCTGAATGGGTGGGGTCCATATCTCCATGGAAATAATTTAATCAAAGGTCCCGCCCAAGGTTGATTGAGTCACATTTCCATGGAAACAATCAAAAGATTAATTTCTGCTCTCACAAGATTGCATTAAAGAACATGGCTTTTGGAGGACATAGTATATCCAAACTGGC
Source organism: Choloepus didactylus (assembly GCF_015220235.1). Lineage (NCBI taxonomy): Eukaryota > Metazoa > Chordata > Mammalia > Pilosa > Megalonychidae > Choloepus > Choloepus didactylus. The sequence goes on from NC_051313.1 coordinate 105,158,510, forward strand.
ACAATGCCCTAAAAAAACAAACAACAGAAGCAGAGAAATATTGGGAACCTGCCACTTTTTCACTGTTCAACACTTCCCACCTTACCCAGCTTGAGTTCTATGGTCCCTCATTATAATCACGCCTGTGGATGGCCTTCAATTCTTTGTACTTCTCTCACTTTATCATATTTGCTAATATGGCTAGATAAAACCACAAGCATGCTCCCTGACAGGTATCACTTTAAATAAATTCATGACCATTAGGTTCAAGGGGGTTCTTGGTGCTGGTGGGCAGGTGCCCTTCCTGTCTAGTTCAATCACTTACTCTTCTAGCTGACTATGTCTCTCCTCTCTCCTATTCTACCTCTTTTTATAGTGCAGACTTTCAGCTTTCTCACTAAGAGAATTGAAATAATAAGACAAGAACTTGTCCAACCTCCCACACATGCCGTCCTCCCACCGTGAGTCTGCCCTTGTCTCTGCCCCCCACCCCCTCCATTCCTGTGACTGAACGCGAGCCTCTCTTAAGCCATTCCCTCTGGCCTCCTCAACGGCATCAGTCTACCACATTCCTCCCACTCTCCTGCATCATCAAACCTTCCCTCTCTTCTTGGCCATAGCCATCTGCTTGTAATGAAAAAGAGGACAAAACCCTCTTGACACCATCTACTCCTCCAGCTACTGCTCCAATTCTCTGCTTTCCTTTACAGCAAAATTCCTTGAGTTTTCTGTACTCATGCTCTCCAGTTCTTCTCTGCTAAATGCCCTCCAATGTTATTTCCGAAGTCCTTATGATGCCCCACAAGGCCTCCCATTGGTTAGGACTCTCATTACTTCTCTGATTTTTCTCCTACTTCTCTCTCTATCCACATGCTATTCCAGACATACTAGGGCTCCTTGTTCTTAGAACATGGCAGGCAGGCTCCTACCACAGGCCTTTCAACTTGCTGCTCCCTTTACCTCAAACACTCTTCATTCCATAGCCTCATAGCTTGCTTCCTTCTTCCTTTAGTTTCTTGACCACCCTGCTCTTTACCAGTGAAACCTTTTCTCACCCTTCAAAGCTGTATTAACCCCTTCTCACCACCACCACTTTCTATTTCCCTTCCTTGCTTTATTTTTCTCTATTATATTTATCATCTGACATTGTATGTAGTATGCCTAATTATTTCTCTTTTATGTCCCTCACTCCCCCACTAAACCTCCACCCTTCCCCCTCCCCCAAAAATATAAGCTCTGTGAGAACAAGGATTTTGTCTGATTTGTTCACTGGTATATCCTTAATGCCAAGAATGGGGCTTGGCACATTGTTGACTGACTGACTAAATAACTGAATAAATGAATACATGTACACATTTGTTTGAAAAAAATTGTACGAGAAAGGTGTAGAAGCCTTCATAGCAAATTATTAATATTTCCAGGGATCGATTGGAGTAGAGGGGATGGGATCTTTGTTTCTTTATATATTAATTGTTTTACTTTTATAATTAAAAATAAATGAAAAAGTTTAAGGAAAAAACTCACTTGAGAGCAAATCCATTGCATGCCTCATCTACTTTCAAAATAGATTTCACAACTCAATAATGGGTTGAAACTGAAGTTAAAAATCACCATCTAAGAGGCGCTCTGGCCTGCTATTTATCATGGAACCCTAGAAGTTCTTTTTTCTCCCTACAGTTGTCAGATACAGAATTGTATAGATGCATCTGGAATAAAGTCAGCATGACCCTTATTTACTATATGCCAACAAAAAGCACAGTTCTACCATCTTTTCTTTCAAAGCTAGAAAACATTTTAAGAAAAAAAGTCATTTTTATTCTCTGTTTCACATTCTTGAGGCAAACGTTTCCAAACTGTCAACATTTGCAATGAATTAATATTCTAGAAATCTAGTCAGTAGGAAGAGTACTTTTAAAGAATTATAGGGACAGCAATGAACTGAAAGGCATTTCACTTCCTAGGCTCCTATCCATTTCATAATCATCTACTTCATTCTCTTTCCCTTGAATTTTTGTTAAGTTTGACTTAATATCTGTCTCACAGATATTTTGTCTCACAGAACATGTATTATAGTGAAGGAGGTTAATGTTTTATAGAAAAAGAAAACCCAAATAATATGTATTTTTTCTCTGTTAAAGAAATATTGAGGAGGTAACATAAAATACTGATTTTTAAATTGCATTTTTGAAGGGTCTTTCAGCACAGTAAGCTTATACTTTGCTTGGAATGATTGTATAACTCTTATGTTTTCAAGAAGGCTGCCAATACCTTATCTTTTCTGTATCTTATGTGTTCTCTGGAACTTCCTTGAGTAAACTTTCTCATATTGGTTCTTTCTTCACATTTAAGAGGCTTTCGTGAGATGTCTGAATGAGACACATAACCAACCTCCAGGGATCCATTCTGCTCTTTTTAAAATTAATTAATATTTTTGTTAGAAAGTCGTAATTACTCCCCCATTATTTTAGGTGCCCAATAAATTTCCATTCTATGTCTTCAGATGCCATAAATCCAAATTTACTCCCTGCTACCTGCAGAAAGATCCAGGCATTCTCCAAGAGGGAGGAGGAAAGGAGATGGAGGCAGGAAGGAGAGAGGAAGAGGGGAGGAGAAGGACTACAGAATTGGAAGACCATCTTCCCAGGCAGTCTATTTAAAAAAAAAAAAAAAAAAAAAAAAAAGCTCAAGTCTACACAAAGCGAACCTGTGTTTTATTTCTCAGGCCCTGTTCCTCTTTGACCCTCTCCATCACCCCCTCCCTTCTTAAAAGCAAAACAGCTTCTCCCTTCTTTGACACAGTCTTTTGAGACTTCTTTATGCCTTTCATATCTGCTCTGTAAGTTTATTTAACCCTGATTTTTCCTGTATAAAGACATTTTGTTGTGGTGTGCCCTGTGTCCAACTAATATGACTGGGGGCTGGTCTTGTGACTTACACTAGCTGGGGAAGTTAGAGCCCTAAACCTAATCAGCCAAATTAGGGAAAACCTGTGTCTTTACTGTGCTGAGTAATTCTGCTCTTCCTGATTTGTCCCTTACTTAACCAAGTTGGTTCTACAACCTTGTCTCCTCATCAATTCTTTATCATTTCTTCTCTTCCTATCCCTGCTATTCTGTTTCTCAATTCCTGATATACCCTGTTCTAGGCATTCTTCTCACTATCCCTTAATCCTCAGAAAGACAGGGAAACACTTGTTTGGAGGGGAAGAAAGTCATCTGGGTTTTTATCAAAAATTAAAATTAATTTTTCTTTCCAATAATCAAAGACCAGTTTTACAAAATTTATTTTTGTTAAAAGAATAATAGTACAACAAGGTTATGCCTTTTCTTCTTCTGGGGAAACAAATCAACAGAACAAATTTTTGTTTTAGCAAAAATTTCCAGAAATCCATTACCAGCACATTCTCATTACCTAGAAATAGCTGTCCATGGGGTCACGTGATAGATATTGTAAATGGCATTATCTACTTCAGGACAGTTTATCCACTCTTATCCTCTCTATTGGAGACTTACTAACCTTTTCCAGTGAACATATGTTAGATATTAAAAAGAAAACAGCCATTCCTTAAATAGAAGAGAATATTCCTGAAATAAAATAGTCATACTTTTTAAATGGAATTTTGGAGCACTACTTATCACATTGAAGTTTAAAAACTGCTTAAAGTGAAGAGAGGGTCAAAAGGTACCTTTTTGTGTTTTTTTCCTGGAATACTGTGCAGTCTTTATTTACTGTTTTTCTTTATCTTTATTTCTGCTCTCTTTATGTTGATTTTTTTCAGAAGTTTATCATGAGGCCTCTGGTTGAGAAAATCAGCTAGAAATCCAATGATTTCCTGCCCTTATTTTCTGATAGCAGTTGGTGTCATTGCTCCATTATTTTGTGGTGAGAGTTATAGATGTGCTATAATTTTTTCAAAGTTATTATATGACTTTCTTAAATGACCGTCTAAACTAACTTTTATTTCTTGATTTTACTTTTTAAATGAATTATAAAAAATTGGAAAGAAGATTTCTTGAACACATTTTGGTAGGAATCACTGCGTAAGAATATTGCATCAGCTGCTGTTTTTCAACCTTTATCTCATGTAATTTTATCCCAGGTTTAGTCTTATTAATGTGTACTATGACCTTGGGTACACACCTTAGCTTTAAATCTTTTCAACAGGCTATTCTATGAACAGGAAAAGACATCTTCTGTGAAGGAAAGTTACCTTACAACATAGACAAGCAAACAGAACTCAGTATTCATGCTTTCAGAGGTAAAGAAAGGGCTAGTAGAATGTGTAAGGATTGCACTCTTTACATTTTAGAGAGGTGTTATTCTTTGCTTTTTGTCATCTTTGCATGTATCTCCCCATGTCTATATCATCTGTCTGTAATTTCTGAGTCAGCACAGAGCCTTCCTCAGTATTCAACCCCCACCTTCTGACCCCCCTAGTCTACTCAGAATATGCCTCAATATCTCTGAATGACTCAGCAAATTTGCCCCCCCTCCATTGGAAATTAATGGTTCTCTCATTTTCTGTAAAGACATGGATTATTTACCCAAAATTGTTAGTTAAATCTTTATGTAGTATTATACCAGGACCATAGAAACAGAACTTTTATATATTATATTGATTTGTGTGTATGTAAGGAAGAGGGGTTGAAATCTTAGGAACAGGGAGCCATCTCTCAAAGAAGGAACTTTCTTTAGTGATTCTATTTGAGTCATGTTTTGTTGGTTTTTTTTTTTAAGTCCAAGAAATCAAATTTTTATGATTAATTTTGGACTTTAAGTTACTTTTCTTTCTGCCTGGCTGACTCCTTCCTGTCCATCCAGGCTTGGTGAAATTCCAGCCCCAGGCCAGAGAGGATGAACTCCAGGGACACTTGAGTCCTCTCTTATGAAACTTATATTATAGTTATTTCTTCCCAGATATTATTTTGTGCCTTTGCATCCAAACTCCTTTAAGGCAGTGGCTGTGTCTTTTTAATTTCTTTCTCCTGTAAGGGGAAACAGTGTAGCACAGGGGCAAGTGTGGTGACTTTTGATGTAGACAGACATAGGTTTGACGCGTGCTCTGACACTTTCAAGCTTGGATCATTGACCACATTAACCTCTCTTGAGGCTTGATTAGCTGGCAGGTGGTTATGAGGAATAAATTAAGTGATCCAAAGCATTTGCTACATCAGATAGTCAATAATTTTGCATTATTCTCTTCCCATCTCTTACAGCACCTGTAATTGGGCTAGCACATAATAGGCATCCAGTAAATATAAAATGAGCAAATAAATGGGTGAAGTAATGGCATTTCAAGCTATCATATGTCCTTAACAAATCTATAGTTACTGTATTATAATATGCTTGTCATCATGTGTCTGGAATCTCAAAATTATATATAAAATTTTAGACAGGATTTTTGCAATTTCTGAGTGCAAGAATGTCCTTTCTTTTATTTGATGTCAAATATCCTAAGATTTGGTCTGACTTTTATTGCATTTATGCCAAGAGCCAAACAGATGGTTTCTGAATTTCACCCCAAATCACCCATAGTTTCTTCCCTGGTCTGTCTTCTGAACTGGTCCCGGTCTCCGATCAGCTCTAGCCCTTTTGATGATTTACCTTGGCATTCTTCCAAGCTGAGTCTTCTAATTTTAGAGTCAGAACACTGGAAGAACAAACCACAGATGTGCATTAAGATATGCACAGTATGGGTAGAGAGCCTTTTCTGGGAGTTATAATAAAAAAAATCTTTTACCCTGAAGTCACTTGAAAACTTACCATCTTTCCTTTTCTCTTTATTTGTCTGGTCCGAGAGTACTATTTTATTTTTCCCACATCACACTGGGATTTGAGAAACTAAAAATATCTTATCAAAACATCTATTTTCCAAGTGTCATTTATATTACGCCTATATTTATAGTTCAGAATAGATTTTCAATATTATTTTCAACTCAAAACACATTTCATTTCTATATTAAATAATACAAAACACATTTGTATTTTATAGTTCAAATCGTTTAATAATAATACTTAATAAAAAAACTTTTTCTAAGGGAGGTTGCTGAAACCCCACTATTTCTAGTGTCCAAAAAATTTTTTTTCGGGGCGAGGGGGCAGACCAGAATTATAATAGGTTGGTCACTTTGGAATCACATAGATCTGGCTTTGGTCAAGTAGAAAAATATTACTTTTGTGTATCCCATAGCTGCATCTACACAAGTAAAATAAAACAGGAAAAAAAATAAAGGGATCATTTGTTGAATTTGACCAATGTAGATGCTCTAAACTGGTTTTTAAAGAGAAAACAATTTTTATAAGAAAATAGGATTTAGGATCTGAATTGTAAAGTTACTGACAATTTATTTGTAACAGCCATTTGCCAAGGATGTTTTTTAAGATAAAGGTATCCTTGGAGGGAGCAATGGGGAGATGGCAAGAGGCAGTGACTTCTAGACTTCCAGGCTTCTCTTGACAACTAGTTCCTGCATTTGCTGATTTCTCTGTTTCTTCTCTCCTTTCCCTTCTGCGTGTTTTGGATCTTTTTTGCATTGCATTGCCTCACCAGGCATCATTCAGATCTCTTTATTTCCTCAGGTGTTAACTTAAGGTTATATGTCATCTGACTTTATTAAAATATTAAAAATATGGGACTAGGAAAGGGAAAATTACATTGCAGCCAGAAACAACTTAAAATTGAGTTCTCCACATAAGGTTGAATATTATGCTTTTCTTAAAAGTCCCCCTGTCATTGGGCCCCTGGAGAATTTTCCTTGGCCTTCTACTAGGTTATCAGTCACCTGACATGTAACTAGGACCTCTCACAAATCTCCAACCTTGTCTTCCAAAACTCACATACTCCAATAGCCCAAATTCTTTTTCACTTACTATATAGAGCAGTCAACTCTCCCTTTGATTCACCACTGAAGTGTCACAGGACTGCCACCACAGGGCTTCATCTAACAAATGCCAATAGGCAATGGATTTCAGTTTTTGTTATTTTTTTACTTAAATACACTATAAAAGAATTTCAGGTCCCTCACACATTTTACGTCAGCATTTGGAGTATGTTATCCTATTTTTAAATAATTGCAAAGGATATCATGCCTCGTTTATTATCTACATGCTTTTAATTTACTTAAAATATTTAAATATCAAAAATTACAGATTTATTTCATTTCGTTATGGAAAATGGCTGTCAAATAGCATAATTCACAAAGTCATTCCTTATTATCAAACTAATTAGCTAATCCAACATTGTTTCTAACAGAAAATATCTGTCTTCATTTTTCAGCTCAAATGAACATGTTAATTTGTATTGCTATGACACCATCTCAGTATGAATTCTAATTCTAAGATAGCTAGACAGGTGAACCAACATGGAAACAGATAAATGATTTTTTTTGTTTGTTTGTTTGTTTTGTTTTTAGCAGTGGCTAGTAGTCAAATAGCTAAAATAAAGCACCTCTGCTTTCAGTATTTCTTTCCTGTGGCTGCTTTTGCTTTGCTTTCAAGGGGCTCTCCCTTATGGGCCATGTATTCTCTACTTGCGCTTTCATTTGCTCCCAAGAGATGTTTATACTCCAGGTGAAATGACCAGGGTAACAATCATGATGGCTAGTAGCAAGCCTTTCTGTTGTAAAGTGAGGGGGTGGCGATTGTGTTAAGGGAGTGGGAAAGAAAACTGGACCACCCTGCTTCAGATACATCAATTTTAGAAAAGAGGAAATATAGTATAAGTCGAGTATCAGGAAATTGATTTCCTTAACATCATTGGTGTCCATGTGCCCCCTGGGGTTGTGAACTTACTTTGGACTTCAACACAGTAGGGTATATACTAGACAAAGACATCTTTTTCCATGAGAGATAGTCTATGTTTTTCATGTAAAATAACTGCTTTTTACTTGGTTCTTCAGATACTATGCTAGACATTGCATACTTGACTTGGTTATATAAATAAGTGAAGACCACACAGAATTTATAGTACTTATAAAATTAAAATGCTGGAATAGAATCTGGACATCTGAGCAAGAGGAGGTACACGAGGAAACAACTGGTAGCCAGGGGGTGGCAATACTTTTCTGTAAAGGACCCAAGAATAAATATTTTAGGCTTGGTGGACCATACACTCTCCGTTGCCATTCCTCAACTCTGCCATCGTAGCATGAAAGCAGTCATAGACAACACGTAAGCAAGTAAGTGTGGCTGTGTTCCATAAAGCCCTGTTTACAAAAACAGGTGGGGTGAGCTGGGTTGGGCTCACTGATCAGTTTGCTGACCCCTGCCCTTAGTTATGGCCTCGGATGGGGGAGAAGAAATATAGGACCCCGTGTGTATGGTTACATGTAAGTCTAAGCAATAACCTCCAGAAGCCATGTTGGCATTCCTGTTCGGAAGATATCAACTTTGTAACTGTAAAAGTGATATAATTTTGAACCATTTCTGAAATCTTGGCAGATTAAAAAGTTCAATCAGAGTTAATCATCACATTGTCTGGTTTTACGGTTCATAATATGAAATAAAACTCCTTTCACATTTTGTGTGTTCATGCTAAGAAAAACTGGTGGCCCTCAGAGTCAATATATCCACTCAGAATTTCGGATTTAAACTATCAATTTTAACTACTAAGCCTGTTAGCTTCCATTTTTTAAAATAGAGGAGATTATTATAAAGTTGGTAGTGGGAACTGTTCGAAACCCAGAATATTTAATAAATAAAATCCAAGGATATTTTATACTTCTTTTAAACTAGCACAGTGGTCCTCAAAGTATGGCCTAGGGACAGCAGAATCAATATCACCTGGGAACTGGCCAGAAATACAAAAGCTTGAGCCCCCTCAAATCTACTGAATAAGAAAGTTTTGGGTGGGGCCTGGCCAACTATATGTTAACAAGCCCTCCAGAGGATGCTGAGGCACACCAGTGTCCGTGAACCGCTGCACTAGCAGATACCCGGTTCCAGTAAGTTCTTGTTTAAAGACTTGTGCATTCTCCCTCAAAAATCTTTCCAATTTGGCTGCTCATCTTTATCTCTCCCATCACTGTTTCACAAACTAAAAGCTTCTTCTTAACTGATCTCCCTTTCCACCATTTTAGGCATTCATTGATTCATTGATTCAGTAAAAAACTTACCAAGCGACTACCATGGCCAGGCCCTGTGTTAGATACCGGGTACACTTCAAAGAACAGAAGGAACAAGATTCCAAAACACATGGAATCACACCCTATTTGGGGAACCCAACAATAAACAAGTAGGCAAATTATTTCATGTCGTAAAGGGAACAACATAGGAAATAAACAATATGATGTGATAGTGATGAGGGAGACTTTAGCTGGGTGGTCAGGAAAGGGCTCCCTGAGGACGAAATGCTTTATCTGAGGCTTGAGTAAGAGGGAGCCAGCCTTTCAAACAGTTGGGAAGGCAGAGGAAATAATAATAACAATAAAAGTAATCCTGGGTAACACTGAATTTTTGCCACATACCAATTATAGTCTTAAGAGCTTTACAGGTGTTAACTCTTTTAATCCTACAACAAAACTATGGGGCTGATACTTTTAATATTCCCATTAGGTGCTCCCATAGGTGAGCAAACTGAGGCACAGAGAGGTTGAATAATTTGCGAAAGTCACACAGCCAGGTTTTGTTATACGATGAGATTAGAAGGGTAAATAGGGCCTTATTTACCATGCAAGCAGAACCATTAAGTTACCAATTGGTTAAAAATGATCTGGAGCTCAAAAAAAGATCAAAGCAGAAGTTGCAGTTCTGAGTGTCAGCAGTCCCTCAATGGTATGGTACAGGGAAAGGGATGTGTGACTCACCTAGGGAGAGAGTATAGATAGAGAGGAAAAGAGGGCCCAGAAAGAAACCTGGGCACATCCAGAGGTTGCCATCATCTCTGGCTTCAGCTGATGTGGGCAGACTAGGACCTTGGTGGAGGACCTTTGGGAAGGAGGCTAGGCCCGTTTCCAAGCCACAGAGAACCAAGTGTGACAGCTCATTCAGACTTCCATCCACAGTTCATTGATCTGGTCACTTCCTGCACTGGACTCCAGCCACACTGAATTTCTGTTACTTGATCATACCCATTACTTTGTGTTTCCAGTCCTTTGTTCAGAGAAGCCTCTCTGACACCTCCCTCCCCTGTCTGATCACAGCCACCACTGTGCACCCCATAGTATATTGCACATTTCAGTGTCATATCACGTATCATATTTTAACTATTTTTAGTTTTTATCTTCTCCTTCAGACTATGAATTCCTTAACAACCAGGGCTATGCCATTCATCTTCATACTCAGCACTTGCACACTGCCTAGAGGTTCTCAATAAATGTCTATTGAATAAGTGATTGAAAGAATTCCCCAGACCTGGTATCTAATTAGTGTTGGACATGCCCCCAGATATGTAGCTTTTCTACCAACAAAGGTTTCAGGAAAAAGAATGATTTTATTAGCTATGGAGCAAAAGTAAATAAGGAAGGTGTGGCTTCTAGAGAGGCATTACTAACTTAGCATTAATGATAGTAGCAGTAGTAGTAATAATAATAATAGTTAATAAATTCTAGCTCCTTGTATTGACCACTTACCACATGCTAGGCACTGTTCTAAGTTTATATGTCATTCATGATCTAATACACAAATTGGAACCTTGTAATTTCTATTTTTTAACACTATTTGGATGAAGCTCTTATGTTTCCTTCTCTTTAGTTTTAGAATTTATGTATTTGAGGGCAAAGACCTCCAAAAGTTAAATTTCTTATATTTTTGGCAATGCTTAGGACTTTACTTTCCAGTAAATGCTAAAGAAATGTGTGTTTGTGTTGTTTAATAAAGCTGTCTATTGCATATGCAAAAATCTCAGTTGCTTTCTCTAATGAAGAATTTCTAATTCCAACCATGGCTTTCCTAAATTATTTTCCCAAATTAGCTTAGAAAATACTGAGATAGTTCAGAAAAAGTGTGAAATAAGTAAAAGTTTGGTGCCACTAGCTTTCCAGGGCATATCAAGATAGTTTTCAGTTGGTAATAATTTTTGTTTTTTAATAGCTTCTTGTAGAAAATTAGACCATATACATGTAAGGAAATATGGTATATGCTGGAAATGCCCAAACAAATTGAAACCAGGGTTTGTTTTTTTTGAAGAACTGCATTAAAAACTATTCCTGGCCATTATATAACTAGTCGACTTTTAGGTCCTGTTAAATAGCTAATGATTTTATTGTTTAGATAATGGGGGAGAGGGAGGCAGATTCCATGTTTAAAAAGGTTTGGAAATGTTGGCAAAAATATTTGACTTTATTGCAGAATTTCTCGTATGCTAATGTTCCAGAGAATCACCAGTAACATGTATCATTTCTCATATTTGGTTGGCCTTATCTTTTATTTTTAATTCAGAAAACCTGTTGACTTCTTGTACATGTTTTATAGGACGTAATTTGGAGGAGGTGTCATATTTAGACTGAAGATACAGAAAGCATATCTATGATGTTGGGATTGAATCATGCCCCCCACAAAAGACATGTTCAAGTCTTAATCTGTGTTCCCCTGGGTTTGAACTGATTTGTAAATTGGACCATTGAAAATGTTATTATTAGTAAAAATGTGGGCTCATTTGCAAATAGAATCTTTGAAGATCCTATTTAGATGAGGCCAAATTGAATCAGGCGGGCCTTAATCCATTTGGCTGAGTCCTTACAAGGAGAGGGAATCTAGACAAAGACACAAACAACTGAGCAGAAGGAGAAGCCATGTAACAGAGGCAGAGATGCAAGCAAAGGAACCCCAAAGATTGTGGCAAGCCGGCACCAGAATGCTACAGACTCCAGGAGAAAGCATGCTCTGTCAAGACCTTTATTTTGGGCTTCTAGCCTCCAAAACCATGAGAAATAAATCCCCACTGTTTAAGCCAACCAGTGTGGTATTTGTCATAGCAGCCCTGGAAAACTAAAACATGATTTTCAAATCCTTATTATGGGAAAGCAAAATTTTGTGGAGCAGGGTCTATGCAAGTTAAAACAAAAAGCTCATAAGGGTGCTTATCTCTTTTTAATATTAAGTATCTTAGATCTGAGCAAATAAACAAGAAGGTAATAATTTAATAGGGAACAGTGCTGCATATCACTCTCATTATTAAAGTTTGCACCCTCCCTTGGCCAAGGACAGGATGTCTTCAAATTCTCCAAACTTCCAGAATGCCATTAAGAGCCTTCTACAGTGTGGCCTTATTAGATCTCTCATTGCTCCATCACATACACTCCACCTTCTGGGCAAGCTAGAACCATTACTGTCTTCTGAACACACTTGTGCTGACTGCCATCTCCCCTTTGTTTTTCCTCTTTCTTTTTCCTAGACTATCCACCTACTCATCTCCCCATGTTGAAACTGTACCATTTATCTATTCATATGTGTTTATTGAGGTCTACTCTGTGCAAGGAACTAATTATGCTTGTAATTTTAGAAAAGATGCTCATAGAATATTTTGCATTCCCCTAGATGGACGTGAACCTTTCCTCCTTTTAACTACCTTAAAATCTTTTATATCTCACAGAATTTCACAGAATACTTTCCTTGCCCGCATGTATAACAATTAACTGTTCTCATCTCAACTTCTGATACACTAAGAGTATTGTAAGCAGTTACTGTGCCTTAATGTTTGTAAACTTTGTGCGGCCTAACGCATCTCCTGGCCCCTAATCATTGCTCAAGAATATGCCAAGTTAATTGAATGCATAGGTGCCCCGATGGGGACTTACAAAGGGTGCAAAAACCCTGGTTCCCAGACTTCACTAACCAAAGACGTTGCTTCTTGTGCCTCAGGAATTCCACTGTATACGGACCGTCAAGGCTTCCCAGATAGCATCCACCCACCAGCCCTCTCCTGCTCTGGAACAAGCCTCAACTAGAGGCAGAGACAAAGATGGCTGAAGACCCTTACCTCATGCTCACCCACTCATTCCCAATACTGTCGGGTAGCAAATGTGAAAGAGAGGACTGAATTGACTTAATTAAACTGGCAATGTTGTTTACTCTCATCAAACATTTCCTGTCAAAACTAAAATTGAAAGCTGAGTTGTTGTTTTCAATAATTTTCAAGAGCATTTTACTTGAAAAATGATTAAATAAACTCTCTAATTTGACTGAAAGGTGCTGACCACATTATGTGGGTGGCAGAAAGTGTGGCTCCAATCTTTTCTCAGGTGACATCAATCTACATATTAAATAAGGTATGTCACATGAGGAAGGTTTGATGCACCTACATTTACAAGGGGCTCTCATCATTCTAGATGAGATACATTCAACCTCCCTTTCCTAGAATTCTTTTTGAACCTTCTGAAATGAATGATTAAAATAAAAATAAAAGAATCAGCAATGAAGAGGTAGAAGAAGAAAACCAGATGACTTCTTGTCTCTTTTCCTTTGTGCTTTTGCTGTCTGTCTCTTATTGCTCTTTCTTCACATGGAATGAGAATTTGGACAAGAAAGAATGAGATGATGAAAATTGAACATCTTTCTGACAGGGACTATTGAGAGTCATAGGACTGCGAGAACCAGAGTTGGATAGCAATCCATCATGTTATTGCAATCAACATTGGTTTGTTTTGTTTATGCCATACATTCTATCTTGCCAAGAGGAAAGTGATAAAGAAAAAGTGACAAGAAATAATTTAGTATGCAAAAAATAATAGTAATATTACCACTTACTCTCTGTCAGAGTCAGTATTTGACCTATACCAATGACCTTATGTGAAATCACTTTATGACCTCTTTTTTCCATTTCTTTTTTTTTAAATTCTCTTTACAGGTGAAGACAAGATTAAAGTGTCTGAGAATGACTTAAAGAAACTCTTTCTAATTAAATGGTGTATTTTGGAAACTATTCGTCTTAGAGCCCCTGGTGTCATTTCTAGAAAGGTGGTGAAGCCAGTTACAATTTTGGTGAGCTTTGGTTTGGTTTTAAAATTATCGGCCTTCTAGAAGATAAGACAGTACACATTTTGCCTACTTATTATTAGACAAGGCCTTATGTTCCATTAATGGCAAAGTGGCCCAGGAACAGATTACTAACAAGAGTTGTGCGACAGCATTTCATTAATATATTTATTTATCTGTTGGTGGGTATTTTAGCTAAAATGTAACCAGTTAATAACCATTTTGGCCATATGGTTCTGTATCAAGATTAGTGTAATCTATTTAAATCAAGCAAGTGGATTAGATAGTCTCTGCTGAGGCAATCAACAAGTATTGCTGAGCCCCAACAGGCTGAGGAATGCAGAATGTGAAGAAAGTTCTTTTGGATAACTGGAAGACAGATTACAGATAGGGAAACAGAGAACAGAAACAGTGGATAATCTCAGCTGAGAGTAGGCGTCAGCAGTGGAGTGAGGGACAGAGGTCCTTTCTATGGGAGAGGAAGGAGAAATTCTCAAGGGCACCATGGAAAGTATGTGCCCATGGCAGACTTTCAGTTAAATATTTGGTGATCAGTCAGTCAGAACAAAGTTGTTTTTTGTTTTTTTTTTCCAGGAAGATTGCATTTAGTCAGTTCAGTCTGTCCTCCACTCTTGACTGCTTTATTATACAGAGCTTGAGAGTACTTGTGTTGAAACCAAGAGCATCTTGTAATGGTAGAAGACAAAGATACAAAAATTCAATTGTGTAAAAGTTACAAGTTGCTAAATCCAAAAGAGATATAATTTGTTTGACTAATCTTACAAGAATTATCACACTTTTAATAGAATGGCTTTTAAATAGTCAAGTTATTAATTACTTTAAGCTGTAAGTATTAAAGACTATGCTTGAAGAGGAATTGACCAAACAAATCGGTACAATTAAATAGAAATATGTGTTTATTTCCCTGAATGGTACTATAACTTTTATTGAGCTTTTATTAAGTCCTATGCATATTCTGATAAGTAAATAATTAGCTGAATTACTGGATAGTTATTTATCTGTTGGTAGATCTCTTGATTGTTGTTTTTAGCAAACAGATCCTAAACATGTTTTGTTTGGTTTTTACCTAAATATTTCATTTGTGGGGGGGACCATTGTAAATGGTATTTTTTTTTTAAGCTTTGGTTTCCAATTGTGCATTGGTTTTTGTGGGTTGACCTTGTATGTGCAACCTCGCTGACTCACTTATTGGTTCTAGGAGTGTTTTTGTAGATTCCTTGGGATTTTCTACATGGATAATAGGGACAGTTTGATTTCTTATCTGAATGCCTTTTGTTTCCTTTTCTTGCCTTATTGGATTAGCTAGAACTTCCTGCATCATGTTGAGTAAGAGTGATGACAGCAGATATCCTTGCTTTGTTCCTGATCGTAGGGGGAAAGCATTTGGTCTTTCATCCTTAAATATAATGTTAGATATAATTTTTTTTTTCTGTAGATGCTCTTTAACAAGTAGAGGAAATTCTGCTCTATTTCTAGTTTGCTAAGAATTTTTATCATGAGTGGTCATTGATTTTGTCCAATGGTCTGTAGTTCTCTGTTTTTATAGTTGTTTTGTCTGGTTTTGATTTTGTTTTAGTTTCCTAATTGCTAAAATGAATACCATACCATAGTTGGCTTAACAGCAGGAATTTATTGGCTTGTGCTATTTCATTAGCTAAATATATGAGATCCTCACAGGTTAATTTGATAATAAAAAGGCCTTTATCTGTTACATAAATAGATTTTCTTCCCAAAACCAAAACAAAATATATTTCAGCTTTCAAACTTGCAGGCACATAGTAACCAACACAATGTGCTTCTGAAATTGTAGGATTTGTGGGGGGCGGGGGGGTGCTTCTGCTATTCTGACCACCAATATTCTTATGCTATTTATCTTTTTTCTTGATTACACTTAGATACCCCTGACACTTCTTCCTTCAAGTAAATGGAAGCTTTTCTTTACTGCTCCCTTGCCACTGTAATCATCCTCTTACTTTTTCATTATCTTTTATCCTACTTCCACCTGAAATATAATTCTTTTGCTCCTCCCCCACACACCTCCTTTTCTCTCTAGCATCAGGACTTATCCTTTGGACAGATGTTAGTTTCTTGATTATTTCATTTTACTTTTCACTTTGAGGTCCTTGAAAATGGATCTATTGACCTCTCCCTTCCTTGTATTTTGATTTTACCATAAGGAGTTGGCCCAAATGTATTTATTTTTCACCATAACATTTCTATGTCACTCACTTCTCTGCTGCTCAGGCTGCAGCACTGGCACTAAGTATAATCACTCTGCTTTCCAACACCCAGTATACCACCCGAAACCCCTCTCTGTCCTTAGTGAGGAGCTTCTAGAGGGACTTTTAACCTCCCATGTTTGTGAATTATAGTCTAACCAAGACGGGGGCTACTAACACCTCATGTTTTGTTTTGTTTTTTTTCCGGAAGTAGTCTTACTTATTTCAGCAACTTGATGAAAAGAGACACCCAGGCTCAAACATAAGCTCACACTCGTGCATGCACAAACTCCCCACAGCCCCTTAACTGCACTATGACAACTATCTGGCATTCTTTTTGTATGCCATCGATCTACACATCTAAGTTTCTCCATAGTATACATCAGTCATTGAAATAGTTAACATTATTCTTCATTTTTCATGCATCTAGAGTGTTTTGATATTTACTTTGGTGGCCATGTAGTATTCCATTGAGCTGAAAGCATAAATATTTAGTTATTCCATGACTCTTGAGATTTAGATTGTTTTCCTTTGTGGTTAATTTAATGTTGCAATAATTTGCATCTTTGTGCATAGTAAATTTCTTTTTTTAATGATTATCCTTGAATTGTGTTTTAGTGGCAGATTGCCGATCAAAGATAAAGCATGTTTATGTTTCACTGCACTCTAAGACTGAATTATTTTATAGAGTCAACAGTTATGAATTCCCAATATAAATGTTTTTAAGTAAAAATAGTACATACCTAAAACAATTCAAGAAATTATAAAAAAAAGAGAATAGTCTTTTATCTCTACTTCCCCACACTGCACGTTCTTCCTAAAGGATGTAAGACTCCGATATATCCCCACACTTTCCAAGCCATAGCAGCTAATGGTAGAGTGTTGCCAGAAACATGTGCTTAGGCTACTGTCTTCTGAGAATGTCCTGGAATTTCTGTTACTATTTTTCACAATATCTTAACATTTGTGAAAGTTGCATTACTTCCTGTAGTTACTATTTCTTTTGTAGATAAACATAGCCTTTCCTCTTAGGAGGCCAAAACTAACCTCTGTGACAGTATCCCTGTAGATCTGAGACTTTGACTTTAAAAATGATAACTTATGCAGCTTTTTATTCTTATTATATAGGGAAACAGTATTTAGAAAAAAAGACCATAAAAATGAGCAAAGAGGATAAATAAAAGGCAGATTGAAATCCCATAAGTCAGAGATACCTATTGTGAACATTTGGGTATTATAATTCCAGATTTTTTTTTCCCTGTAGTATGTACATTTTAAAAATGTGATCATACTATGCTAATTGTTTCACAGCCCATTCTTTTGTTTTATTTAGTAATCAACCATGAATGGTTCTATATATAAATAAAAGATATCTATACCATTTTGAACTGCAGCATGCTAATCTAATCTATGGACATCCTATAAATTTTTAAAACACTTCCTATTCTTGAACTTGTGTATGACTTCCAGTTTTTCACTAGTATAAACAATGCCAAGATGACTATCCTTACAGCTAAATCGTCATGTATATTCCTAATTATTTCTTTAGTATAAAGCATACAACTTGGTCCTTTTAAGTTCAATATATTTTCTAAAACACATGGAATGTCTTCCCTGAACTGCAGTTTACATATATAGTCCCAAGAGTTTGGATTGTAGAAAACATTTCACATGGGCTCATCTATGTCCAGTTGTGACAAAGGCCCATATTCTCTGTCCCATTGGTCAACTGATCAGGGTTCCTTGCTATGAATACTACAAGTATTCTTCCACTATCCTTACCTCATGAGGTTTGAACAGGATCTCATTGTTTGTTTTTACTTCTGTACCCATTCCTTTCTTTGTTTTTTAGACAAAATTAAAACAGGCAAACAGTGTCTGCTTTCTGTGATTTGCCATTCCGCCTTCTTTATTATGCAATCTTTCCAAAACTCTTATAAAAACTTACATTTCCTTTTCAAGATTTTGTATCTGTGATATAAAGCTCATCTGCAAGAATACCCAGAAAAGAATAATGAATAAATTTTAGAAAATAAGCATAATGGGGACATATTAATTATTTTCTTAAGGTGTTAAAACATGTTGTAAAACTACACCAATTAAAACAGTATGCTAGGCAGGGCAAGATGGTGGCATAGGGAGGTAGGGAATTCATCCCCTAAAGCAACTACTAAATAGCCAGGAATAACTAGAAAGTATCTGGAACAACTGATGGGGGCACATCAATGACTGAACACACATGGTACACCAGTCTGGAATGGGTGGAACAGCTGAGACTGCAGCATAGAACTGTAAGTCAAGCTCCCCAAACTGTGGAGCTGGCTCCCCTACCCCACCAGCATAGCAGGCTGAGTTGGAAAATTTCACTGTAACAGAAAGTTACAGATCAAGAAGCACAATTGTACCCCAAGCTCCAGTTGTGGTTTTAATTAACACATTTGGACTACTGAATACATGCTAGGAACACAGATAAACCTGGAGCAAGCAGGAAAGGAAACTAGAGCTTTCTCCTGGAAAAGAGGAGGTGGAGCTGACAGAAAAATAAATAAATAAATAAAAACGGGCTTTTATAGCCTGCTGAGCTCAGAATACTGAACAGGGCTGTTTCCCAAGAAAAGGGGAACTCAGAACTGGGTACCAACTCCAGTTCTTGCCTGCTGAACTGGAGGGCTGGGGACTGTGTCTGAAAAGGGGACTTCTATTTTCCTTTTTTTTCCCTCTCATTCTAAGTAGCTTATTAGAGAAAGCCTCAGGCATTTTCCATTATCAGGACTGACCCAGGCAAGGGTGGAGTTAAGATAGTCAAAGGAAAACCTCAAGTGTAGAAGATAATTCCCTAAGGGGCTTATCTTCCCTGAGAAAAGGGGTGGGGGATGGTGGCACCCAGCTCAAGTGACAGCCCTCCCTCAGAGAACTCAGACCCCCAGGGCTTGGAGTGGGCGGCGGGGCAGAAACAGCTTAAGCTTGGCTTCTGACCCTCTCAGTCCCTGACCAGGACAGGTCCACTGAGAGTGAAATGCACCACACCTCTTTATGCCAGTGGAGAGCTGCAAAATGACAAGTGGCACCTGCTGGGCAGGATAGGAAAAGCACGGAATCTAGAGGTCTCACAGGAAAGCCTGACAATTTTCTCAGTCTCATCCTCAGGGAAACCTGGTATGAATATAGCTTCCTCCTGAGACCTGGACCTATCTGGTCTGGGAAAATCTGATTGTAGTAATCAAGGAAAACAGATGCCTAGACAACAAAAAACTATGAATCACACTAGGAAAAATGAAGATATGGCCCAGTCAAAGGAACAAACTTACACTTCAACTGAGATACAGGAGTAGAAACAACTAATTAAAGATGTTCCAACCAATATGGGAAATCAATTCAAAAATCAAATCAACAACTTGAGGGAAGGTATGGCAAAAGAGATGAAGGATATGAAGAAGACATTGGGCAGACATAAGGAAGAACTCGAAAGTTTGAGGAAAAAAATGGCAAAACTTATGAGAAGGAAAGGCACAATAGAAGAGATGAAAAACACAAGGAGACTTATGACACCACATTTGAAGAGGCAGAAGAAAGGATAAGTGAACTAGAAGACAGAACATATGAAATCCTACACTCAAAAGAACGAATAGGGAAAAGATGGAAAAATATGAGCAGGGTCTCAGGGAATTGAATCACAACATGAAGTGCGCAAATATATGTGTCATGGGTGTCCCAGAAGGAGAAGAGAAAAGTGGCAGAAAGAATAATGGAGGAAATAATCATTGAAAATTTCCCATCTCTTACGAAAGACAGAAAGCTACAGATCCAAGAAGCACAACGAACCCCAAACAGAATAGATCTGAGTGGACCAACTCCAAGACACTTAATATGCAGATTATCAAATGTCAAAGACAGAGAGAGAATCCTGAAAGCAGCAAGAGAAAAGCAATCCATCACATACAAGAGAAGCTTGATAAGACTATGTGCAGATTTCTTAGTAGAAACCATGGAGGTAAGAAGTCAGTGGTATGATATATTTAAGATACTGAAGGAGAAAAACTGCCAACCAAGAATTCTATATCTGGCAAAACTGTCCTTCATAAATGTGGGGGAGTTTAAAATATTCTCAGACAAACAGACACTGAGAGACTTTGTGAGCAAGATACCTGCTCTACAGGAAATACTAAAGGTAGCCGTTCAGGCAGATAGGAAAAGACAGGGGAAAGAGGTTTGGAGAAGAGTGTAGAAATGAAGGCTATCAGTAAGGGTACTATATGGTCTCACTAATATGGACTAACATTGATGAGGAAAATTTGAAAGTTGAGAACACAGGTTATGAGGAAATAGAAAGAGGTTCAAGATCAGGCATTTGATACTGAAGGAGTATAGAAGGTTTAACAGGATTGACTATATAGTTTCAGAAATGGCATGGATAGCACAATAGTGTGTGATGGTAATACAATATTGTAAGTACTTTGAACAAAGATGAGTGTGAGTGCATTTGAAAGAGGAAGGCTAAGGGCATGTATGACATCAGAAGGACAGACAGACAATAAAGACTGGATTGTCTAACTTAGCAAAACCTAAAGTAGTCAGTGATAGTGATTAAATGTACAAATATTATAATGTTTTTAAATGGGGGAGAACAAATGAATGTCAACATTACAAGGTGTTGAAAATTGGATGGTATAGGGGAAAAAATACAATCAATGCAAACTAAAGTCTCAAGTTAATGGTAATATTGTAAGATGCTTCCCTAATTGTGACAAAGGCAATATACCAAAGCTAAATGTCTATAAGAGTGGGACCTAAGGGAGTGATAGGGGATTCTTGGTGGTGTTGGTGTTGTCTGACCATTTCATTGTAGTTTATTGTTATTTTTCTTCTATCTTTTGTATTTTTATTCTTCATTTTTTTTCTCCTTTTACTCTTTCTTTGGGGAAGACATGGAAATATTCTCATATAGATTGTTTTGGTGACTGCATAATTAAGTGCTTATACTGGGAATCATTGATTGTTTACTTAGGGTGTATGGTGTGTAAATAAAACAGTTTAAAAACTAAACAAAGGGATACAAGTGTGGAGAAAATGTGAAGAGAGGGATGTACCTATTCCCTGTTGGTAGGGAGGTAGAATGACACAGCCCAGCTGGAAGGGAGTGTGGTAGTTCCACAGCAAGCTAACTATGGGGTTGTCATGTGGTCCTGCAACCCCATTATTGGGTATATGCTTGGAAGAACTGAGAGCCAGGACATGAATGGACATTGCACAGTGATGTTTGTGGCAGCAAAATTCACAATTCTCAATAGATGGAAGTGGCCTAAGATTACATCAACTGATAAACAGAATGGTGAACTGTGGTGTATACATACAATGGAATACTGAATGGCGGCAAGAAGAAATGAAGTTGTGAGGTATGCAACTAGGTGAATGGACCTTGAGGACCACATGTTGAGTGAAGTAAGCCAGAATAGAAAAGACAAACATTATAACGCCCCACTAATACAGACTAACTCTTATGTGCAAACTCTGAGAGTTGAATCTGAGAGCATAGGTTATCAGGGGAAGGCTTATGGTAAAAGTTCCTAGACTGTAAGTTCTTACAGCAGTCACATCTATTCATGAGTTGTAAACAGTTGTCTCTAAATTCTGAGATGCTAAGCTGTTTGTATATAACCTGGTTGGGCCTTGGAACTTCGGATATCTGTGTGACACCTGAGACTCAGAGCCAGAGCTTAGCAGCTATGAATGTCACCATTACCACGTAGAGCAAATGTTAAAAGAAGCTGAAAAAAAATCAGACTTCAATTAGAGATTATGAAAGAAATGGACTTGATTAGAACTAAGGTAAACCAGACTAAAGGGAAAAGGATAATATTGACTGTGTTTTAAAACCTCAATTTCTGTGTGAGACCAAAGGAAGAGATGTTTGTTTGGTGCAAAATTTATATTTTCTGTAGCATGCTATGTAAGTTAACTTGAATGATCAGTTTATTCAAACACCGTAATTAATAGAACCTTGAAAAGGAGATGAGATCTGGTTGACTTGTACAGGTTACTGTGAAATCTTGATATATGCCAGAGTAATTTGGGCAGAGAATAAAAAGTATTTGCAAAGCCCCTTTGAGGGACTGGGGGAAAATGTGGAAACATTAAACATCCCCCCTGGGAAATTCCTGATATTCTTAGCAAGCTTTGGGGACTACTATTGTAGTAGGCCAAGTCCTCAGTCTTGGGGCTTGCCCTTATGAGGCTTGTTACTGGAAAGGAGAGGCTATGGCTAGTTATAGTAGTGCCTAATAGTCACCCCCAAAGAACCTCTTCTGTTGCTCGGATGTGGCCTGTCTCTCTAAACCAACTCAGCAGGTAAACTCACTGCTCTCCCCTCTACGTGGGACATGACTCCCAGGGCGGGGGAGGGATGGGGTGGTAAATCTCAATGGCAACGTGGGACATAACTCTTGAGGATGAGCCTGGACCGGGCATCATGGGATTAAGAAAGCCTTCTTGACCAAAAGGGGGAAGCGAAATGAAACAAAATAAAGTTTCAGTGACTGAAAGATCCCAAATGAAGTCGAGAGGCCATTCTGGTGGTTATTCTTACGCACTATATGGATATCCCTTTTTAGTTTTTAGTGGATTCAAATAACTAGAAAGAAATCCAGTATCCTTGATTTTGAAAATGATCATATAACTGTATAGCTTATACGGTATGACTGTGTGATTATAAAAACCTTGTGGCTCCCACTCCCTTTATCCAGTGTATGGATAGATGAGTAGAAAAAGGGGGACAAACAGTAAATGAATAATGGGGGTTAGGAGTATGAGATGTTTTGGGTGTTCTTTTTTACTTTTATTTTTATTCTTATTTTTACTTTTTTGGAGTAATGAAAATGTTCAAAAAATTGATTATGGTGATGAATGAACAATTATATGATGATACTGTGAACAACTGATTGTACACTTTGGATGATTGTATGGTGTGTGAATATAGCTCAATAAAATTGCATTAAAAAAAAACAAAACAAAACGGTATACTCAGATGTTCAGATGGATAGAACAGACTGGAGAAATTGCAGAGAAACGTATCTCCTTGTATTAATAATTTAAATAAATGAATTGTTATAAATAAATGAAGAGGGAAGAAATTAATATTTGGTTACATATAACTGGTTAAAAGCAGGTATTTTTTAAGCTTCTAGCTTAATGGTACTTGAACTTTTTGGTCTCAAGATCCCTTTACAGTTTTCAAAATTATTGGGGACCCCCAAAGAACTTCTGCCTATGTAAATTATATCCATCAATGTTTACTGTCTTAGAAATTAAAACTGAGAAGTTGTTAAAATATTTATTTGGTAATTCATTTAAAAATAACAAGGAAACTATTGCATATTAACATGAATAGCTTTAGTTTTATGAAACATAACTACATTTTCCAAAAGAAGAAAAGTGTAGAAAAATAGCATCATTTAAAATTTTTGCATATCTATTTAATGTCTTGCTTAATAGATGACATCTGAATTCTTTACATGTATTTGCAATCAATAAGTTGCACTTTGTTTTTTGGTTGAAAGCTATGAAGAAAATCCAATTCACATAAACACATAGTTGAAAAAGGAAGGAGTATTTTAATAGCCTTTTCAGATATTTGTGAATATTCTTTGATACAACATTAAAACTCAACAAGTGGTAGTTTCTGAAGGGTGTGTTGCACTGTAGAATCTGAAAATATATCAGTGATTTTTTTTTACTCAGTTACATTAAAGTCCATTGGTCTTTCCTATACTTTGAATGGATCTTTAACCCAGGAATGATTTTGACCTTGCAAGCCTCCTGAAAAAGGTCTTTGGTGCTCTCAGAGGCTCCTAGACCACTATTTGGAAACTGCAGCTGTAGAGAGAAAGGGGCTATCTCAGCTTAGGATCAATAAGTGAAACTGCAAAAAGAATAGGCAGATTTGAATGTACCATACCAAAATTTAACATGTCCTAGTTTTTAAAGTATAACTCAAATTAAATGTAAAACAAAAATTAAGAAAAATGCCCTTATAAGTCAACGTAAGGGTAAATCATTTTAATATCAAAGAACTCATTCAGATCAACAAGTAAAGCACCCCTATCATGTGGATTAGTAGGATAAAACATGAGCACAGAAGTTTATAGTAGAAAATAACTTGTTAACATGCAAAAATATTTAACAAAGTCCCAATAGTTTAAATGGCAACCAAAAAGAACCTGTTAAAAATGTCAGATTAGCAGAGAGGAGGGAAATGAAACTGACACACTCCCAAATTTTAGTTAGAAATACATTTTCTTATAAAATTTGAGGAAACAATTGAACAATGTGTATAAATAGCTTTAAAAATAGCCATGTCCTTTGCTAAAGGAGCATCTGTGTTAGAAGAATTTGTGTTAAAATGTTTTGTAGAAGAAGATGATGATATTATTTGTAATAAAAAAACAGTTGGGAAGTGAATAAATTAATGGCTTAATCTACATAATGAAAGATTAAACAGTCATGGGGAGGGATTATTCACAATAAATATACTTTAAAAAGAAAACAACTACTTAGGTTATAATGTTAAGTGATCAGTCAGATTCAAAACTGATTATTCAGTAGGATCCAGCTATGTTTTCTTTTTGTTTCCTAACTACTGTAAGGTGAATGACAGGAGGGAAGTCCACCTAATTAATGACTGTCTTTGTGTTATGGCATTTTGGCAGTTTTCTTTTCTAACTCCTATTTTTCTAAATTTTCCAAAATTTTTGTAGAGAGCAGATTGTAGCAGGCAAAAGAGTTGTGTGTTTTTTTTTGGTTGTTTGTTTTGTTTTTTCCCCAGCCAATGCCAACCAAATTCCTTGCCAAGAGCTAGGAGAGAAAGGTGTGTACTATGGACCTCCTCTAACAGCTACTTTACCTTTGCAGGGCTCCTTCTTTCTCTTCCAGATTCTACATTCCTTGCACCCCTTGGCCCTCAGCACTGTTCTTGAGTTATAATGGAGGGTCTTGCCTTCCCATCCCTCTTCAAGAAAGCACCTTCTCCAGACAGCAGATGAAGCTCATTTGGCTCACCACTGTCCCTGGGAAGTGGGCTGGCCAGGTTCATTTGTCTGCCTAAGAGACACAGTTATTCTAATACAGAGACATGCTGATTTCCCGTTGCTAGTGATCTGTGTTCTGAGCCTACGACTGTTCTGCCTCCCTCTTGACCTTTCTCTTCATCTGTCATGTAAACAAAGACAAGGCCTGTTTAGACAAGGCATGATGATGCCTATTGGCTTGGAAGTCTCTGATACCACTAGCTCTAAAATTCCTTTCTGCCATTCATCAGTCTGGTTTTTCGCTGCTGCAAAAATTCCTTCTGGTCTCCTCCCTGTTGCTAATGTTAATTCTGTTCCTGAAGCTCCCTCCTCTACCAGCCTGCTTTGTAGGCTGCAACAGCCAGCAGTCTCCAAACCGTTATCATAGCAGGTCAACAGCAACTGAGAGGACTGTGAGGTAGGGGGCTGGGGGGGGGGGGCGGTGGCTGGGGGGCAGGGGAAAGACAAAATTTGTACTGGCTTGAGGCCTGTCCCAGGGCTGCCCAGCCCTGCTCACAAATACACATTAGGACCCTCCATTAGTGTTATCAGAGTCAATAATGACCTCTCCATTCTCGTTCTAGCTGAGGTAAAGTAGACAGGATTGAATTCTACAGGTCCCTTTCTACCTTAAAAATGGTAAGAGGGCACCAGCAAAAGCCTTACCCTCTTCCCAGCTTTAGGACCTTTTGCCAGTCCTCCTAACCCTGACAATTGCCAAACTTCAAGCAATATTCCGCTCCTTCTGGAGCCATTATGGGTTCTCGGCTGAAAAAAAAAAAAAAAATGGTGTCCCTTCCCCATACTCCACTCCCTGCTAGCATAAAAAAAATTTAAAGTATAAGATGCTAATATTTTGAATATTTGGTCTGAAAGTAAGTACTTTACAGATGTCATGAGGACATTTCACAATTGTGTAGGGTTGAATAGATGAGGCTTATGACTGTTAATGGGAGTTACTTAAAATGTCTTCACCTCAGTAAAGTCACATTCTAATGATCACACAGCTTGGGAGATCTCTTTGCCCATGGTTCCTGGCCTGAACGTGGTAATGAAAGAGAGATTCTATAAGACAGATTTTAGATCTTGGTGTAGTGTATACATGCTGAAAACCTATTGTTATGTGAGTGGGGAAAGGTAACGCAGACTCTGCTGCTTGAGGAAACATACCACTTATTCTCAGTCCCACAACTACTACCACCCCGTGTATAAAACTAACCAAATGCACAGAACTCACTTTTACTTTTGTCTTTCCAATCGTTTGACTTCGCATGCTTTCTTCCCTAACAGCTGCAGCTGGGGTGAAAAAAATCCACTGCCCCTGCCTAGACGCTACCATCAGTGTCCCCAGGGGCAGGACACCCGCTGCCCCAGAGCCAGTGCCTTCACCCCTGTCCCAGGATTAGAGTCCCTGTTCCTCAACCTGGAAATTCACTGTGGTTTTCATCATCCGGAGCACTTGTTGCAAACCCCAATATGTAATATCAAAAGCAGCATTAGAGTAGACTTAGTCTGCATTCCAAAATTTGGAGATTTATCTGATATTTTTATTCCACATAAGTTGGAAAATAGAAATGACTCATCCAGGAAGGAGTTAAATTTTCTCACTATCAGTTATAAGAGATGCATGCTTTTGTCACAATATAAGCAGTATTTTTAAAGACCCAAACTCTCTTTAAAACAGATTAAAAAATTTATTTGGATCCTATTTTTCTATCTTAGAATTACACTGTTCCTTCTGGTGACTTTTTGATGTTGTCTCCGTTTTGGCTACATAGAAATCCAAAGCATTTTCCTGAACCCGAATTGTTCAAACCTGTAAGTTACCTCTTTCAATATACATTGTCCTTTGATTTTAAGTTCTTTATATACAGAGAGTATAAATGCATAAACTAACCAGGACTAAATAATTAAGCACCCATATTTCACTGGTAATGAAGAACCAAGTTGGCTACAACATGGAGACTGGATTTGCAATGTAGAAGGTACAGCATTTACAAATCAGATAGAAGAGTTTTTGGAATAAGCTCCCTAAACTTTAAAATACATTTTTATCTACAACCAGCATGTTAAAGTGTTAAAGTAAATATGCCTGGTTCTGATAAAAAACTTACTTCATGTTCTTCTTCAGGCAATTGCTTCTGTTATTGGTTTCCAAGGGGTACAAAAAATAAGAATAAAGCAAATTAAAACCATGCTCTGTCATTTCTTAGATTTGTGGAGTTATGGGGCTCCACATAACTTAAGAGGTCATGTCATCTGTTTTCTGCCTTTAGGTAGAACTGTCAAAAATGGCATCCACACGTACTCACGCTGCATCCCCAGCTTTCTCCAACAGGCAAGGCTGTCAGTGTCTTGTTACTAAATTTATTACCAAGAGCAATTTTAAGACGGAGTTTGAGACCCTTTTATAAATATTCTTCCTCTTCTGAGGTCAATTCTGCTGTTGATTTACATTATTATTTGCATTAACCACTTAGCAGAATTCTTTTTAAACCCTTTAATTTATAAGTTCATGTTCCAAAAACACAATTGTGTCTCATATTAATAACAGGTTGGAAAAAATTACCAACAACCCTGCAACTTTATATGCACGGATTAGCTGTACAAGGTCATTTTTAGCCTAGAGAAATAAAGTTAAGCTTATTTATATAAAGCTGATTTGGAAAAAAAAATGTTTTCTTCCCACAGGAACGCTGGAAAAAGGCAAATTTAGAGAAGCATGCTTTCTTGGACGGCTTTGTGGCATTTGGAAGCGGGAAGTACCAGTGTCCCGGAAGGTCAGTGAGACAGCTGGGCTACATTTATCCAAAAAGTCTGCAGAAAGATGATGGCTCAGAGGGGGAAAGACTTGGCTTAATCCCTCTATTCTTTATTATCAAATTACAAAATTCAGGAAACTGCATTTTGTCTTGTTGGTCAGTTGTATTGTGCAATGCCTCTGTGGGAATGTCTAAAGTGGCTTCTGATAAGGGACCTCATGAGAAGAAATTGCACTTGTAGCTGCCAGATAAAAGCAGGATTTAGTGACCAAATGCTCAGCTTTCATATAAAAAAAATTTAGTAGTGGTTTGAGTTCTATCTTTTTTAATGTAAAGATGGAAATGTCATATTCCCTTAAATGAAGCGTCATCATGAACGTTAACTGGGGTTAGAGAACATTATTAGCTTGGAGCATAGCAGCACCTTACTGGGTGGCTTTTTTTAATTGAATTAGTTTGTTTCTTATAAAAACTTACCTTTGATACCTTTTATAGTTAAATTAATTCAGCAGCAGGACTTCTCTTTAGTGTGATGTTCTGGTACAAGTGTCTGCCATTTAATTAATGTTGTTTTACGTTTATTTATTCACATAGCAAATGTTTTTGAGCATCTGGCCTGTGCTAGGTGCTGTGCCACACCAACCAGGAATAGAGCACTTAAGATGGTGGATATGGACCCTGACTTCATAGAATTTTGCACTCTACATTAGATAAGTCCCATTTCCTCACTAGCGATGATTCAGTTGGAGAAATGTTGGCACCTGTTTGTAGCTAAATCACACTCACTGAATGTACAATCCTTTTAAAATCTTATATCAGAAAAGTTGTAGTTTCTTGATTTAAGAAACCACGTCTTGAATATTTGAACAGTAACGCCAGTACATATTTGCAAATGGGACTGCACAGCATCCATTGTATCCCTCCCTCATTTCAGAGTGTCCATTTGCTTTTAGTAATTTACATCTTTCCTCACTCCTAGATGGCCCTAATTAGTCAAAGCCAGCCGTGGGAATTCTATCCTCCATTTTAGAAATTATTCCAGTAACATCTAAGCCTAAGAAAATTGGTGCCTGGTGTTTCCCTAGAGACAATTATCTGTCCTGGGATAGGCACTTGATCTAAACTGACCAATCAGACTGAAGGGAGAGACTTTTCTTCCACAATTAGGAGCGAGGCCTGTTCATTCTCTCCCACTGGATGTGAGCAAGGAAGCATGTGGTGCCGGTTGTTACTAGCAGCAAGTCCAAGATGGACAAGCCTTAGGGTCATGCAGAGTCTGTGGACAGCAGAGCAGAGATATGAAAGGAACCTGGGTCCGTGTGTTATCATTGAATCACTGAATTCATCAGTCCTGAAGAGCTCATCTACTTCCTGTTATGTGAGAGAATAAATGCCCTTATTTTCTGCTGTTTGAGTTGGGGGTTCCGTTGATTAGAGCAGAAGTCATGCTGATATACCCACCAAAAAGCACCAAAATTGAACATTTTGTAATTAAGTGTCGGAGACTCTGGGGACATAGGATAATTATCATCAACAACAGCAACAATATTCCGTCACCATCTCATCCTGCCTAGCATGTTATTTTCACTTTAGAGAAGCAGTTCTAAAACAGTAATAAATTCGTTGTTTTTGTCACCTACAAAGTATCAATGCCATATAAATAGGTCTTCCTAAAACAATAGAAAATATTACTTTTTTTCCATTTCCATTACCATGTATTTACAATAGCAATAGAGTTTATTATAACTATCTTTGAAAGTGAGCTAAAGTATTTCAAGCCAATGAACCATGTAATTTGGGCCAATAGTCAAGGATTAACTGATAATGATTGTTTCTAAAAGGGGCTATTACCGTATTACTGTAATATCTTTTGAGGCTGACAGACATTTGCCTGAGTTTGACAGTAATGGGTACAATAGAGTGGACCATGGCACTTCAACACAATAGTCTTATTTATACAGAAGCTATGTATTTTGTATTGTGGTAACAGATATATGTATTCATATACATAGCAAAATTTGCCATTTTAACCATTTTTCAGTGTACAATTCAGTGGCATTGTTTACATAATTACAAGGTTGTGCCATCACCACCACATTACCCAAACATTTTCATCATCAAAAACAGAAACTCTTTACCCACAAAGTAGTAACTATCCATTTTCCCCATCCCCCAGAAACTATGCATTTTTAAAATGCACCAAGCTCTTACTATATGCAAGACAGTAAACTGGGTACTGCAAAGGTTTCAGACACGAGTAAGACATGTTCTCAGCCCTCAAGCGATGACATCTTGGTAAGGGCAAAGAGGATACCAAGTTCATCAAAAGCAGGAGGAGAGACACCCAAGCACCACACTGTGGAGTCTCCAGAGAGAGGGTCCTTCTGACTAGGGTGGTCTTGGCCTTTGAAGGACTGGACAATTTTCTAGTCTGAGGAAGTAGAATGCACAGAGGGTCGTTAAGAATAAAGTTATGTAGGTTAGGGATTAATAGTTTTATTGTTATTGGGAAAATATTACAGGAAGAGGAGTGGTGGGAAGAGAGTGGTAGGAAGTGGGGCTGAAATGGTACATTGGCCAAGTTGGGAAGGCCCTTTAATGCCTGGTTTAGGAATTTTTACTCAGATCAGTAGGCACATATGTAATATTAAAAGGTTTTGGGTAAGGGAATGATACCAGAGAAATTGGTGGTATGTACTGGACTAGGGTGGGGCATGACTTAGGTTTTGTGGACATGCTGATATTCCACATGAGAGACATGGAGAGGTAGAATCTACCAAATTTAGATTATGACTAGAAGTGGAGA
Source organism: Choloepus didactylus (assembly GCF_015220235.1). Classification (NCBI taxonomy): domain Eukaryota; kingdom Metazoa; phylum Chordata; class Mammalia; order Pilosa; family Megalonychidae; genus Choloepus; species Choloepus didactylus. The sequence goes on from NC_051313.1 coordinate 105,189,267, forward strand.
TCAATGGAGAAGGATTTGAGGTTTACTGTGGGTTTGAATCTAGGTGGCTGGAAGAGATGGTAGAAATAGGGAAATCAGGAACATGAGGTGGTTTGGGGACAAGATGTTAAGTTTTCCTTTGAAAACTTCAAGTCTGAGGTGTGGTAAAAATATGTTCCATAGAACCAAAGTCTATAGGCTAAATAAGAATGTCGAGTAAATATGACTTAGTTAAAAACACTCATCAAGTCTAGTTTTCTATTTTCTGTCTTAAAAATTTCTTAATTATAGTTTTCCTTTACTATTTTAAAACAGCTAACCTAGGAAACATTTCATTTTTAAAGACAGAAACAAAACAGAAAATTGTACAGGAAAACAAATGACTTCATTTGGACAATAGATGCCAGCATAGATCTTTCCACTACAAATTTAATCCCATAAGCCCTTGGTATGAACCTCAGAAAATTACACCCATTCTTAGTTTGTGAACCAGGAGCCAATTTATTTTCTCATGTACCAAATACTCAGTGAGTCAGAGAAAGTTGCCTGTAATGTAGCTGATGATCAAAGTTTGTCCTGAACACATACTCTTGTGCCTTGCAGCTGTCACATCTTGGAGTTCAGGCTATTGAAGCAGTATGAGAGCCATTCTCACAAGTGAACACAGAGGGTTTTGCTGAATTTACTAAATAAGTACTTGGTGCTGCCATTGGCTGCCAACCAAACATCAGAATGCTAGAGCTGTAGTTCTTCTTTGTTACAATGGGGATTCTGAAAATAACCTTGGAGCAGGAACCCCTTGATAGGTATTTCCCTGTAGCTGAGAAGCTCCTGAGTACACATAGGAAGGGAAGTCTCCCCAGTAATTTTATTGCTGAAAAAGTCTGGTGGTTTTGCACAAAAACAAACAGGAGAAAGCAACATAAACCACCAAAGTAAAGAGCCTCATTACAGTGGAAATTCTCTTCTTAAACTGTGAGGTTTAAATGAAGGAAGGAGACAGTGGATTTCCAGTGTTGAGAAAACCTTTTTTTTTTTTTTTTTTTTATTAAATTCAGTTTTATTGAAATACATTCACACACAATACAATCATCCATGATATACAATCCACTGTCCACAGTATGATAACATAGTTATGCATTCATCACCACAATCTATCTCTGAACATGAGAAAACCTTCTTTGATGTCTCTCTCAGAATTGATGATCTTAGCACAGAGGGATGTGCTATACCTACCCTTGGAATGCACACAAGAGCCAACAAGTTGATTTTCCCTGGTTCCTTTCTCTGCAAAAGGATGCCTGGTTGGCTCTATCATTGTGTTAATTGACATGGCTAAATTCCACTGTAAAACAATAGCCCCGATCCTTAGCAAGATTAACCCACTTACATAGGCATGCTTGGATAAGAAAAGGGTGTAGTACAAGTAAGGTAGCAGTACTTGAGAATTGGAAATGAAGCAGGGATTCCTCAGGAATAGGAGCTGTGATTTCTACTTTTTGTGTGTTGGGGTCCATCATATATCCTAGGGTAGTGCTAGGCCATAAAATCATGGACTTGTCACAAATTACTAATGAAAATCCCACAACTTTTGGGAAATTAATTCAAAGCATAGGTCCAACTGATAGTAGCTTAGTAGTATTATTCAACCTAGCAAACATCTCTTGAGCACCTAGTATTAATATGATTTTTCTTTCATTCAACAAATATTTACTGAGTGCATGTTGAATGGCAGGCAGGGTTGTAGGCACTAGAGTTACCTTGGGAAACAAATCAGATGAGGCCTCTTCCCTCAAGGAACTTATGTTCTGACTCACTTTTTGAAACAGTGGGGGAGATTCATAGATGCATAACATTCCTGAATCACTTATAATGTAGGTGGAGAGATGGTACACAGCAACATTAGAGAAAAAACGTTCTACTTAGCGTAAGATGGCATATGAGAAATATCAGATGACTCATGTACACAGCAACTGCCATAAGAGTTCTGAAGAAGGGAGATTAGAAAATGCTTTGTGGGCTAGATGGGAATAATCAATAAACAACATAGAAGAAAGCACAATTAGAAGAGAAACACGGGGCAATGTTAATGGAGGAGTTATACTTGAGATAAAAGAGGTGATTGACAGGGTTTCCAAGAAAACTGTCAAATATTTTCTCCAATTTATATTGTTTATATTCTTTCTTTCAGACAGTAATGGGTATCCACCTACTGTTTAGCAAACACTCATTGAGAGCCCAGAGTTCATACCAGGGTCCACATTCAGGGATCAATTTTTGGTGATGTTAACAAATTACCTGTTAACAGTAAAGTAATCCTGTTACTTTGAGTGTTCCATGCATATATTCTTATTTTCCTCATACTGTTTCTTATCATGACTTTCTCCTTATTACTTAAATTTGCTTTTACCTTGAGAAAATCTTCTTCCAAAAACCCCTCCCAGAGGTGCAGTGGTATCAAACTTGGAGGGAAGAAAAAATTTGTTCTCATAGCAATGTAATGTATCTATATGTTAATGATGGCAAGACAACTATGTATCTGAGATTTGTGAAGCTCTGAACACAGTTGTTTCTATATATTTATTTTAAACATAATGTAATTTTAATAGTTGTTCCTTATTCAGTAAAATATCTTTGCACAATCTTCTTGTATTTGAAAAGGGCTGTGAATAGTTTTTTGCTCTTTTATACTTAGAAATAGCTGATTGCTTTTGAGGAGTGTGCAAACTCAAATCCCTATTGATTTCACGAGAAGTTGAAAATCCAGTTTATTCAGAGGAATTTGTTACATAAACAAATGCATTCCCTCGACTTCAGTTGCTAAATAGAATTGGCTGAACTATATTTATTTATGTAGTCGTTCTCTAACATTTTCACCGTAGTGTGCACACATACTTGAGGGTGCATATAAAAAAGGGTTAGGAATGACAATGAGAAGGACGGATGTGGTTCATTCCAAGACTGGGAGCCAGGCTGTCAGAATCCTTTATTAATTTTAGCCATGCTTTTCTCTTTTTATTCTTTACTAAGGATCAGTGACTCACTGAAAGAAGCACAGAAACATTGGCACAATTGCAGCCATCATTTTCCCAGCTATATCATTTTGGCACTTTTGTTATGAGGCTGAGATTTAAATCTGTCAAGAACAGAAGAAGCAATTCAAGAGTGACTTAAAATACTTAGGCCAAAGTGCTTTTGAAACAAACATGTTCCTTTCTGAGCAAAGATTTCAGAAAAGACCCCCTTTTCCTTTTATTTACGAAAAGATCTCCCACCACTCTGGTACAGAGAATACCTGGACAGGATTTGTATCAATGCAGAGAAAGCTTTTGGCTGGGTAGCTCCCCTTTTTGATGGGCTTTCTCACTCATCAAAATAAGAGACTCCTCTTTAACAGGTTAGGTGTCTCAGCTGTTGAGAAAGCTCTAGTTCCTAGGAAAAGAGAACTGGAATTAAAACTAATGTATCACAATAGAGCCCATTGGTTGTTATCTCCCTATCACCTCATCTCCCCTTCTTCCTTTCTAATGAATCTAATTTCCATAAGATCCATCTGATTCAAATGTAGGGGTGGAGCCCTTTTTCCTGTGCAGCCAGCACATTCCATTCCTAGCCCCTCCTTCCCTTCCCATGGTGATTGGTTTAGGTGTTGGCAGATGTTTCAGCAGGCCAATTAACCACCAGGGTTTTTGTGAGATTTCTGGGTCAAAAATGATCATTCCCTCCAGGATATGAACAGGGAGGCAAATGGTACCAGAAACTGTTAGCAGCAATTTTGAAATGGTAAGAGCAGATAAGTTGGGATGAAGTTGATTCCACAGAACAGAGCAGAAGAGGGATACTCGCTTAATGGTAACATCCTCGAGCTGCTGGAGTGATCTCTGCCTGAGTCCAGCACCAGCTCTAGGTTTTTCAGTTACATAAAGCAATGCATTCTCTTCAGTATGGAAACCAATTTGATGTGGATTTTCTGTTACTTGCAACCAAACGCATCCTAAGTAATATAATTCTCCAGATCTACTGAATCAGAAACTCTAGGGCTGAGGGCCAGCCGTCTGTGCTTTAGCAAGCCATCCACATGACTCTAAGGCATGCAAAGTTTAAGGACCCCTGGTCTAGATTATTCTGCCTCTGCCACCAATTTGATTTTATTTTCCTAAAAGATTCCTTAGGGGGGATGAGGTTGTGGGAAAAGTTACTCCCTCTTCAACTTTAATAACTGTGCTTCAATGTAGGATGCTCGTGAAACTATGCCTGTATGCTGCCTTCTCTGAATTCCAGGACAAGATCATTCTATTTTCATAAGCTGCAGCTGGTAGCAACTAGCAATACACTTCAGAGCCCCTGATCTTGGCAGCAGTGGCAGTTTTCCAGCCCAGGCTGGCATTGCCCTCAATGACTTGTAGGAGAGGGTGGGGGGTTCCCCTTTAAAAATGAGGGAGGATTCAGTTTCAAAATCAAGATATCTGAAACTAAAATCATCATTTCTCCCAATCCTACCATTCCTTCAATACACTTTATATCTTTTAGATATGCCATTGTCCTCCTAGACACATGGGCTTTTGGAGTTAGTTGACCTTTCTTCCTCTCTCTCTCTGGGCTTTCATGTCCCTTCCTACCTCCTAAACCAGGTATTCATCGTTTCCACAACAGAAGATTATTATAGTTTCTAACCCATCTCCCTGGCTCTATTCTCTCTCCTTTCCATCCAGTTTACTCACTACATACGGATTAATTTTCTGCAAATAATCTCTGATTATCACTTTCCTGTTGAGACTATGGTGCCACTAGCCTGCAGGCCAAACTCAGTAGCCTAGACATCCAGGCTGTTGATAATCTGCCACCAATTGTACCTTTCTAAACATCTGGGAGTCCCCTCCCCAGAGGGTCAGCTTGCTGTTCCTGACTGTAGAGTGCACCTTTCTTCTGTTGCTCAAGCTATTTGCTGGCTCTGGAATGGCCCTCACTCAACATGTCTTCTTATTTAAAGCCTGTCCTTCTGTCAAGGTCTAGCTCAAGTTTCACCTCCACATAAAATCATCCCTGATTATTCCAGGTCATTGTGCTTTCACCACAAATTGCCACAGTCCTTTTGTTTTCAATATTCTTGTGTTTCCACCTTTATCTGATATTGTTGCCTTTTCCATCTCTCCTTTTGAATTACTAGCAGCATGAGGGTAGGATGTGTGTTTTGCAGGACTTCATATTCTCAGTGCCTTATGCACTGTTCCTTGAAGAAGTATCTACCTACAAATGGGGAAAACATGCAAGTACTAAGTATTTAAGGAATTTTCAAGCATGTTTATATTTTAATGAACTTTATTTGTAGATGTGTAATGTTGTTCCTGTAAGTGTAAAAAGTAAATCTGCTATAAATAATATGCCTCATTATTTTCACTGTTTTGACAGTAAAAGTATTAAGAAAACATTCTTAACATGTACACAGCTCAGTTTGCTTCTGAAGAGCTTTTGTAAAAATACAGATTTATGAAGCCCATTTTCTTTGACATAAAAATATTTTAATGTCATAGGAATATATATGTCAATGTCTGGTATTTGAGATATCAAACAAAATTCAATTACAGGTTAAAGGTTGGAAAAACAGTATCCACTTTTTTGCCAATGCAGAAAAATTTTAAAACTTTATTTAGTGGGTAATTGAGATAATTCTACTAGCATATCCAAATATTTGAATTTGGAGAAAATAGTATTAAATTCACCTTAATTTTCCTTTAATCAGGATATTAAAATGTTTAGAGCTAATACTATACCTGACACTAAAATAACAAAGCTAACTAAATTCTAAAAATAAAAGGAGAAAAATATTAAATTCTCACTAATTCAAAGAAAAGTATGGATTGGCCTAAAACCTGAATTATATTTTTATTTAAGGGGAATATATTTCTATGATTTTTAAGAACATTACCAGAACTAAAGTTTGTTCAGAAAACATTGCCTAACTGAGTTCTAGTGGAAACCTATTTTAATGGATTGATAAATATTATTTCTAATTATTCTAATCAAAATATTCATGGTATTAATAAAAGTTTAAAATTGTCCTCTTAAATAGCTTATTAACCTTGGTCTTCTTTACATTATTCAATTGTTTAGCAAACCCTTTTTGAGATACAGGGAGTATTTATTGAAGACCCATTATGTGTAATAGTACTTAATCCCTATTTTCTCACATGAGCAAAATTTTTCAATAGTACAGTTTATTCACTGGGTTCATAGCACTTTCAGGATCAAAGTCCCAACACTGTCTCATGGCAAATTCCAAACCCCTCCATGAACCAGCTTCTCCTGCTCTGTCCAGCTCCATCTCTCATCACCTCACCTTTTGCACAGAGTCAGCAACTTCTGGGCACCTAGGTGTTCCAGGGCCCCTTTTAAGTCTGTGCCTTGGAACATGTTATCTGTCTGCTAGAGTGCCTTTGTACATTGGAACAGCTCTCCCAATGCCCTGCCAAATTGTTTATTGTCTTTATTGTTTTCGGGCAGTGCCTGGCCTAATAGCTTCTCCTTTAGGGACCTGAGAGGAAGAGAGCCCTGTGTGGGTCCTTTACCTCAGGGTGCTATACTCAGAGAAGTTGGGAATCACTGCACTGGTCTGTAGCAAGCTAATGTTAGAAAAGGGCTTAAAACAGGGTTAAAAGAAAATTGGATTTCTTTGAAAAAACTACAAAACTTTTCTAATCCACAAATGCACAATTAGCCAGTATTTTTCTAGTGCTGCCAGGTAAAAATTGAATATTGGGGAGTCACCATTTATTCTATTGCATATGACATCAACTTAGCTATCTCAAAGAGTGATCTCATCTAATTTACTTCTAGGAAGGGACCTAAGCACTAGAAGCATTGGTCATTTTAAGTATAGAAGTAGGACTTTAATGTCTAATTCCACATGTTGGTACTCCTTGCCACCTTTCTCATTTCATAAGGTGGCTTACTCCTTCCCTTATTCCATGCTACTCTACTTTATTCCTTGCTCTACTTTATTCCCAGGGCTTCTGAGACACAACTCCCTTTTTGTCATTTTACCTTCTGTCTACTTCTTCTCAGGCTCCTTTCTCATCTTTCTGACCTCCAAGTGTTGGAGTGCCCCAGGGCTCTCTCCTCGGATTTATCTTTTCTATTTAATTCACTCCCTAAGTAAACTCATCCTGTCCCATGGCTTTAAATAATTGTCTGAATGCAAAGACTCCTTTCTTACATCTGTTATCTCTTCAGCCTTCAGTGACACCCTCCTAAAATTTGCCCAGCTTCCACATAACCTCCTTGAGCTGTCCAAAAGGCATTAGTCAATAGCAAGCTGTACTTAACAGGTCTGAAACTGAGCCCCAGCCTTCCTTCTGTTGTCCCCATTGCTAAGGTAAATAACAGCTGTCTCTTTCTGTTTCCTCAGGCCAAAAACTTTGGAGTCATCCTTGACTCCTTTATATTTTTCACATCTATATTCCAAATTATCAATCCATCCTATAGATTGTTTCTGGACTCTTAACTTTGGCCCAGAACCACTGTTTCTACTATCCCAGTCCAAGTCGTCACCTGCTATTATCTGGAAAGTTGTAATGGTGTCCTAGTCAGTCTTTCAGCTTCCATCCTCATCACCTGACATTCTTCATGCAACATAGTATCAAGAATATCCTTCTATAACTTAAGCCAACTTTCCTCAAACCTCTCCAATGGCTTCCCATTTCAGAAATTAAAATGAAGTGTTTAATATGACTTACAATGCCTGAGATATTTCTCTGACATCATTTTTTTTCCCATGCACCCTCTTTGTTACTCATCTCTACTAACACTGGCCTCCTCGTTATTCCTTGTTCTCCTACTTCTGGGTTTTTGCACCTTTTAATTTCTCTGCATGGAATACTGTGCCCCAGATATTCACATGGCTCACTCTCTTACTTTAGTCCAGTGTCTGCTAAAATGTCACCTCATCAGAGAGGCCCTCTTATCTAAAAAATATTTTCACTCACAACTCTAGCACTCCTTTATCTCTTACCTTGCCTTATTTATTATTTTTGTACTGATTACCACTTGATATATGCATTTCTTATTTCTCTATTATCTGCTTACTCCCTCTGTTCTAGAAATTAAGCTTCATGAGAGCAAGCATATTTTTTTTTACTGATGTAACTTCATGCTTAGAAGAGTAGAAATCACATAAAGACACTCAATAAGTATTTATTGATTGAAGGAATGGAGATCTTATTTTACTATGAGAATTCTTAACGCGTAACCCAAGTGTCAGTTCACTCAGTTCAGTGTTCCCCTAAGGGTCACTCCCTTCTAGTATTTGGGGGAGGAAGGCAGGTGTCTTACGTCCACACCCTAGCTGTCTACTTAGAATTTGCCCCTTAGTATTCTGCCATCTTTACTGCACTCCCAGCTCCTCCACATGTTATCCCCAACCTCACTGAAAATGGGATGGTACTTCTTTCAAACTATCTGCAGCAGAAGAGTGACAGTGAGGCTCTTCTCACTTCTTGCACTCGTATCCTCTCTTTATTCTTCACTGCACTATCCCTCAAGATAGTGTAAGTATATCAGATTTGATTGAACTTTTGCAGTAACTAAAAAATAATACTACAGTGTTAGCAAGGAAATACTAAAATTACATGTGAAATATTCCTTTCCCATAGTCTAAGCGAAAAGCATTTACATTCATAGAAAGTCCCCTATTTCTAAACTTATCCTCCTGTACAAGTGAGTTTATCTCTTTTCCAAAATAGCAGTGGATCAACAAACCTCCTTTTAGCCTCATCCCTCCCTATGGAGTTGATTTCACTCCAGAATCCATCTCCCTTTCACCAGAGTTATTAGGATAACTCTGAGGGCTTTCAGCAGGACTGTCTGTGGTTGTTCTTGTTCTCAAGTTCCTCAAAACAGTCCTTGTTGGGCAGAGGCACACATGTCTAGTTCCCCAAAGATATGTCCGATTTTAAATTCTTTGAATTCCCTGCTGAGTGGTTGACTGTCAGTGCAATATCTCTCACACATCTCCAAAGATAATCTTTTTTTTTTTTTTTTTGAGAGAGAGAGATGTTATAATCTAAATCCATAAGAAAGAAATAAAATGTACACCCCAAAATTAGTAAGGCCACTTATTGCACAGTAGAGTTAGTACATTATTATGAAGAGCATTAGTTCTTTGTATTCACATTTTAATAGTTTATTGTCTTTGTTTTCTTCTTCATTCAACACTTTAAAGATGTTGCTCCACTGGCTTGCATAGTTTCTGATGAGACGACTGTGATGATTTTTTATTTTTATTTTTTTATTATGTCTTTTTTCTCTCACTGCTTATAACATTTTTTTTTTCTTTATCACTAGTTTTTAGCTTTTGATTATGATTTGCCTTGGCATGGTTTTCTTCATGTTTCTTCTGCTTAGGGTTCATTGAGCTTCTTGGATCTGTAAATTGTAAGTTTTCACAAATTTGGAAATTTTTCTGCATTATTTCTTCAAATATTTTTCCTGTCCACCCATCTGTATCTCCAATTACATGTAGGTTAGACTTCTTGTTATTATCTCATAGGTCACTGACTCTGTTCATTTTTTTTTTTCATTTTTTTTAAATCTATATATTTTCTAGTTTGCTAATGCTGCCAGAATGCAAAACACCAGAGACGGATTGGCTTTTATAAAAGGGGGTTTATTTGGTTACACAGTTACAGTCTTAAGGCCATTAAGTGTCCAAGGTAACACTTCAGCAATTGGGTACCTTCACTGGAGGATGGCCAATGGTGTCTGGAAAACCTCTGTTAGCTGGGAAGGCACGTGGCTGGTGTCTGCTCCAAAGTTCTGGTTTCAAAATGGCTTTCTCCCAGGACATTCCTCTCTAGGCTGCAGTTCCTCAAAAATGTCACTCTTAGTTACACTTGGGGTATTTGTCCTCTCTTAGCTTCTCCACAGCAAGAGTCTGCTTTCAGCGGCCATCTTCAAAATGTCTCTCATTTACTTCCTGTGCTTTCTTCAAAGTGTCCCCCTTGGTTGTAGCAGCTTGCTCCTTCTGTCTGATCTTATATAGTGCTCCAGTAATTTAATTCAGACCCACCCAATGGGCAGGCCAACACCTCCATGGAAATTATCCAATCAGAGTCATCACCCACAGTTGGGTGGGGCACATCTCCATGGAAACACTCAAAGAATTACAATCTTATTAACACTGATAAGTCCACCCACACAAGATTACATCAAAGATAATGGCATTTGGGGGGACATAATACATTCAAACTGGCACAATATACTTCATTTTTGATAGTCTCCATTGCTATGTTAGGTTCCTAAATCTTTTTTTTTTTTTTTTGCAGTGTCTAATTTTCTATTGATCATTAATCCCATACAGTTTATTTTGGTTTCAGATGCTGTATTTGTTCATTTCTAGAAGTTTGATTTGGATATTTTCTCTATTTTATTTCTCTCATATGTTCATGGCTTTTTTCCTACCTTCCTGAACATGTAAAGTATATTTAAAATGACTGTTTCCAATATCTCTGTCATTTCTGGGTCTATTTTTTTAAAGACTTTTCTCTTGCTTATATGTCATATTTTCATGCCTCTTCTAGGCCTGGTAATTTTTTTTATTACTATATTCAAGACATTGTGAATTTTAAACATCATAGGTATTGGATTTTATTGTATTTCATTAGTTTGGGGCTTTACTATGGTATATAGTTCATTATTTGGAATTACTTTGATCTTTTCAAAATTTGTTTTTAAGCTTTGTTAAGGTAAGTCCAGAGCAGTTTTTAGTCTAAGATAATTTAACCCCACTACTAAGCAATGCCCTTCTAAGGACTCTACCTGATGATCCATGTATTTCAAGGTCTTTTGACTCTGGTCAGTGGGAACACAAACTTCCATGCCTGTGTGAGCTCTAGGCATTATTCGTCTTGATGTCCTTTGGTGATTCCTTTTCCTGCCTCAATAGTTTCCTCTCACACAACATAAATCAGTTATTAGCCCAAGACTTGAGGAGACTCCTCTGCAGAGCTCTCGAGCACTTTCTCTCTCTGTAACTTTATCCTCTCTGATATCCTTCCCTGCAAATTCTAATCCATTAGCCTGCCTGAACTACAATTTCTGTCCCCTTAATTTAGTGAGACTGTTAGGTCTGTTTGGGTTTCCCCTCCCTGTACTGGGCACTGGAAACTTTAGGCCTTAATGTGGGAATCATAAGGCTCACTTCCTTTTCTCAGTTTCTCTTGGGTATCTTTGTCACATGCTGCCTGTTTTTCCCAATTTTCAAATTAATACAAGATAATAAAACTCATTCTTGTTACTCCATCATGGCCAGTTATGGAAGCTCAATTTGTTAGAAACTTGACAGAAACCTAGTTATGAGAAATTTTGAACTTGCAAATTAGCAAAATTGCTTTTTCTTAGAACCACTGTTTTTTTTAATCTGCATCAGAAAAGATTGGACCTGTCCTATTTCATAGGCATTGATACTCTCTTGGAATAAATTATCCTTACTATTTACAAGTAGGTAGAGTTAAATTTGAATTATAAATATTTGTGAAGAATTGATGTGGTATTCAGGTGGGTTACAACACCATCTGGAGGGCTTCAGATTTCATTTGAAATAAAATATAGCAAGGTTGTTTCAAGAATACCAGTGGAGAAAAAAACTAGTAATTTGCCTTTATATCAGATCATATTCATTCACTCCCTTATTCATCCAGCAAACATTGATGATTCAAAGAGGAATAAAACATGGTTCCTGCTTTCTGTGAAGGTTGTTGTCTATAAAGGAGACAGACATGTAAATGGCTAGCTGTAATATAGTAGAATAAGGACTTAAGTTGAGAAACACAGAGAAGGGTGGAAAAGATAGGAGGTTGAATACACTTTATGGAAGGTATCACCTCCTATCATCTATTCATTTATTCAGTTAACATTTATTAGGCACAAGTGGTGTGTTATACACTGTGCTAAAACCTAACAATCCAGATTAAAGACACAATTCCAACTACACAATTCCTACTTTCAGAGAGAGAGATGGCTAACAAGCAATCATGATTCAGCACAAAAGATGCCGTGGTTGAGATATACACCAGGAACCATACAAGTGGAGAGGAAGGGCACATCAGTCCTGAAAGGAGGGGTCAAAGAATGCTTCCTGAGGAGACTGAGCCACAGACAAAGAAAGGGCATACAACAGAGAGCATCAGTTGTCAGAAAATGCCAGCCACTGCAGTGTGGGAAGAGCATGGATTTCAAGTAGGAGCTACTGTGGGAGAGGAAGGCTCAGAGATAGGTAGGGGGCAGATCTCCCGTATAATGAGAAGGCAGTGATAGACTCAGGGAGAACGTTCACTCCAGTGGTAGAGTGGAGGATAGAGAGGAGGGCAGACTTTACAGATACCAGATAGTAGTTCCTGGCAGAGAGACCAATCTGGAGACCGATCCAGTAATCCAGGAAGTAAATGATGAGGAACTATACTTAGGGAATAGAGGAGGAACTGAAGAGAAGGGGAAGGGTTAAGGAAATTTTAGAAGACAAAACAAAGGAAACTTGTGCCTAATTGGATATAAAGAGTACAAGAGAATATTGAATCTATAATGGCTTCCAGTTTTCTGACCTGGTGACTGGGCAGATACAATGGAATCCACCAAGGGCCATGATTCCAAAGAGGGCTAGCCTATGCAGAGGAGAGCTCAAGGCCACCTACTGGGATGCAAGCAAAAATAGCAGAGTTCTATTTCTATTTTATCTCAGTTTTTTAGTCTCTATTTGTATGTGTCTTAGAAAGTATGCAATAAACTAATGCAGTAATATATGTATATAATTTAACAATAAATGAATATCAGTATATTATGGAGCATTCTCAAATATCAGGGTGTCTAGTATCAGGGTGTATAATCAAGAAGTTTGATGACCAGAAGGATTACAAAAGGAGGAGCAAATTTGGGGGTTTTGAGGAATTTGAAGTGCTTATGAAACATTTAGGTAGTAATGTCTAGTGGGCAATAAGGGTCAGAGACAGGAAGAACTGTTTTTTGTTTGTTTGTTTTTTCTGTTGCTACCCCTTCCTCTAATTTGATCACTTTCCCGATCTTCAGGGATGTCTAGGCAGTGACCACTCTAACTTGATCATGTAGAGAAGGGGTGTCGACATTATGGGAAAAGGGAACACAACTGGTTGATGCTCTTCAAGAAGCTATTGCCTCTGGATTTGAGGACTTAGCTGGAATAGGAGTTCTCTAAACTCCTATTTAAGATTCTCAAGAATAAATTTAGTGGGTGAAATTTTTAGAGTCTCAGATAGGGATCTGGGTATTCTTTAGGGTTTCAGGACCATTGTTTATTTGGGCTTATCATACTGTGGTCATTTGGCATATCTAGGTGAAACTGACATAGGAGTAACCTCCAGAATAGCCTCTTAACTCTATCTGAATTCTCTTAGCCACTGAAGCTTTATTTTTTTGCCTTTCTTTTCCCCCTTTGGTCAAAAAAGGCATTCTCAATCCCTTGATACCAGGGTCAGGCTCATTCCCCGAATCCATGTCCTACGTTGCCAGGAAGATTCATTCATCTGGGGGTTCCTGTACCACATCAGGGAGAGGGTGATGACTTTATTTGAAGAGTCAGGCTTAGAGAGAGAAAGTCTACATTTGAGCAACAAAAGAGGTTTTCCAGAGGTGACTCCTGGGCATAATTATAGGTGGGCTTAGCCTTCCTTTTGCAACCATAAGTTTCACCCGAGTAAGCAAGCCGCAAGATCAAGGGCTTGACTTGTAAAGTAGGCGGTTCCTAAGTTCACACAGCATAAGTTATGCCAATGATAATCCATCCATATCTCACATTATCATCACTTAGTTGTAAAATCCTCATCACTCTCTATTTTAAACAATTCTCATGACCCAAAACACCTCTTAGCTCTTGTCAGCCCTTAATTATTTGCCCCTAGTATTTGTGTGGTACCAGTAAGGTATTCCTATTAATTATAGTCTCTAGTATGCAATAGTAGAGTTTTCCCATATACCCTCTGTTTTTAACTCTCTGTGCTGGTGTCCTGTCTTAGAAGTATATCACGCAAGCACCTATCTATATTTGTGGTGCTGATCTGTGGTAAGCATGCCTTTAAACAACCCCTTTCAATCCTGTTCACCTTCAATTCAACTATGGTAGTTATAATCACATTAACAAATAATCGTCACCCCTATCCATTCCCACACCTTTAAATTCACCCTTGTTAACATACCTGTATATATTAGATTATCATTTCCCCTCACCAGCTTCTGTCTATCACTAAGCACTTGATATTCTACATTATAAGACACTGATTTTACATTGTTCAGGGAGTTCATAGTAGTGGTAACATACAATATCTCTCCTTTTGTATATGAGTTATTTCACTGAGAATTATATCTTCAAGGTTCATCCATGTTGCCATAGGTTTCAGGACTTTGTTCCTTTTTACTGCTGCATAGTATTCCATCATAGGTATATACCACATTTTGTTTATCCACTTGTCTGTTGAAGGACACTTGGATTGTTTCCATCTCTCGGCAATTGTGAACAATGCCACTATGAACATTGGTGTACAAATATCTGTTCATGTCACTGCTTTCTCATCTTCTGGGTATAGACTGAGAAGTGGAATTGCTGGATCATAGGGTAATTCTATATTTAGATTTCTGAGAAACTGCCAAACTGTCCTTTAACAGAAAGGTCTTAAACAGAACTTTCTGTGATGATGGAAATGGTCTACATGTGCACTTTTCAATATGGTAGCCAGTAGCCACATGTAGCTGTTGAGAACTTCACATGTGGCTAGTACAACAGGAGAACTGAAATTTTTCTATTTAATTTTAATTTATTAAATTTAAATTGCCTCACGTAACTAATGGCTATTGGGTTGGAAAAATATAGAAGAGAGACCTGAGGTTCTCATTTATTGAGTACTTCCACTGTCTAAGCATTTTATATACATTTTAAAGCAATTTTATCATCTTATCTTTCCTATGGAGTAGGTGGTATTAAAAAGAAAAGAGTAAGTTCTTATTTACTCTTCCCTTTTAATAGCAAATGCTTATATTTCAAAGAGAACACACTTGTTTAGAAATATGTGTACTTTCTAGATATTCTCTGTTGTTGCATATTTATGTATCTTTCACAACCAACTAACTTTTATATTTTTCTTTCAGATGGTTTGCACTGTTAGAGATACAATTACTTATTATTTTAATTCTTTATAAATATGAATGTAGTCTTCTGGACCCATTACCAAAACAGGTAATTGTTTTCAGTCTTCTAAATATCATAATGGCTTGTAAATTTGATATATATTCTAATTCCTTTGTTTTAATTACAAGAGATAAACTGTAGGCCTCATCTAGGCCTGATCTTAACATACACTGAAGAGATATTCCATTTCCTCAATTCAAGAATCTAATCTACACATCCTGTTACCACAAGGCCAGGACCTAATAGTATTGATTGTACCACTTACAGTGTTACGAGCTCCTCGATGAATTTACCAATTTGACCTTTGCCCTGGATTAGATGAACATGGCATCTACATTGGGTTTGTTTCCCTAGAAAGGCACGTCTGTTTGTCCAAAGTGAACCATCAGTTCTTGTTGCAAGTCATAGCCCTTGGTCTGTTTGAAAGTTATAGCATGAAAGAAAACTAACCCAACAGTAAAAACACTGAACAAAAATGAAAAGGTCCTGATCCTGTTCTGACCTCTAACCCACTGACTCTTCCAATCAGTTAACTCCTCTGTGTCTCTGTATATCTGTTCTCCTAGACCAGTGGCTCTCAGCCTGGAGCTGGCATCAGGATCACCTGGGGGCTTGTTAGATCACGGAACAATGGTCCCCAACACCAGAGTTCCAGATCCAAGAGATCTGGGAAAAGGTCCGAGAACTTTCATTTCTAACATGTTCCAGGTAATGCTGATGCTGCTTACACAGGGATCACACTTTGAGGACCACCTTCCTAGCAAATAAGGAAAGGTCAATTTAATTTCAAATGTTTGGAAGCCATTTTGAAAACTTTGGATAAAAGGTACTATTAAACTGAAGCTGACGTTGAGAACTTAAACATTGCAATCTCAGGGCTAACATAACAGTTTGTGCTTTGACTTACTCTTGATATACTAAGGCTAATATATGGAGGGATAAATAAAACTTGTGACATTTCAATAGAAACTATGTAACAGCATAAGTGAAACATAAAATATATTATAGCTGTACACATTACAGCTCTTTCTCTGGATTTCTTTTACATTTGTAATTTGAGTGCAACTATCAGTGACGAAGAGCTCTCCAAATCCTATGATAAAAGAGAAATCAAAGCACCCTTCCCCAAAATTCTCAGCTTTGTACTGCTTTGTTGGCAAAATGAAAATCAGGGCCAGACTTGACAGATACACAGAACAATGTGTCTGGTAGTATCTGGTACTAGTTCCTGGTCCACTGAGTTGGAAGTCACTTTTTTTATTTTTTTTATTTTTTTAATTTGAGAAGTTGTAGGTTTACAGTAAAAGCATGCAGAAAATACGGAGTTCCCATATACCTCCCCTCAAAACACAGTTTTCCGTATTATTAATACCTTGCATTAATGTGGTACCTTTGTTACAATTGATGAAACAATATTATTATCGTTATACTATTAACTATAGTCCATAGCTTATATTAGGGTACACTATTTGTATTGTACATTTCTATGGTTTTAAAAAATTTTTATTCTGATAATATATTACAAACTAAAATTTCCCCTCATAAGCACATTCAAATATACAATTCAGTGGTGTTACGTTCACAATGTTGTTCTGCCATCACCACCACCCATTACCAAAACTCTGAAATGTTTCCAAATTTTCCCAGGACTGACTCAGCATCGGACCGTTGTTCCCCAACAAGACAGCACAAGTATGCCTTCTCAGGTTGGAAGGATGACATTTGTCAAAACCAGGTGGTACAACCTTGGAGATCTGTAATTTTGACTAGTTCCTTAGACAAGACTTATTCCAACAGTTTCTTCCTACTTAAGAATTCTAATAGCAGTATTTAAATTATTATTCTATTTTGCACACATCCTATTTCGGCTTTGACACTACTAAGTATATTTTTTCAGAAATATTGTTATCTTAGTTTGTAAAAAGTACAAGTCTAAGTGAATTCTCTTGATTTTAAAGGGCGTTTCATTTCACAATGTTTATTCTAGAAAAGGAAATATTGGTTGAAAGTATTTAATTATTAGGCTTGTTTTAATAAATTATAAAATGTAGCAATCAGAAAATGCAGGAAATTACCTTCAGATCCTCACGCTTTTGTAGAAGGGAGGGTATGTGTTACCAAGGCATGTTGTGAACACTATTGTCAAGAACAGAGAGATCATTGGACTTGGAAACCAATCCCTAAAAATAATTTACTTGCCATAGTGGCAACATTCAAATGTTAGAACAGCCCTGTGTTTTATTTTTCCTCAAAGGGTCTCAAGAAATCCCTCAAAATTCTTAGTAGACTAATTTAATTTCAAGTCTTTCCCATTAGGAACCAATCAAAATCAAACAACGAGACTCTACAAAGCCTTTGTGGAGCCCTGATTGGGCAACAGAGCTCTAGTGCTGGCAATAGGGGCTATGCTGTTTGAGCATTCTTAGGAAAACCGTTTGAATCTTTTGCAAAAGGAAGCCCATTTTGGGGCTTAGTGGGGTTTTCTGTTTGTTTTCATTTGTTTTGTTTTATTTTGCCTTATAGGGGGTCATGGATCCTTATAAAGTCTCACAAAAACCTATAGGTCCCCTTTCTAGAAAAGTACATATCTGTTCATACCTACAAAATTGCAGCTGTGATTTTAAGGGGTTTATGGAAATTCTACAACTCATTCTATAAACTCTAATCTTGCCAACGAGCCTGTTCTGATCATCTAAATAGGATCTGCCTCCTCTTTCCTCACTTCTTATTTTCCTCCAACCTCCATGGTCCCCAGGTTAATAGGACAAGTACCTCAGATGTTATTTTTCTTTCTCAAGCTCCTACAATCTTTTTGTATTACTTGCAATAAACTGACTTCTTCCACTCTCCTCCCCTACGAATGCATAAACACACACACATTCATACTTTGTTGGTAACTAGGGAGAAAAATCAGAATATGTTGAACCCACAAAATATCCTTTGGGAAAAGTTTGATCATAGTCAAATTCACTGCAATAGTGGTTCATACCACCAACACCATGTTGTTTTTTTAAATACCTATAACGTGTGGCATAGAGATCTCATCCAGTGATTATAAATGAAGCGTCACAGCTTTTGAGCCAGAAGTGTGTAGAGCCTTATTTGTGGCATCCTCTTTAGCTCAATAAAATGAAAGGGCCTGTTAGCCCCATTGTCTTGGGGCCTGTGAAGCTGAAGAGACTGCTAGCAGAATAAGGGGTTTTTCTCCTTTCCTGTTACTTGAATGAAAGGCTAAAGTTGATGCTCGATCTTGTGAAACTCATCAAGGCAAACACTTCTCAACCTTCCAATGTTTACAAACCTAAACATTGTACCTTTTAGAGAAAATTACAATGGAATAAACCTTAGGTGTTAAATGTTGATTTATATCTCTTAATTTCTACATTTCTTTTGCATTTCTGTTTTTAGAGTTCTCTCCATTTGTTGGGTGTCCAGCAGCCAGAAGGACAATGCCGAATTGAATATAAACAAAGAAAATGATACCTGCTGGGCCTCAGGAGGGCAAGGCCTCCCAGAGGAGTGACTTCTACCCCACAAGCTAACCTGGCAGCTCCTAGACCCAGGCAGTGCTAAAACATACTGCTTAACTGCGTTTTAGGGTTTTAGTTTAAGAAAATGTACAAATGATTCATATGTTTGGTATCTTAAGAGAGGATTAAAGAAACTACCATTCTCTCACAGCTATAGAGACATGAATACATAGTTTATGAAAAATGTTTAAATGACCAAAAAAGAGAGGTATTTCTTAAGAATTTGATTTTCATACATAACTAGACTGAAACTATAGAAATAATACCATTTGAATGAAAATCTTACTTAGTGCTCTAAATTCACTGTAAAACCAGCATATTTATATTTCTATTTTGTAAAAGACTAAGTCTTAGACTCTAAAAAAATATTAAATAATGATTTCTGGAAATTTTCTATTTTTCTTAATATGATTATTAGCTAGCACTTGGAATTCTTAAGTTCCATTAATATAATTCTTAATTGTATACATGTCAAATGCTAAAATGCAAATAAAATCATAACTTTCTAAGTTCTGTGAGAGCAAGAATCATGCCTTTCTCTCATTAGTACATTCCCCTACACCTAGGACAGCACCTATTCTATAGGAGATGTTCAATAATGTATGTTGATTGATATATTGATTTGTTTTTTAATTAAAGTGAAAACATTCTTTTGGCTCAAGGTGTTTGCAATTATATTTTGATAGAGCTAATATTTTGCTAATGTGTAGAAACACAAATGTAATGGTGTTTCAAGGTAAAAAATACATTTGAATCTATTACTGAAGACTTGTCGACTATGAAATTTTTACCATGAAATCCAGAAAAGAAACCTTTTTATATTCAAATGATGCTAATAACAGAGTGGACATTATTTGTCCTGTAATATTCAATAATATGTTGCTTGCCTCCTTTATTTTACAAAAGTAAGCTTTGCAGTGCATATTGTTCTCTGTGGCTTATTTGCTCCCCTGTGCTGGAATTATCCCATGGGGTTGTGCATGATTGCTTAGTCATCCATTTCTTACCAAAGAGCAGATAACTCCCTGGGAGAAAATCAAGTACTTCAGGGTGCATTAACTCTCCCAAGCTAACGTAGTGATTTTGAAGCTTAGTTAGCAGCTCAAAGCTTAGCTTAGCAGGCTCAGAGTTTAGAGACTAGAAGCGTCGGAAGAAAACAGTGTAGAAGTCTGTGTGGACAGCTTTGAGAGTTGCAGACCACATCTGGCAACTTCTACTAAATATAGCAGGTGTGCTCTCTCAGAAGGAGTGCCCTCCCAAACAGCTGAGGCTCACAGTGAAGCACTGCATTAGCATATAATATCCACTTCAGCAAAATCTGCAGTCACTCAAGGCCAGTGGAACTCATGGAGAAAGAAAGAATGAAAAGTCAGGAACTGACCTTGGCTATTTATCTCCTTATTCTTGCTTGGTAAGGATGGATGTTAGCTGACAACTATATGCCCTTTAAAAAAGGATGCTGACATACTTGATCTGTTGACCTTTAAATAATATTGGGAAAAGGGAACCTACTGAAACTGTTTGTTTCTTTGGGGTCCCATTTTTTTTCCCTAGCCAGAGATTTTATATTTATACTTATTCTCACGTTTATGTTACAGAATACATTCTCTTGTGTTAACATGGATTTTTCTAAAAGTAGGACCTGAGATAAGGACTATCTGTGGGCAGATAGTTTATTTGAGCGGTGCTCCCAGGCAGCAGAAGTGAGGGAGCAGGGAGAGAATAGCCACTATGAGGGTTGTGTTATCAAGGTACCCGCTGTAGCATGGGGCGCTGGGTTGCACTGGGACCACCTGAGAAGCTTACAGAATTCCTCCCAGAATTGTTCACCTGAAGGACAAGAGGTAGGAGCTTTTGTCATCCAGCTGCTGTTCTACATGGTTTGATGATTAGCCCTGGGGACATTAACCATGCATTTACAAGCTGCCTTTCATATGGACTCAGAGGGTTCTCAGCTTCAGAGAAGCTCTGGGGCAGCCAGTGTGAGGTGAATCTGAGCCAGCACTGAATTGTTCACTGCAAGTGAAATCAGAGTTGGGCCGAGGGGATGTGGGGGTGGGGAGAGGGCAAAGATGTCAGATACCCTCCACTCCTTACACCACTTGGATCAACTCATGCTCCTCATTAAATCAAATCTATTACTAAGTGTTCAAATTGGTGGCTGGCCACAATCTCTACCAAAGCTCTAAGGCATGAAGATTAGTTTTAAAAGCTACGATTCCCACTTCCGCAAATGGTCCTGATGCCATAATGAATATTTACCATCTCACTCCACAACCCATTCCAGATTTCTCACCCTCAGGCAGCACTTAAACTGGTCTAGCTTCCTTCCTTCCTTCCATCTATCCATTCTTCTCTATCCCTTCTTTACTTCCTCCCTTCATCTGTTCCCTCCCCCTCCCCCTTCCTGTCCCCTTCCTCCTCCTCCTCTTCCTTCTCTTTCTTCTTCCTCTCTCTCTCTCTTTTTTTCTCTCTCTCTTTCTCTCCCTCTCTTTCGCACAGAGAGATGCTAGCCTTTATAAATGTTCATGGGAAGAAGTCTGTAGACAGGGAGAAGTTGAAAAGACAAGCAAGAGAGGTTTGTGTAAGATTTCTGAGTCAGGAAATATTATGATACAGAGCCCAGGTACAAGAATTAACTGTAGACAGAAGATGGGAAGGAACCAAGAAGGAAAGAATCAGGTAGGTGCACTAGCAGGAAATTGAAAGAGTTCTCATTTGATGGGTTTTATTTCTCTATGAAGCGGAAGGTGAGTTTTTTTTCCAAGAGTGAGGGAATGGAGAAGTGGGGTCAGCAGTGAGGAAAGAAGGGAAAGGCATGAAATATAATTATGAAAAGCAGAAAAGGTATCCAACTGGGGAAACCTAGTTGAAGTTGGAGACCAACAATTTTTAAGGACATTATGCAAGTCATAATAAATTAGTTATGCTTCAGTAATAACTCCCAAATGGCAGTAACTTAAACCAGCCCAGAGTTATTTTTTGCTCATGCCCCATGTCCTTCTCTGGTGGGCAAGAGGTCTGCTCCAGGTATTGTCACTCATGGGTTCAGGCCAGTGGAGCCACCTCCATTTAGAGTGTCACAGGCTGGCTCTTAACTGTTTCACTTCCACTCACACTCCCTCTGCCAAAGAAAATCCCTTGATCATGCCTAGCTCCATCGAGATTGTGGAATGCCTAAAATGGGGAGAATATCCGTGACCTGAACTAATAACCATCACAGTTTTATATTTGAATTCTCTAGGAACTTTCCTCAAACTGGTGGAAAAGTTGGATTAATGTAAATTTGGATTTTGTCCATTGGATGAATGTGGGGCAAGAGAGATACGTGAGACTGAAGATAAACCATGGACTCTCAGGTGATAGGGAAGGAAGTGGAGCAGAAGAAAGCTGATAAGGAGAAATAGTTGGTTGCGGGAGTAGGCTTCCCATGAGGCTGAAAAATAACTGTAGTGGGAGTAAGTGGGTGAGAGAACTGGGAGTGCAGAAGATTGTGACTAGAGGATAGACTATCTAAATCTAAAATTTCAGAGGATAAGAAGTTAGAGGTGGGATGACAAAGCTCAAGTGTGGGGATGTGAGGAGTAGCTGAAGTGGTGTGTAGGTGAAAGACTGGAATTAAGAATGTAATTTTGATCTTATTTTGATACAAAGGTAGGGTCACCTAAATACAGGGCATCTCTGTGGGGATAGCTATTGGAGCACTTACTTGTGATGGTAAAAGTTCACCCTCTTTGTCCTTGTTCAAAGAGGAAAAAGAGACACAGATTATAATTTAATCTTTACTTAGCAGCCTGAAGCAAAGAAGAGTTTGTGTATTTATTGATAGAATTGTAGAGTTAAATGGTGATGCCACTGGAAATTTGTAATTAAAGCAGGAAATAGAGAGAAGAGGCCATTAAAATTTAAATTAGGAAGTTGTCAGCCAAAACTTAAGTGAAAGCATTAACTTAAAGCTTGTGCTTGTTTAGAGACAAGTCATTTTAAGATTTTAAGTGAAAAATAATGAGTAATCCTTCATGGTTGCTTAACTTTTTAAAATAGGATTCTGGCTTTCTGTGTGGCTCAGAGGACCCTTAGCAGCGTTCACAAATGAGGTACAGGTTGAGTCCTCTGCTGCTTGCTCCCTACACCTCTTATTAGTTTTTAAATCATATTTTTGGGTATTTTTCAATGATGGCCATTGGTAGTTATTGTCAAGGGCACAAGTTGGATAAACTATTTTCTTGACAAAATACCTATTGCCTTTTTGAAAACAATAATATGTGCTTTTAACTCTTGAGCAATTACTAGGTGCTAGGTACTTGGCTAACCTCGTTTCATCATCGCCTTATTTAATTCTCACAACAGTCCAATGGATTAGGTGTGGTTCTATTATTATCCCTATTTTGCAAATGAGAAAAGTGGCACTAGGAGAAGTTGGGTGACTTGCCCAAAGCCACACAGCTAGTAAGCCACAGAGACTACAGAACCCGTCCTCATCACACTGAATGGTAGTGCATCCTTCTTGAAGAGATAACTGTTACCTCCAAGGGACAGCAGTTTTGACCTTGTTGTCACCCATAATTCACACTCTCGACTCCTAGGGGGGAAAGTGGTTAATTTGTTCTGTCGCCTGTATTAGAAAGGGATATGAAAAAGGAGTCCAGTTGTGGGCCTCAGTTCTCTTCCTCCTCAGCTGCTTCTCCAGATGCCCCTCCTTCCTTTGTGGAAACTGGGCAGTAGTCTGGCCTGGAATCAGACCCAGATGTGGGAGGGGGCCATTGACTGTTTAAAGGAAAGTATCTGAAAAAATGAGTCTTTTTAGTGAGGTCACTTAAACACAAATATCAGACATATTATGAATGATGATGATGTATCATAGCTTGCATCATTTATTGACTGCAATTGTCATCTTTTTGGAGCAGTGTTCTATCTTGTTCCTTCATAAAAATAACCCTAGTCATTAGAGAGCCAATTGGACATAGAGTAAGGAAGATACCTGGGTTTTCTCTTCTGGTTGAGACAGGGACTAGCTAAATAGTGAATGGCCTTGTTTTAAGTTTGTCTTCAGGTGAGGTGACTTGGAGTTTGGGGATGAGTTATAAGAAAGGGAAATAGGGATCTAGGGGAGGGTCTTGTGTTGTTTACTTCACAAAGCATGTGAACTCTGATTTTTCTTCTTTTCTTGTTGAAGACAGACATGTATAGAATCATAATACATAATTAGAGATACCAGTCTAACACCCTGGCTTTACCACTTAAGAAGCTAAAATCCAGACAGGTGAAATGCCTTGTTACATGTCCTTGGAGAATATTCAGTGACTGGTGAAGAAAAACCTTTGGGTGAGAGGGCTTAAAGTTTCTTGGGAGGCAGAAAAATGGAATGGATAAGTAAATTTCTGAGCTGTTTCTGGCAGCAAAACTTTTATTTTCACAACAAATTAGTTTATAGATCCCCAATAAAAAAGCAGATAAAAGCTGATGAAATCCACCCATAGTTTTCATCTTCATTTACTTGATTATACTTCATTTTTTATGTGTAGGGGTCAAAGAAGCACCTTTTGAGAAGCAGTGGACTAGATAAACTCTGCATGACGGGGACATTTAGTGCCCTCCCTCTGAAGATCAGTCACTTCCCCACATTTCCCGGTGCCTTGTCATTTAGGTAAAGTCATGTAACCAGTTTTGGTCAATGGGCTGCCAGGAGAAGTGACGAGTATCAATTCCAAGCCAAAACATGGACATATGAATAGAAATTGTCTTGATTCCCGTCTTCCCCGATGTCGTGACTGAAGGCAGAGCCTCCATCAGCCTGGGTCCCTGAGGGTCAGTGAGGAGGACAGATGCCCACACACACACACTCGCCCCTGCAACCTGCACTGGAGAACTAGTGTGAACAAAAAGCACTGGTGTTTGCTACCACAGCACAACCGCATCGATCTGAACAATCTCTGAAGTTAAAATCCTAACTCCTGTTCTTTTTTATGCCTTTAGTTTTCTTTTCTCTAATACGACACCAGTTTCAGCCTGGTGCCAACTAGTTCAAGCGTCAGCATGATTATATTAAAACGATTTTATGGATATGCTGTGCAATAATGTTTTTAAAAGTCATAATCCAACATATGCTTCAACATATTTTGGCAGTTTTACTTTATTTTCTGAGCAGTTGATTAGTTTATTACATAGAAAATAATTCCCAATCAAAATAATTTCCAAGTGTGTCAAATAGGTTACTAACTCATATAGGAGGCATTTGACAACAACAAATAGTATATATTGAGCACCTACTGTGTACTAGACCCTGTGCTTATAATTACAAGTAGAGCATAGAGGTTCAGAATAGGAAATTATAAGCCAATGACTTGCATTCAACATCCAGCTTCACCACTTTCTGATTGTATGTTTTGCAATTTAACCTTACTAAGCCCTGGGACTATGAGGCTGATAAATCATTCCTCCTGTTATTTCCAGCTTCCAACATGCTCTGCAGAATTCAGACTGGCCAGCCCCCATAATCACATGAGCCAATTCCTTGTAATAAATCTCTGTATACATATGTCCTGTTTCTCTGGAGAACTCTGACTAATATAGAACTTAATGCTTATAATAACAATAGTTAACATTTATCGATTCTTACTTTGTGTTTGGCATTGTGTAAGCACTTTCCATGTTTTACCTTTCTTCTTTCAAGAACATAAAAACCATGCTCAATAAGGAAATATTGATTTTAGTTCTCATTTCCAAGAAATGTAACAAACTGATTCATAAAGTAAGCATTCTGAAATTCTTTGCAATATGTTATTGAGTGACTTGAAGTAAGAAACCAGGGGTGCTTGCTTTATAGCTGTCTGCATTGGTGGAAATAGGCAGTGGGGTTTTATTTTGTTCAATCTATTTCCCCACCAGGAAAAACAAAAGCAGGGATTTCACTAAGAACAAAACACTCCAGGAAAATGTTTTTCTTTGCAATGCTTAGGCAGCAGCCACTCTCCTGTTGACAGAGCCAAGGAGAAAAGATGGAAGTCTTCTTCCTGGGCTGAGTAGTGAGGGTTAAAGGAAAAAGCTCTAAAACAGAGACACTGTTCACAGCTGAGTCACACTTTATGGGTCTCGTTTTCTCCTCTGTGACATGAGAAGGCTAGACTAGACTAGAGACACTGCAAGATCCCCCCCTCCACATCTCACATTCTCCAACTGCTGTGTGCACATAGTTGTGCAATAAATATTGCATTAATAGGTACCCATTAAAGGCAGAATTTATGGGGTAAATAAGTCCCTGCTATCGGCCTTTCTGAATCTTTTGTGATAAAGGGGTTGAAGGCAGCATGGAGCAGTGGAAAGAACAGTGAATTTAGAAACAAAATCTCAACATCCTAATTCTGGTTCATCCATTTACTAGCTCTATTAGTACTTGGCCTCTCTCAGCCTCAGTTTTCTAATCTGAGAAAACAAGGCTGGTAATGCCTGTTACTTCAACATTGTCTTTAGATGGAACAACTTTGTGAACTTTGTTACCTATCAAATATTCAGGTACAAGATGTAATTATGATTAAAAACATTTCTGGATCAACTTCCCCTTTAAGTTTCCTGAAAATTGAAGTCAATATTCACTGCAGCTCTCAGAACTTTCAGAACCAAGAAACTTGTAACTGTCACTTATTCTGAAACCCAGCTGCATTTCTCCCCAGTGTGTAAGCACGTCACTCTGCTTTTTCTGCAGAAGGTCCCAGCCATGGATGCCCTGACTCATCGCAGGTTTAGATGAACAAGTCTCTTCTTACCTTGGACTCAGGTATTTCACAGCCCCTTTGGCATGTTTTCTATGAATAACTTCAGTTCTTTTCTAACTAATTTTCAGAAATTTCTGCCACTTCTGGTTTCTGCTGTGGAAGAGGCCACAGTGAATTATGGAATTGGCTTTTCTATGAAAATGCTCTTTTTTGGGAGATGGGGGTCAAACATAAAAGATGTAAAATGTTGTCAAGTCCTCAAGTTGCATTTTCAGAATTCTTTTCCCATACTATATTAATTTGTCATCTGGCCAAAAGGAAAAACAAGTAAAAAAAATAAAATAAAAATAAGCGATTAGCCCCCACAGGTCAAGTCTGAAACATAAATGAACTGAAATTCATAAAAATGTTTCCAGGTGAGCCCCAAATGGACAATCTAATTCATAACACTCTACACATTCAGATTTTGCTGACCTCTTTCTATATCACACTCTGTCATTCAGGGTGGCTTCATGGAAAGCCAGACTACTTTGAAGATATTCATTGATTAATCCATTCATTCAACACCTTCAATAAACAGTAGGATGCCATGCACTAGGAGAAAAAAAAAGGATAAGAAGTCCACCCTTCCCTCAAAGATGTCTCTGTCAGTGGAGGAGTTTTATATACCTCCAAAGAGCATCACATACCTATTACAACTTTATGAGGTAGGTACTAACATTATATCCATTTTTCAAAGAAGGACGTTAAGAAACATAGGAGATGAGTAATTTGCCTAAAGTCACATAGGTAGTGGTAGCAAGCCAGGATTCAACCCAGGTATTCTGACTCCATAAGCCATGCCCTTAACCATTGTGTTTTCTACCTCTCAATAGTCATTGTCAGTGCTTTACCCCAAAGGAGTGAGTCATACAGATATTTCAAACACTACAAAGAAGTCTTTCAAATTCCCACATCTCTACACACTTAATAGGCAATTATGTCTTCCAGTGATTTATAAGCCCAAACATATCTAAGGCTTCTTAAATATCATGGAACAGTGCTGTCCATCAGGAGGACTATTTAGTGCATTTTTAGTTCTTTTAAAATATGTTTTCTCTGAATTTTCACAGTTATGATCACTGTCTTGGTATAAGGATTTAAACAGTAAAAAAATAAATAAATAAATAAAACCCAAAATCCATGCACTTTGTCTAACTTGTTAACCATGCTATCACGATACTTCAATGATTTGACCCTGCAAATGTCTACTGAATTCCATCAGCATTCCATTAACTCAGAAGACTAAGCCTCAGGATCAACATACTGTATGGGAAATGGCAAGTACAGGTAGATGCTACAGAATTTGGATACATAGTTGGGGAGGATGTGGGGAAGTTCATTTAGCTTTTCACAATTCCTCCCAGGTAATTACTTCCTATGAAATATTGCTCTTACTAGTACATTGCAATTCACCTCCTTCTCCCCTTCTCAACAATCATCCATTGCTCCCACCAACAAACACACATAAGCACACGCACACACACACACACATATTCCAGAGACTTCTGCAATATGGGACAGGCACCCTTACAAGATTATATGAATAAATTTAAATATGGACAATCATAGCAAATAATAGAAAACAAACATCATTAAATGCAATGGGTGCTGAAATACCTGCTGTTGTCAAAATCCAGTAGTCACTGAAGAGTTGTGTCTCCTTTCAGTGGTGGGTGGAACTATCATCCGAGCATATCCTAAGCCCTTTGAAAGTTGTTGTCCACATCTCCTTTCATCTTGAAAAGATAAAGGAAAAATTGCAAACCCCTTGCTTTGTGTTTTTTCCCTTTCACACAGTGCCACTTCTATCTCTGGCTTTTCTTTGCTGAGCAAGGAGCCTTTTCCAATTTCCCTTGAGGCCTTTGGAAACTTGTTCACCAAACTGGTTCTTTATTCTTGGGCACAGAGTAACTTACATTTCCAAGACTCCCTTACAGTTAGGTGTGGTCATGTGATTGGGTTCTGACCAATGGGATGTGGAAAAAAGCGATGTGTGCTACTTTAAGGACTGGACTATAAAAAGTCTTCCATGCTCCATTCTGCTCTCTTTCTCCACTTGCCAGCAGGTTGCAGGGTTTCTGTGGATGACATTGAGGCCCTAGGGGAGGGTATTGCCATAGATGATAGAAGTCTGGGTCCCTGAGTGACTGTGTGAAACAGAGCTACCTCCTCCCAGGTCAACCCACATTGAACTGTGAAGATACCAAATAATAAACTTTTATTGTGTGAAGCCACTTAAATTTTGGAACTGTTTGTTCCAGCAGATAACCTACCCTTTATGTTTACACAGGGCCAGGTAGCATAATTTAAATGCCATGTTGTCCTTTAGATACAATTTAAATAAACTTCAACATTACCTGAAAGTTATGTCTGTTACCATACCATGAAGGAAACTAAACTGGGTTTACCATAAAATAAAATTAAAAATTCATTTAGACCAGATTGAAAATTTATCTGATTTGCTTCATTACAGCTCACCCATCAATAAATGGAATGTAGTGAAATGTTTTTATATATCTTATAAACTTTTGGATTCTATTTATATATGTATTCAAGAGCTATGTTCCAATGCTTTTGTTTTTATAATTCAGAACTCCTTTAGAAAGTAGTTTTACATTTAATACAGCATGTTTGATCATTGCTAAGCATGAATTTGGTGCAAATTAATAATAACACAAGCACTAGCTTCAAAAGCCAAAGAACAGGATGGGGCTGGAGGGAAGGTGAACACAGAACTGCTTCCCTCTGATTTAGAAAAAAAGGAAATTTCAAATGTGAAACTCCATAACAAGTTTTTTCCTTTTCTTTTCAGTTTTGGCTTCTACTCTAGAAAAAGAGAATGCAAAGTTGTGATTGTTAAGTGCTCAGAGGTTGATTAACTCCTCTCTAATTCTTGTGCCAGAAAAGAAAGTTCATCTACATAATGGAAATGCCTGGACAGTAAAGAAAGATGGGATACAGGATTGAGTGGACCATGAGTTAGTACAAAACGGCAAAGGAATAACTTAGTGTTTTTGTTAACAGGCACTAACTTGCAAATATAGCCAAGGATCAGTGTGTGTGTGTGTGTGTGTGTGTGTGTGTGTGTGTGTGTGAGAGAGATTGAAGGAGAGGCAAAAGTAGGAATGTGTAGACACTTGTAGAAGATAACTGCCAATCCAAGAGGTTTAACAATGGGAGAAGGAAGGTCAAGCTTAACAGAAGTATGCTTTACCACTGTGCCAGTTTAGGGAGAATCTTAGGAGGAGTTTGTTTAGCCTATCCAAATCCCAAGGCTGAATGCTATCCCTTATCATTTAGCTCCACCCTACAAGTTTGCTGGGAATTTCTGGGGCTTAAGAGTGTTCTGAGTGGTAGACATGCCAGAGATAGAGAACAGGAAGTGGGATTATCCACATAAGGTAAGTAAAGTTTGGACCAAACAAAGACACAGGGCTCAGGTAAGGGTCACACCTACTAGTTGAATAAACAGGCAATGTGCTAACTGCTGCTGAAGAAAATCTTTTTCCTAGGCAAGCAAGAAAGAAAACTAGCATGGCCCTTGGATACAGGATTTTCAAGGGTAGGGCCTGGAACCCTAGCTTGCCACCTTTTTGTTCTCTGGCTG
Source organism: Choloepus didactylus (assembly GCF_015220235.1). Lineage (NCBI taxonomy): Eukaryota > Metazoa > Chordata > Mammalia > Pilosa > Megalonychidae > Choloepus > Choloepus didactylus. The sequence continues at coordinate 105,219,339 of NC_051313.1, forward strand.
TGGATAATGAAAGATGTTGATGGGGTAGTGACTGGGCCTTTTGCAGACTCTGACCCTCTCCTTTCAGGGGCCCTTCAGATCATGCCTACACTTCTTCCCTCTTTCTCCTGTGACCTCTCTTGGTTATTTCCGCTTCATCTTTTCTCTCCTTCTGCCAGAGAATCATTTTCTAATCTAAGAGTTGAAGATGGGCAGAAGCTTTCTATTTCTAAAGTGTTATTTTCTTTCCATTTCATTGGCCAAAGCAAGGTACACACACTAGCTGAATATCAAGATGATGGAGATTATAGTCCTGTCTTAGGGAACAGCCATTTCCTTACCACAGTCTCCTTCTAATCATTATGTTGGTGGACAGAACTGCACCTGCAGATCAGTGATAGGGTCAACTTACTCCAGATGGAAGGATCAAAGAGGCAGAGAGAAGGAATTTTAATCTAAAGCATGAATGAAATACTGAATCCAGATACAAACACCCGAAAGATTTTGGCCCCATTAAGGAAAATTGAAAAAAGCCCTACTTGTAAACCTTGACAAAATACTAGAAATGGTAATCAGTAATTGATAAAAATTAATGAATGAGCTACCTGTTTGATTGAGATGACTTTAAAGAGAAAAAATGTTAAGGCACATACCTAATGTGACCCATAAAACAAACAAACAAGCCAGGAAGTGATGGCCCAGGCAAAGGAGAGGATTAAAGCATTAAGAACCATCAATGAGGAGGATCAGACCTGGAAAATACCAGACAAAATCTCTTAAATAATGGTACCGAACATGCTCAAAGAGTAAAGGAAGACGTGGACAAAGAGCTAAGGGATATCAGGAAAATGATAGATGAACACAAATAGAATATCAATGGGGAGATGGAAATTGTGAAAAGGAACCAAACAGAGCTGGAGACCACAGTAAAAGAAATTAAAAATTACCTAGAGGGGTTCAACAGCAGATTGGAGCTGGAGGAAGAAAAATTCAATGAGCTTGAAGAAAAGACAATGGAAATCATCCAATATGAGGAACAGAAGGGAAAAAGGAGAAAGAAAACTGAATATACACATTGTGGGAGTCCCAGAAGGAAAAGAAAGAGAGAAAGGAGCAGAAAGAATATTCAAAGAAATAATGGCTGAAAACTTTCCCCAATTTAACCATAGACATGAATATACACATCTAAGATGCTGAATGAACTTCATACGGGCTAAACCCAAAAAAACCCACACCACAGCATATTATAATCAAAATGTCAAATGCCAAAGATAGACAATTCTGCAAGTCGCAAAAGAGAAGCAAATTGTCACCTACAAGGGAGCCTTAGTAAGATTAATTGCCAATTTTTAATCAGAAACCATGGAGGCCAGAAGGCAGTGAGATGACATCTTTAAAGTACTGAAAGCAAAAAAATTGACAATTAAAAAGTCTATATCCAAAAAAAAAAAAAAAAAACTGTCTTTCAAAAATATGAGATTAAGACATTTCCAGATAAAAAAAAGTTGAGGAAGTTTGTCACCATTATATCAGCCCTACAAAAAATGCTAGAGAATTCTTCAGGTTGAAAGAAAAAGACAATAAACAGTAGACTGAAGCTGCATGAAGAAATAAAGATGTCCAGTGAGGGTGATGACATGGATATTATGTACATGCCGTCACTATTGTATTTTTGGTTTGTAACTCCACTTTTACTTCCTGCAGAATCTAAAAGGCAAGTGCCTAAAAGCTAATGATGAATCAGTAGTTTGGGACCCATAATATTTAAACATGCAATTTGTGACAAGAACTACATAAAGGTGGGTGAATGGAGGAGTACAGGAACAAAGTTTGTGTATACTATTTAAGCTAAGTTGGTATCAAAGCAAATGAGATTGTATAGATTTGGGATGTTAAATTTAAGCCCCATGGTAAATACAAAGAAAATATTGGAAGATATGAAAGCTTATAGAGACAAAAATTAGAGTCCGGGTTGCCACATTGGGAGGTGGTAGTCTGGGGAGGGCTGTAGGGGAATAGGGAATTAATCCATAATGGGTATAGGGTTTCTATTTTGGGAGATGGAAAGTTTTAGTAATGGAAGGTGGAGATGGTACCACAACATTGTGAAAGATTAATCCCACTAAATGCTATGCTTGGAAAATTAAATGCACTACATGATGCTCTACAAGATCTATCAAGGGAGGAGAAAAATCTAAAACGGATATTACTGGGACTTCTGAAAATGTATATATATATATGTAAACTTTATATCAATGTTAAGTTTCTTGAACTGGATAACTGCAATTTGATGGTTACATAAGTGAATATTCTTGCTTATAGAAAATGTGCATGCAGTAAGAAGTGTTCAAGGTACCTAATGTATACAGCCTACACTCAAGTGTGCAGAAAATGGGTTGATAAATAGATAGAGAGACAGGTAGGCAGATAGATTGATAGATTGATAGAAAAAATGATATGGTAAAAGTGGCAAAATGTTAAAGTTGGTGAATCTGGGTATCCAGCGGGGGTGAGGGGTGGGGTGGTTGGACTATGTTAGAGTTCTGTGTTTGGGGTTTATAGTACTTTTGCAACTGTCTTGTAAATTTGAAGGTATTGAAAAATAAAGAGTTTAAGAAAGTATTTGTTGAATGCCACTGAATTAGTTCCACACACCCAAAGTATCATGCCAATGCAATGCCCTAAGATGTGTAATAGGTAGGCAGCTCTTGCTTATAATCAGAGATTTGGTTCTGGAGGGACCTCAGTGATTATCAACTCCATGTCTCCTTTTGTTGGCGAGAAGCTGACATGTAGAAGGCCAAGAGACCTGCAAAGATTGCATGTGAAATTAGTGGCAACACTTTGTCTACTGGAAAACGAAACAACTTTTGTAACTTGAACATTGAAATTCCATGTGATTTGTGGGATGCTTCTAAATTTAGCTCATTTTGAACTTACTTTTATTCTCCTTATCTTTCCATTGCAGCATTCATGCAATGAATTGCATCACTTGGTCTTACTCACCCAGAAGAGAGCAGATGTCAGAGATACAGAAGTCACTGTCCTATTCAAGAGTCTCTCTTTAGCTTTCTAAAATGTTCTAAAGATGGAAAATATCAATGAGCAGTGATTGAGTTCATCAAGATTATCACATCAGCTGTAGGTCAATAACTGTGGACCATCTCAGACTGTTGTACCCGCCATAGCACCATGGAGAGGATTCAGCTGTCAGTGGACCACACACAACCAAATGCAACAACAATTTAACTTTGGCAATAACTTATTAAGTTAAGAACACTATTTTAGAAGATTGTTTATCAAAATATATTTTTAGGCCTTAGAAAATGTCCACGAAGGATTGTTAAGTCCACTTGTACAGAACATTGCCATGTCACAAAATGTTTTAAGTTCTCAAGAATTGCCTATGAGTCATTCCTAACATTAATCCAAAGTTGAACAAGTGGTATGTTATTTTGGCTTGATTGTTTAGTTGTAATCTTATTGTTTATTTCAGAGCTTTGGAATATGAAAAATGGAGCCCAACTACTGGCATAGAGAGAAGCAGTGTATCATGGAAGGGGGAGAATAGAGGCATTTCATGCATGTCCTTCCTTCTTCGAGGATGCATTGCTTCCTGCTAAGAAATGGGTACAGATACTTAAGGCATCCATTTCAATCAGAAAACTGTAGGAAAAATGAATCAGAATCAGAGTAGAAGAATACTAGACTTAAGAGACCAGAGACTTGGGGTCCAGTTTTGATCCTGCCACTTATCAACTACTTTGGCAAGTCACTTTCTTAATCTCAGTTTGCTCTTCTGTTAAAATAATGATTTCATAGGTTATTTCAAAGATATCTTCCAGTTCTCTGATTCTATCATGGTCCAAAATACATGACTTTTCTCTCTTTTCCGATTTTTCGGAGAACTCAGCTATCTTACTTTTATGCTACTTGTTTACCAGTTTTGTTTTTGTTAAATTTTTTTCCAAGCAGTCCAATTTATTCTAGGCACCACAGGACTCCTACCAAAGTGTCAGGAAAGAGGTTAGATGGTGCTCATGATGATAAAGGCAAGCTCCCCTCTAGTGAATGGCAAAAATCTTGACTTTGAACCTTCTGTTCCAAATTCTGGCCTTTTTCCTATACCTGCTGCAGGTATTCTATTGCATTCTGGTTCTAGGAAAAAGAAACCTGATCAATAACTGGTTACCTTTTCATTAACAAAAGACTGTCTTTCACCATATTCTGTGACCAAAGCAATATGCCAGATATTACTGGCATGATACAAAAAGTTAAAACTTTGTCTCTGTTACTGAGGTCTTTATATTCTGGCTAGAGTGGAAAGGCTTGTGTGAAGAAGAATTAGATGATAACATAGACAGGAAGATAGTACAAGTGTTAAATCATGTTGTAATAAAAATAAACGCATAGAGCAAAAGAATTTGGGTAATGCTTCATGGGGTAAATGAATGCTAACCTTTGAAAAGTGGGAAGAATTAGGATGGAAGTGGCAGTTACAATAACAGTTAAGGAAAGTCATAAGGAAAAAATATGAAAAGACTATGGATAGGGGCCCTGGTTTCCCTTTATCTTCTCATGAACTAACTCTTGCCAAATAGTGGCTCCAAGGACAAAGCACAATCCAGTGGGCAAACACCCAAGGATGAAGAACTTTCCTGTAACAAAAGGGAAAAGGAATTAACACAAGACTGTACAATTCTATCTGAAATTAGAAAACCCAGTAATTAACTTGAGTTTCCCCTGGCAATTATAATAACTGTGATTGTCCCAAAGCTCAAGGTACTTTCAGGTTAGGAGAGCTCCTATTGGCTGTCCCTGCTTTGTTAACCTTAAACTCTCTTAGGTAATATGTTTCCTTCTGGGCATGTAGGTCAGGATTAGAACCTTCTTTTAGCATCAGGATGGAAAGGCAGCAGAAGGAGTTCATCAAGTCCCTTGACTGTAGAGAAAGGTGCCAGTCAGGGTAAATTTTTGTTCAGACTGGAAGGGATATTAAGATTATTTAGGTCTTCATTTTATATATGGGAAAATAAAGTCCAAAAGGTTAGATGACTAATTCAAGATCACCATAACCATTTATATACATTTATGTTTCTACATATTAGCAAAATATTATCTCCATCAAAAGATAATTGCAAACACCTTGAGTCAAAAGACTGTTTTCACCTTAATTAAAAACAAATCAATACATCAATCAACATATATTTATATATGAGAACAGTTAGGTTATTTTACTATCATGTCCTTCATTTAATGAAAAATATTGGGTTGTTGCTTCCCAACCCTCTGCATCATGATAAAATCTCTTCTTGATCTGTCCCAAGCTTAACTATTTTTTAGTGTCTTCTATGTATCTATCGCATGTTCTTAGACACTGACTTTAAGAAAAAATTATACAAGGAATACATATTTCTTATAGGAAATTGTAAAAATACAGATAAGCACAAAAAGGAAAATTGAAGCCATCTACAATTCCATCCCCAGAGAAATCCACTGCTACATATTTCATATATTCTTTAAATACTTATTTTTAAATCTCAAAATAGTTCACACTTTTATGTTATGCTATTTTTCAATTAATATTTTGTGAGCAGCTTTTCAAGTCAATACATATATGTCTGCAGCATCATTCTTGACTCTTTACATAAGGAAGAAGGAGTTGGAGCCACTCCAGGTTACTTACTTACACCCGTTCCACAAAATGCCAAGTTTCTCCAAAATTACTGACCTTGTTTGAAAAAAAAAAAAATGCTTTTGGCTGAAGAGGTACAGATATGTGAAGCTCTTCCCCTTTTAAAATCTGATGGTATTATCAACTCCTATTTTAAGCTTGTTTATGAAACTAGAATAATACTGAGCATAGATATATAAAGGTGATTACAGCAGTGGAAGTCTGACCTTTGAAAAATCCTCTCCTGTATAAACAAACTCTGGAATGTTTTAAAACTCTAAGCCATTCGATTTCTTTTTTTATTTATCATAAACCTGAGTCAACAAGGAATGTCGATTTTGTTTAAATAGTATGAAATTAAAATGCCTTGCTTCCCTAACCATACATGAAGGAGGGCCAAGTAAGTCTTCTTGGGACACCCCATGCTACTTGTTCCAAATCCAGAAGGCTCTGTTGGACTCTCAGAGCCTTGCAAACCTGGTCTCACCCCAGGGTCCTCTCTGACTTCTCTGCATTCTTGGACCTGCTCACTCTGTCCCAGTTGTGTGATTTCTTCACTGTCCCACACTGGATGATGCTGACATTGTCCGTACCTCCATATTTTCACTGGTTAGGTTTTCTGTAGAATGTCCATCCTCTCCTAGTCCAACCCCATCCTTACTTCCTGGTCCAGCTGTCCTGCTTCCCTGGTGATTCAACCACATCTCTCACTTTCTTCTGGACTCGCTGGCTCTGAGAGTGTGCTGGGTGTGGTGTAGCACGTCTGTCTTTTCTGTTCCAGATTTTGGTATCTCCACTGCACCTGCAGGCTCCTTGTTGATAGAGGCTGTGTTTTAGCTTCCATTTGTATGTTGCACAGAAATGTGCACATATTAAGTACTCAGGAAGGGTGTATTAGTTTCCTGGGGCTGCATAACAAATTTCTAAAAACTGCATGGTTAAAAACAACAGATATTTATTGCCTCACAGTGTCTGGAGGCTAGAACTCTGAAATCTTGGTATCAGCAGGGCCATGTCATCTTGGAAGGCTCTCGCAGAAGGCCTTGCAAGGATCCTTCCTTGCTTCTTGTTAGCTATTGGTTGTTGCCAGCAATCCTTGGGGCTACACTGCCTGTACTGCATCACTCCAATCTCTACCTTTGTTGTCACATGGTCTTCCCCCTTTGTGTGTCTGTGTCTCTGGGTGCAAATTTCCTTCTTCTCATAAGGATACTGGTCATATTAGATTCAGGGCTCCCTCTAGTCCAGGATGATTCAGCTTCACTTGATTGCATCTGCAAAAACCCTATTTCCAAATAAAGTCTAGATGACCCCAAATAGGGTCTAGATGAACATGAATTTTGGGGGGACACCATTGAATGAGTGGGAAAGGAAGTAGAATCCTATTTCTGCCTGTTTCTTCTTAGTTGTCAGAACTTCACCTCTCTGAGCTTCAGTTTCCCCTACTGGGAGCACAGACCTTGTAAGTTGTCATAAAGAGAAAGGGATTCAATGTGAGGAGCATGGCATACAAAATGGACTCAACAAATGACAGCCACTATCAAAATGGTCTAGCAGACCTGCTCCTTTGGCCTTTATTGAGGCCAAGCAAACTAAAATGCAGCCTGAAGTCTAAAACGATTACTAAATTCTCACTCTTAGAAATATTTTCCAACATTATCACAAGTAAATAAATAAATATATATGAAATTTTATATTTATATATTAAAATATTGATCTTAGTATCATATTATTATATCATTAAAATAATATACTTCATTATTTAAATGTAATATTGTTATCAGAGCCAGCTCCCAAGACTGGAAATATGTATTTTCCTCGCTTCCTTCACCTCTAACTTTTACATGCATGCACACACACAAACAAACATATATACTTACAAATACAAACACTCGCATATTCTGTAGAGTTTGAATGAATGGATAAATGTTGTTATGTGCAAATGCAGATAAGAGTGCATAGTCATACAGCATATTTCTAACTCAGTCAGGACTTTTTGGTTGCAAGTAACATTAACATGTCTCAAATTAACTTTAATAGAAAAGGGAATTTATTGGGTCAGATAGGTGTCCATATTAGTTAGCATTAGATTTGGCCACATATTTTAAATTTCACAAAATAACAATTTCGTAAGTAAGACATAAAAGAAGCCCAGAAATATGCAGTCACAGTGGCCCCATGGCCATCAGGGTCCGAGGTTCCTTTCCTAAGCTGCACCGGTATCAACACATGGCTTCAATTTTATGATCCAAGATGGCCAGTTGAGCCCACCACCACCTCCATATTCTACCCATCAGGAGGAGAAAAGGAAAAAAGGGCCTACCTCTTTCATTTTAAGGATTCTTCCCAGAAGTAGCACACGACACTTCTGATTACTTCTCAGTGGTCATAATTTAGTGACATGGCTATACCCAGCTACGAAGGACACCTGGATGGTAATTTGTTTGGGTTAAAAAAAAGAATTATCTTGCTAAAAAAGAAGGAGAACGTATATTTGGAATGCTGCCACAGAGTCCATAATTCAACTAGTCTTGTAAACACAGAATACATTTTTTATGCCTTCTCTGCTTAGCTCAAATATATGTGATATATCACAACAAGGAAGGTTTTAGAATTCTTAGAATGAAATCCAGAGTGGATAAGTTTAAAACTGGCTTTCAAAAATATATCATCTTCCTACCATAGTCTGTTATATAAGTAACCAATAATGAGTCAAGGGACTTAAAAAGGAGAATAATGTCAACAGTTTCTTTTCCTTTGATTTTAGCACAATATTCCCACTGGATATCTGCTTAAGAATGATGCCCTATAGAATGTTTCTTCTAATGCCCCAACCAAAGTAGGCAAAGCACTGTATTTTTTATTAAAAGGCAAGATGATGACCAACTAAGCCTGAAAGATAAAGAAACCATGTGTATTAGAGATCAGCAAGTGACAGAAAACAATGAAGGAGATGATAATTAAAGAAGCTCCAGCACTTCCAAACAGTAATACTTCCATATAGTTGGGAGGGGTTCACTTCCTTTTAAGTATGGAGTCTATTAGTAAGAAATTCAATTGGATTTTGGGATCTTGTTTCCAAATTTAAAATAGGGTATTAAAAAAAGTTTCCTCTACTCTTGAGCTGAATCAAGAAGGAAACAATGAAGGAAGGAGGGACGGAGAGAGGGAGGGAGGAAGGGGCCAGGATATATTTTCACCAAATTTTGAATTTTGTTGCCTTTATCATACATCATCTTGGAACGATAGATGGAGGTGAAGGCTGGGAACATCAGGAAAACTTTGCTTTGCTTATATACAATTTTTTAATCAATGATGCTATTAAGTTTTAAAGTACACATTTTTAAAATTGAGGAAGGCATCTGCTAAGTTTTGGAGGAAATTGGCACCCTTCAGGCTTGAAGAAAAGTTTCAGAAAAGCCCCCAAGTCTTTCTTTTAGATCATTTAGTGTCCTGTGGTTCCTGTGCTTCTTGGCTGAGGCCCCCTCAGCAAATCCAAAGAAAACTAGTGGAAAAGCTAGCACTGTCTGCTGCTGGTGAAAGAGATTCAGGAAGATGCTTTGGCTTTGGAATATAAATGAAAGCGAGCACTAGCTGGTGTGGGTGGTACATGCAGGGCTGTGGGATGGTGAGCGTGGGGTGGGGGCGGCGCTTTGCCCAGCTGTGGGGAGAAACACAACACAAAATGCATGTAGCTGTGGGCTCTGGTATGGCCACCTCGCAAAGCCAAATGAAATGTAGATAATTTCCTGAAACCATTATTGTTCCTTTAAACATTGTTAGGGACTATTTTAGCCCAGTGGCAAAACTTAGGTGTGGTGAATTTATTACTATAAAAATACATTTTAAGACCTCTGAACACTTGAAATATATGAATGTAAAAAACCTCAGACTGCATATGCTGGTGGAAAATATTTGCAATATATAAAGCAAGCAAAGGACTAAATGCCTTATTATATAAATATCGTATACAAATCAAAAAGAAAATGATGAACATTCCATAAAAAGTGGCTAAGTAATAAGTATTAAAAAGATATGCCAATGGTTAATAAATAAGAATAATATTTTAGCCTATGTAGTAATTAAAAAAATAACAATTAGGAAAATGAGATACTACTTACTGTGCAAAAAATTGTCAAAGAATCTTTAAAAATTATAATGCTCAATGAGCAAAACATCAAGTGCTTGACTGCTAGTAAGTATTGAGTGTGAAAACATTTTGAGGGGGCAATTTGGTAATATATTTTAAAATCTATAAAAGTAAGCACAAAGTTGATTCAGAAATTCCACTTCTTGTAATTTTTTAAGCAAAATGATGGGGATGGGAAATGATTTCTTTTCGAGGTAGTTCATTGCACTATTATTTACAGCAGCAAAAAAGTCAGAAGCAACTAAATATCCAATAGGACGGGGTTGATGAAACAAATTAGTTTTATAGCCAAATAATAAAATAGAAGTCATTAATGTTCAGATTAAGTTGTAGAAGCAGCATAAATTATGAATGTAAAAAATGTTTCCAGAAATTATTAAACAAAATAAGCAGATTACAAGATAGCATGTATAATATGATCCCATTTTGTTTGGGGAGTACTTTATCCCATTCTTACAACATCTGTAAGTTTGAAATTAGTTTCAAGCAAAGTTAAAAAGAAAGAAAGTCTGTTTGGTATAGCTATAAAAGTAGATAGTGGATAAATACATGGAGAGATGGATTCATAGCCAGGTAGAGGAGAGAGAGAGAGAGAGGAATTGAGGGAGGGAGAGAACTAAAGATAAATACACTGAAACTGTTAACAGTGGATATCCTTGAATAGTAAGAGTATGATGCTCTTTATTTTCTTCTTTGTACTTTTATGTATGTTCCAATCTTTCTAAATTCTTTTTGATAATAAATAGGAATTTTGTTATATACATGTATATTTTGAGTCTATACCAGATCATACCCACAGTCCATTCATCCCAGCCAACTGTGTTTAGCTGGGGCACCGAGGCTTGTATGTGAGAGTCTGAAATTTACAAGACAGTGCCTGAGACTGGAACTCTTTTTCTTCCGGAAAATTTTAATTACACATGGCTCATTGGGATGGTGTGTACCATAGGGCAACTGGCAACAATATACAGAGATAACTTCTGTATCAGTTTTTAAATGCATGTTATAATTTGGTGTGTTTACAGGTGGTTTTTTTTTTGGTTTGTTTGTTTGTTTGTTTTGACTTAAAAAAAATAGTATAAATAACACACACACTGTTTTGGAAGCCAAGTTGCAATTAAGGTTGTGTTTAACCTTCTTTCTTCAAGCTGACTGCCCTGGTGTTCAAGGCCCTGACTCAGCCCCCTCCTTCTGAAGGTTTCCTGACGCCTGAAGCACTCCCATTTGGAGCTTGGCATCCACAGCTCTGTGATGGTAGTTATCTTTCCATGTCTGCGTGTTCTGCCTTCTCAGGGAGATTGTAAGCTGAATACTCAAAAGCTATCAATGAACTGCCAGATCAAGAGTAGGTTAAAGCTGGTTCCAGATCAAAGGACTTTATATCAGTTAATCTTCATGAGATTCATCTGCATGACACGAAAAAAATCTTTACACAAAAAAATTGAATCTGAGAGCATAGCAGTTGACATCTTCCTAACTATGGTAGCAAAATGAAAACTGTCATAGTTAAATCAGAGACTGATTACTTTATTAACTCCAGGCTATGAAGCAGATGAGAGCACAGGTCTGAAACCCAGCCATCTGCATCAAAACCCCAGCTCCACCTGTGCCTTGCTCTGTGGGAAACTCTGCCTCAGTTTCGTCACTTGTAACATGGAGATAGTAACACTGTCTGCTTCAAAGAGTTGATATGAGGATTAAAACAAATTAATACATGTAAAGCACATAGAATAGTGCTTGGCTTTCAAAAAATGTTAGCTCTTAGCTCTTATTAAAAGAATAGTATTTTTCTTATTATGAAATATGGAAATTTTGGAATATAAATATAAGGTAATACAGAAAATTTAGCAAATGTATCAGGAAAAATAAGGAATTAAAAATCTTCCACATCCTCAAGACTTAGATACAGTCATTGTTAGTATTTTGATGTATTTTTTTTCAGTTGCTTCTCTCTTTCTTTCTCTCTCCACCTCTTTCTCTATCCCTCCTTTCTCTTTCCCGCTTTCTGGATGTATTCACACATATTTTGAACTCTTTTAACAAAAAATGGTATCATGCCATTAATAAATTTATAACTTGCTTTTTCACTTAAGATATCATGAAATTTTTTCATGTAATTAAATATTTATATGAACGTTAAAAAATGTTCTACCATTATTTGGAAAACAGCTAAACCAATAAGGGCAGATCTGGCAGTTTGAACTATCACATATCTTTCAAATGAGGCAATAGAGAGAATGAAAACATAAATTTTCTATTCTAAATATTCGAACAGTAAATTAGGAAATGTCAAGAGATTGTGTGTAGAGCTTTTAAAGTGCTAAAAATAGTATCAAGAACATTTAGAAATCTGGCCATGTCCTCCTTTCAGGAGGAATTTGGTTACTTAATTTTATAAAGTAAAGTATTAAATTATTTTCCTCATTTTTTATCTCATATATATTTATAGAAAAAGAAATAGTTGTACTTTATTCCAAGAACAAGAAGATTTTGAGCTAGTGCTTTGAATACTTTTACAAATTTAGCCATGATTCAACAAAAGCAAGTGCATTTCTTTAGCTATCTGAGAGTCTCCTTCCAAGCCCAGGGCAGGTGGCTGGTCACCCACCCTCAGAGGACGTGCTTCCGGGTGGTGGTGGTTTCTGGGGAGGGAGAGCATGGCCCAGATGGCCCTATGGTGGTGGTGGGGAGGCGAGGGCACCTGGAGTTGGAGCACCCCTGGAGTGGACTTGGGCTCTGTACACCTCTCGCAAGCTGGTGCATGGGTTCTAATCCTGACTACCAATTCTGCAAGCTTAGATGAATCATTAACTTTTGTGTGTCTCAGGTTCCTCCTGATTGCACCCATCATAGTGCTGTAGTGAAGACTACATAAAGTGCTTGGGACAGGATCTGGGACACACAGAGTATGCACTCAGTAAGAGTGATGCTACCAACATCTTCATATTCATCATCATCATCATCATCAATTATTATGGTTGTTGTGATCTTCCAAGGCTCAGACCTCCACACTCTGCTCTGGGTATCGCTGGATGGAAGAGGCATTCAGCAGGTAGGGAGATCCGGGGCCATCCCCGTGCAACAAGGGAGACACCTGGGGAAAAGCAACTTGCACGGGCCGTCCCACCGATATGCTACCTTCCACTCAACCACTCAGGTGAAATCATATGAAAATTAAAACAGAGAACAGCCTAAATTACCAAAGAAGAACAGAAATGTCAGCAATTATCAGTGCCTAATCTACTAGGGCACGAGGTCGACACATTTTGTTTGGACAAGGTGAGGGGTTTATGGGCAGGCTATCTGGCTGGGCAGATGAAGCCAATGATGTTATTTGTACCTACTGCTTGAACCTCTTCTTACTAGTGGACCCTGGAGCCTTGGAAATCCCCCCATTTTTTTGCACTCTCAAGGTTCATGTAGCTTCAGGAGGGGTGGGACTCAGGTAAAAGGAAAGAGACCTAATAGGAAAGAATATAATATTAAAAATATGATAGAACTTTCAAAAGTTGGTGATATCAGGTACCTAAATGATGCTCCATAAATCAAATACTTCACTTTTTGGTCATGTAAAAACTTCATATTTTATGGGGAGACAATGTCTCAGACATTGTACTCCCTGTATTTTCGTGATGCTACTCTCTGTGCGATGATCTTAGAGGAGGGTTCTCATTCCCTCTTTCCTCCTTGGTCTTGGCTTCTCAAATGTCCTCTGTGTGTGTGTAACTCCTGAATCAGCTTCTATAACTGGAGTCTTTCTTTTGCTAAGTCTCTGGCTGCCTTTGGAACACCCTTACCTGAGTAAATAATTAAAACCAGGAGTTCCACTTTTAAAAACAGAACCCATCCACCAATTCAAATCAATGCAATTCTGCAAATGGTTTCTGAGGACAAAGCCCTTGTCATTCAACACTGAAGCTACTAATGCACTCATTTTCCTTGGCATCCTCTACTGGGGAGTGAAAGCAGGATCCATGATTTATTGTTTTCTCTATAGCTCCAGTGTCTATCACAGTACCTGTCAAGCAGTAAATAAATGCTTGTTGAATGAATGAACAAATGAATGAATGAATGAATGCTAGGGTAAAGAGAATGATAATCTGAACAACATGCTGTCCCTCCCCTACTCAGGTTCTCATTCTTGTTTCACAACACAAAATTGACTATAATAATACTGTAATAGAAGCATCTAGAATGCCAACTATGAGAATAGGGGAGAGAATAAGGTCAATCAGATGACCTGAAGAGTTGGAAAACAGTTGGAACTTAAAGGAGCATCACCCACTATCATCAGTGACACCAATAAGATACTACTACAAATAACGAGCTTTTCTTAGCACACTCCTACCTTGACATTCTAGAAATGGAAGAGTTTTTTAAGGTTGAATTTGGCACATTTCCCCACCCAGTGTATTAATCTTGCCTAGAGCATCCAGTCTGCTGGTTGTGGAATCTCAGACCAGATTAGAGTTCATAATTCCAGGATCTGGGATTCCAAATCAAGGCCCCAGTAGATAGTGCTTATTCTCTTTACCTTAAGGAACACTTATTTAACCCTCACCCTTCAGATCCAGATCATTTCCAGGACCTTTTCTTTTCTATAGATGTCTGTGATACAGTTGTTTCTTATAGTGGATAAGGTATATTTGTCTTTGAAAGAATAATAATGGACTCTGTGCTAGTAATGAGCTGGGTACTTCATACATCTTACTTTTAATCCTTTCTACAAATCTACAAACTGTGTATTACTATATCAGTCAGGACTTATTGTGGCAGGTGACACAAAATCCAAGTCTAAATGGTTTAAGCATAAAGATAAAAATTTATTGGCTTAATCAGTGAAAATCACAGAGGGTTGGAGTACAGGCATGGCTATATCCAGGAGTTCAAATAAGATCTTTGATATCCTATTTTTCTTCCCTTGGTCCTGCTTTCTTCTCTGTTGGCAACTTTCTGGCAAAGTCTTTCTATGCTGTGACCTTTTGAAGCTTCATTTTACAATCTTAGAGCTCCAAGTCCGGGGGGAAGGGATACCTCTGTGGGACCAACCCAAATCTTAGACTGGATCTGATTGGCTCTGATTGGGTCATGAGGTCATCCCTGATCAAGTCATTGTTGCCGAGGAGATGTGATGCTCTCTAAGGCCAGATCTTGGTTAAATGCTCAGTCTCTTACCCAGGCCTCACTGTGTAAGGGGTATTTCTCTCCAAATATTCAACATGCTTCTACAATAAGAGGTAGAGTGGAGAACCAGGCAACTAATGCTCAATTACACAAAAGAGGCATTTAAGAAGGAAAATAATTAAGGTCACACAGCCAGGGAGCCCCTGTATCAGTCAGGGTCTGACAGGAAACAAAATCCAATTTAGGGGGTTAGAGACTAATGGGATTATTTGTAGAGGTTCAGGCAGGGCTGAGGGAACCAGCAAGGGCTGTCAAGGCACTGGGAATCCAGCGATCGTAGGAAGCCCTTACCACCTTTATGATGGAGGGGCCAGAACTGGCTCCCAAGAGGAGGGCTGACTGAAACAAACAATGGTGCCACTGCCTAAAACGCAAAACAGGAGGGAGCAGGGAGCGTGGATGAGATCCCTTGACCTATCTCCCCTCCACCCTGATCTTCTATCACCTTTCATGGTGAAGCAGAAGCCATCCAGTAAGGGCTGCAGCCCACAGGGTGAGCCTCCCGGGGCACAGAGGCAGGAAGAGGAGACAGGGACGATGGGGGAAGGAAGGGCAGAGGGAGAATAACTGGCATGGCTAAGTCAGGTTCTGAACCCAGCACCACCTGCTGGAAAAGGTTATACCCCCTCCTCTACCCTGCTGCCTTTTAGGTTTATGAAATAGTAATAATCTCGAGGCAAGACACCACTCCCCTGCAGGCTTGAAAGAATCGTCTCCCTTACCAGCTGGCTGTGGCAAACCCTCCCCTTGACGCTACTTTTCTTATCATCCTGGCACTGAGGTTCAGAACATTTGTGTTTGTTTAGTGCTTCTGCAGAAAATACAGATTGCTTACTCTAACTGGGGCTGTGAGGAGGGGCCCCCCACATATGATTCCTTTCCTTCTGTCTGAAAGAGTGCATTGGTTATCCATCTGGACCTTTGAGGTTTATGCTTGAGTGAGGACAGATTTCTAGGTCTGGTACCTTAAAATAGAAGATTCTAGGGGTTAAGTTTGAATAAGGAAATGAAATCAGAATTCTGACCATTGAAGCACCTTGGCAAATGCTCAATGTTGTCTAAACCTGGGGACGCTTGTGTTCCTGGCAGCACTGATACAATAATCTCCAGTCTACCAGGGTGTGAGTTCTCTGAGCCCTTCCCCATAAATGTGATAAAGGCATTTCTGTGTACTACACAGATGTGGCTGAAGTGCCTTGGGTTGTTTTTTCTTAACTTTTTATTGTAGTAATATACATACACCTCAAAATTTCCCATTGTAACCGTTTTCAAGTATTTGATTCAGTGGTATTAATTATATTCTCAATGTTGTGCTACCATAATCAACATCCATGACCCAAATTTTTTATAACCTCAAACAGAAATATGTACTCATTAAGCACTAACATCTCCTACTCTTAGCTCCTGGCCCCTAGAAATCTGTAATTTGCTATATGTCTCTATGAATTTGTATATTCTAGGTATTTCATGTAAGTGGGATCATCTTTTTGCAACTAGCTTATTTTGCTCAACATGATGTCTTCAGGGTTCATCTAAGTCATAGCATGTATCAAAACTTCATTACTTTTTATGGATGTATACCATTGTATAAGATAGCATATTTTGTCTATCCATTCATCTGTTGATAGACACTTGCATTGCTTCCACCTATTGGCTATTGTGGTGAATAATTTTGCAATAAACATTTGTGTACAAATATCTGTTCAAGTCCTCACTTTCAGTTCTTTGGGGTATTTACCTTGGGCGTATTTTGATTTCTGGAAAATACTTTGTGTTCAGCCTCACAAAGATTACTCTGGGGAAGCTGAGGCAGATTAACTGTTGGCAGTCTGGCAGTCTTGCTTCATGTCTTCCTGAAGGCTGACTGACAGTAACTCTTCTTTTCATCATCCTGGTAGTCTCTACTTGGATAGTTGCAAACAGCCATGAACAAAGAGGAAGAGAGAACTCCCAGACATGGAAGGGGCACTGAGGCTATCTGGTCCAAATTTCTGCCTGAACTAGGCTGCCATACAGTCTCTACAGGAAGGTTTCTGGTGAGGAGGAGCTTTCCAATGTAACAGGCAGTCCACTGTTGTATATTTAAAAATTCTTCTTTTATGTTGAAGTGGAATCTCCTTCCCACCATTCCCACTGGTACTTGCCTTGCTTTCTACATCAACATTGAATAAACAGATGCTCTCTTGACCTCATTCATCTTTCCAAATACTGCAGATAACTATCCCATCTCTCTTTGTTTTTTCTAAAGAAGCCCAAGCTAAAAATGTCCTTTTTCTCCTATCTGTACCTCATATGGCCTGACTTCTAGACTCCTCTCTCTTGGTTTCCCAGCAGCAAACACTTTCTAGTTTATTATTTTCTCCAATAAAATGTGGCTTATGCTCCAGATGAGGCCTGACCCATGCAGAGCACATTGGGGCTATTACTTCCAATGATCTGTTAGGATTTTTATTTTGTTTTGTTTTCTAGCTGCTGTGTCATGATCTTGGCTCACATTGAGCCTGAGTTCACTAAAACCCCTGGATCTTTTCACAGGAACTCCTGCCAAGCCACAGCTCCTCCCTCAATATTTGTGGAATTGATGGGTTTTAAAACAACATTAACATCTTCTCTTGTTATAAAACCAATGCACTTTAATTGTAGGAAATGTAGAAAATGCAACGAGGTAAACATTTTTAAAATATCAGCAATAAACTCACTATCCAGTAAATCTGCAGCTAATAATTTGGGGATTATAAGGAGTAGCAAATCAAATGCAAATATTGTAAATGAATGAACAATGGCTGTGTGTGAAACAGTAAGGCATCTAAAGAGGGCAGCCATTATTCAGCTCCAGGCCATTGTTACGTAGCTAACTACTCGTCAAAAGCAATAAGAGGGTGTCTTGGATCAAATCTTGTTGGAAATGCTGGGTTTGGAATGATAGATATGATAAGGGAGTGAGGCTCAAGAAAGAAAATAATCCAGCACAGGCTCTGTTGTAGAAATAGAAAGATGTGTGCAGTATGGGAATGAAGCAAGTCTGAGTAGAGAAGAGGGACAGTGAGAGGGAGCCAAACAGGAGCAGTTAGTTAGGCAAAGATAGCTAGACTTAATCTCAGGTGGTAACAAGTCACTGTCAGTTGCATATAGGGATGAGCCCATTTATTCTAGGAGAGAGGTAGAAGAAAACAGGATGGAAAGATATTCACCAGAGAATGTACACTACTATAGCACAAGGTAATTGTTACTGTTTACTGAAGGCTGGCTGTGTGCCAAGCACAATTCTAGAAACTGTTTGTGCAGGTATTTCTCATCTATGAGATAAATGCTAATGTTATTTCCATTTTACTGATGGGAAATCAGAGGCATTGAGAGGTTAAGTCAACTTCCCAATGTCACCCAGGTAAGGGGAAGACCAGAATTTAAACCCAGGCTGACTGCCTGTACAGCCTATGCCATTAACCCCTGATCTGTACCAGCTGCCTTATTGGGGTCTTCCTCACTCTTCATTTAGCAAAAACAGAGCTGTATTCTCCAAAGTAAGGGCTCAGAAAGTGAAATGAATATCTGACAACTGAATAAGTACTTGAGTATGGTTTCCAAGTCCTAGTGGACAGTTTCTAATGATATCAGTAATAATATCATAGTTCTTATGGCATCATCTTATTTGATCATTTGATTGTTAGAGCAACCAGCAAGTTCAATACTCTTTCCATTTTAGAATGGAAAATGAGGCTCAATTAACTTACAATTAACTTAGTAGGAGGTGATAACCTAGATTTGATCTCAGTTTTGCTTGATTCCAAGGTCCATGATCTTTCTCCTACACTCTTTGGCCTATGCAAAAATAAATTTATAAACTAATTGCATTTCCATCTGCATTTGTTAGGAATCATATTTCATGTCCAACATGGAGAGAATTCCATGACTGTATTACCAGCCAGACAGAGGAACCACTCAAGGAGGCAGGAAATGCTAAGATATGTTCTGTTTTTAACCAGTGGATTTAATCATGGAGATCATGAAGGGTATTTATGAAGCTAGCCATTAATATCAAGCTGACAGCAGTTTGTTTATACTTCTGTTGAGACATTTATTGCATTCTGCCCAGTTTATAATAGTTAATTGCTGTCCCATTTTCACTATTAGACTGTAAGCTCATTGAAGAACAGGCCATATTTTCCTTTCTCTTGATTTTCTTTGATGCCTGTCACAACTTTGTAGCTGTAAGATGCCCAAGAACTATGTATGACATTTTTTAAAATAACCTTTTCATCTTGGAATAATTTTAGATTTACAGAAAAGTTATAAAGACAATTCAGAGAGTTTCTGTATGTGCCTCATCCAGTTTTCCCTGTTGTTAGCATGTTACATAACATGGTATATTTGTCAAAATTAAGAAATTAACATTGGAATATTTCCATGAACTAAACTGCAAATTTTACTCAGATGTCACCACTTTTTCCACTAATGTCCTTTTCCTGTTCCAGGATCCAATCCAGGATACCACATTACGTGTAGTACATGTAGCATTATATTTTGAATATTTTCATTACTTTAAAAGTCTAAAAGAATAAAGGAATAATATATGCATATATAGTTTCAGTGTATTATAATAACCTTAAATATAGTAAGCATTTACTGAGTTCTTATGTGCCAGAGACAATTCTAAGTGGTTTGTATGTAGTATCTAAACTATTCCTCAGAGGAACTCATGACGTAGATACCATTTGCATCTCTATTTTGCAGGTAGGAAACTAAGGTGGGGGACATTTATGTCACTTGGCTAGCAAGGGCCATGACTCAAACCCAGGCAGTCTGATTCTCAAATGTTATATATAAGTGTAATATTTGAGAATAACCTGCAAAGATGTGAAGGATTATTTGGTGATTTGTTTCACTATTGTGTTATGGTGAAAGTTAAGACTGGAGAAGTAGCTATTCCTTCCAGACTTATTTTTCATGGCATCTACTTTTTAATCTAACTCTTACATGTAGAAGAGGAAGGGCAGCAGGCAGGGGCTGTGACTTGTGCTAAAACAGAACTGAAGGACCTGAAACCTAGTGTCAGCTGCCTTCCCATTTTTCATGAACCAGAGAGTCATGTCCAAGCCTGGGATATAGAAGATAAATGAATGTAATTGGCCATCACTTGCCCCATGAAAAACCACTGCCCAATGCTTTCAGGCTGGAAGAGCAAAGGAATTGAATGAAGGAATGGAGGTAAACTGGCAGAGTACCATAGAAAGGCTCAGATGGCAGGCTGGCATCTCCCTGACATGAGATATTATACCTATGCCTCAGTCACAGCTACTCAAGCTCAATTTAACTTACAATGGGAGTGGTAATAAATTATCAGCCCTGGATGCTTTCTGCCCTCCCCCCCATCCAAAATTGGACAAAACTAAACTACTGTTCTTTTAACTCATAATTTTTCTCCTTCATACTAATGAACACAATAGCCTGTAGAACCACTTTTCACTTGAAAATTTCTTTTGGCAGCTTTTGGGGATTGAATCATGTACCCCACAAAAGACATGTTTAAGTTTTAATCCTCATCCCTATGGATGTGAACCCATTTACAAATCAGGACTCTGAAGCTATTATTAGTTAAGGCGTAGGCTTATTTGTGAATAGGATCTTTGGAGCCTATTTAGATGAGGCCAAAGTGAAATGGGGGGGGGGCTTAATCCATATGGCTGGAATCATAAGTGAAGGAAACTCAAATGCAGAAGTCAGTAGAAGCCAGAAGTCACTGGAAATAGAGGAGCAGACACCAGGAGAAGGAGATTGCCATGCAACTGAGGATTTCCAGAATGCTATAGACTCCAGGAGAAACAAGTTCTGCCAATAACTTGATGTTAGACTTCTAGCCTCTGAAACTGTGAGACAATAAATTCCTGTTTAAGCCAACTCATTGTGTGATATTTGTCATAGCAGCTCTGGTAAGCTAAAACAGGAGCATAGGGATTCATTTTCCTAAGTTTATAGCTGTGGTTAGTGGCTGATAATTATTGCATAAACAGGACCTCATATTTTTCCTATTGATTATGGCAATGGGAACCAGAAGTAAAGGGGCGAGGCTTCAAAAAAGTTTGTAGCAAGATTCATCCATCCACTCACTATTCATTCAATGAACAATACTGAACCCCTATATATGCCAGGCACTGGACCACATCCTCTACATCTTGAAAACTAAATCAACAGTCTAGTATTGTAGCTCTTATGGGAGAATTGGAGAATTGTACATTGAAAGTTATCACCTTTTTTGTATACATGTTATATCTCACAATAAGGAAATAACTGAAACTATGGTATCATGACTCATAATATCTTTGGAAATTTCCTGTGTAACTGCTTGTTAAATTGTGCTTTGAAAGTTGTTACCTTCTTGCATATATGTTATATTTCACAATAAGGAAATAAGTGAAACTGTGGAACTGTAACCCGTAACATTCTTTGAAATTTGCTCTCTACTTGTTAAATTGCACTTGGAAAGTTATCACTTCTATGTATATATGTTATATTCTACAATAAAAAATATTATTATTAAAAAAAATATGTAAAGTGTTTTACAAGTTGTCAATCATGACCCATTATTGGTCCTAAAATTAGTTCTACAGGCCACCGATACAATGCTAAAATATGAAATAAAATAGAGTAATGTTGAAAATATGAATCTTTCACACATGTAAGTAGAAGTATTCTTTCATGAAACTTTTACTTATGCAATATACAGGGATATGTATGTGTGTCTGTGCATTCTGGCATATCTGTAAAATATGTTTCATACCATGGATGCATTCCAAAGAGTTTGAAAAGCATTGATCTGTTCTTCAGTGGAGAAACAAAGGTGGAAGTGATGAAGTCTCCCTACAAATGGGAGGAGGGGAGATTTGAAGAGTCTCCATAGGGTTTGAGTTGAGTCTTGAATAATGGTTTTCACCTGTTAAGTTGATTACAAAGAAGAAGAACCTCTTGAACTAATGAGAATAGCTTGGGAAAAGCACAGAGAGGCCCATCTTCCTGGCATATTATGGACATATTCGGGACACTACAGGTTGTGTCTTTGTCCTGAAATTTAAGGGCCGAAGAGCCTCCTGCCTGCGCTGTCAGAGGTTTAGAGAGAATTGCTCTATGTGTGTGTCTTACAGCAGAGCTTCTCAAATTTACTGTGCACAGGGATTACCTGGTGATCTCATTAAAATGCAGATTCTGATTTGGAAGACATGGGGTGGGGCCTGAGACTCTGCATTTCTAACCAGCTCCCAGGGATGCCAGTGCTGTTTGTACATGAACCACACATTGAGAATCAAGGTCCTTAAGAGAAAGAATAAGAATGAATTGTTTCCAGCGTTCTGATTTTGCCATTGGGCTGTACATAATCCCTGTGATCTGCCCAGATGTAGGCTGCTTCCTGGTGTGTGGAAAACACAGGAAGACATTGGATCAAGTAAAAATACAGTCTAACAGTCATTGACCAGCCTCTGGCAAGCATCGTTCTAAATCCGTTACGTGTAGGATCTATATTGGAAACATATAATAAGCCTACAAGGTAGGCACTATTATTCACCAGTTTTTACATAAAGAAACTGAGTAACTTCCTTGAGATCATAGGATACAGTAAAGCAAGGATTCAAATCTCAGGCTCTTATCAGTAAACTGGGCTGTTGAGAGGCTGGGCTGATGAAAGTACACTCAATCCTGTCTTCTTCTGGGCCATTTGCCCATCCACCCCCCACCCCCCACCCCCACCCCACCTTTTTTTTCTTTTATAAATGGGAGTAGAAATGCTTACTAAACAAAGTGGGAATAACACAAACTTCACCAGGTTGTTTTAAGGGTTAAATTAAATAACGCATTTAAATCACTCAGCATAGTGCCTGACACACCAGGGGAAGCCTACACAACATTATTATTTAGATTAGATAATCAGTTCTGATACCTGACGTGCCAGAGGTCCCAGAACCATACTTCCTTTTTTTCTTCAACCCAAACAGTATTCTTGTACAGCCAACTAGTAGGATTTTGTCCTCATGCTGTACATGATATTGGGATTTGGGGGGGTGGAAGGTGGGGAGGTGGTTTGTAGCATATTATTTGGGATAATTTTTGCTTTATTTTGTTTATTTGGATTTGACTTTTGGATTTTTTTTTTTTTTTAAGGGAGTGGAAGCAAACGTATCATTTCTTCTCCTGGTTAGACGCCTGAATCTCATTAAAGATACATGGCAAAGGAAGCTAATCTGAATCTCTTGAAGTTCTTAACGCCAGTTACAAGTACAACCTCAGCATATCAGAGATACTCATCCTGGCAGCTGAAATGGGATCCCGGTGCTCAGATTCTGAGGTATTACCAATCCCAAACTCTAACTGGCTGTTAATAACTACATTTCCTCACTGCTTTTCCACTGTACACCTTTTCCTCTTAATATCTTTGTGGGTCCTATCAAAGAGATAATACATTTTGCTCTGAGTTAAATTCAAGTCTATGATGGTGCATGTTAAGATCAAGTGTTTTCGGTTTCTTTTAGTTTGTTAAATTTTTTTTTTTAAATAAGTTCAAATTCTCTTAGATTCTTTTATTTCTTTTCCTTTTTTCCTCTGTTAGGTCAAAATTCTGATAATTCCAATAAAGCATTAATATTATCATTAGTAATAATTTCATTATGATTGTTATTTTGCCTCCTCAGTCCTTAACTTGCTGCATGACTAGAAATGCCTCAAGGGGCACAGGGCTTAAACTCAGTGGGCTTATTGCACAAATGAAGCTTGTCCCTGGGTGAATAAGAATTAAATGAAATAAAATTTAATTTAATAGGAATTAAATAAAGATGTAATTTATCCTTGGTTCTGTTCAGTTGGTCTTTGGGCCTGAGATGAAATAAGGTCTAAGTATTTTACTGCCAAGGATGGAAATGGATGGAGAACAGTTGGCAAGCCGGCAAATGTTTTTACAAGGAAGTAGAGGGAATTATTTTTATTGAATTCTAGAATATTAGAGTTAGAAAGGACTGTTATAGATTATATAAACCTGTCCCCTTCCCCATCATTTTACATATCAGGAAACAGAGGTCCTGGGGAATTAACCTGATGTCACACAGCTAGTTAATTAATAGCCAAAGTAAAACTAGAAATTAGATCTCTTTTCCACTTTGTCAGCAGCTATTTTATGTATGACATTTTTCCTTGTCTGTCCCCAAAATATTATTCTAGGTGTACTAGGAAAGGTGGTTACAGTTGCCGCAAAGTTGAAACTAGAGGTTGTTTCCAAAACTCAGGTAAGAGGATGTCAGAGGTTAGGGTACAAGCACCCCTGACTATCTATGTCCGATCTGTAAAACTAAGTTAAAGGTCTGGTGCAGACTCTGACTGTTCAAATCAAGGGAATAAATGTTTTATTGGAACCCGAGTAGACTTCCTTGAGTGGTGACATTCCCTTTCTCTTATGTGACCAGTAGCCACAAAATCACCAAATGCGTGATGTGTGTGTTGGAGGAGGGGGAACAGAGACGCAGGGCATGTCCCTTTATCACTGCATCCCAGTCGTGCCCAGAAGTCGTTGTGCTCCCACAATCCCTAGTTCCAACTTGGGTCCCAGTCACATTTCTCATGGACATCCGTATAGCCCTTCTAGACTATTTCGGAGACGGAGTGTTCTAAATCGGGTTTTGTGTTTTGGCAGAGGAATGAAACCCTCTTTTCTAATATTATGTCTGTGGGAAAGTGTTTTCTGAGTTCCAAACAACTCAGCTTGCAAATGTGTTTTTGGAATATGACCCATTTGTATGCTGAGGGCTGTCTGTTCAGAGGAAGAAAAGAAAAACTTCCCATGTGAAGTTCGGTAGAACTGACTGCAGACGTTTCTTATTTTGATCTTTTTCAAGGAATAACATATAATGTGTCCAAAATCTGAATGGTGCTCAGGCCTCCTTCCAGGGAGTGTTGGCCACAAGGTAAGCAGCTCCTCAGAGGATTTAAAGGTCAAAAGAGCTCCTTTTCTCCTTCATGCCCTCTACTTGGCCTTACTAAGCTCTCTAAAATTGTCAGTGTCAATTAAGATAGGGGTTCCAGTGTGCATAGAACCACTATGTGGGGCCTAACTATTTCTTAAACCTCAGTTTTTGCATTTTAAAAAGACAGATTCCCAGACCCCACTCCCAGGGAGTCTGGTGAGTAGATGAAGGATGCGATTCTGGAACCTGTTTTTTTCTAAAACTCTTCGGAAAATTCTAGTCAAGTGACTTCTGAGTCAAGATATTTATTGGTCTATTGATCAGTTCATTCATTTATGCATTCTTTCATCATATATCAAAGTTTGCCAATTGCAATATAAGTAGTGGGTAGTGGGGATAGAAAGACAAGAAAGACACAAGTATCACAGGAGAAGAAAGTGACTTGGGAGCTACTGATATTGTCTGGTGAGATTTGGGGGAGTGAAATCACAAAAAGCTTCAAGGAAGCATTTATTCAAGAGGCAACATTATTGAGTGATGGAGCACCTATTTTCTTCATTTGGATGTCTGAATTCAAAGCCCAGCTCTACAATTTACCAGCTGAGGACTTCTATCCAGTTGCTTAACACCTCTGTGCCTCAGCTTTCTCATCTGGGGGCAATAATAGCATCTATCACAGGGGGCATTGTGAGGATTAAATGAGCTGAAGTAGTTAATGTGCTTAGAACAGTGGTCTCAAGTTTTAATGTGTGTCAGAATCTCCCAGATTGCTGGGCTGCACTCCTAGAGCTTCTGATTCAGGAGGCCTGGGGTGGACCTGAGAATTCCCATTTTTTAACAAATTCCTGGGTGATGCTAATACTGCTGGTCCTCGCACCACATTTTGAGACTCATTGGCTTAGAACCTAGCAGGCAGCATTTGTTTCTATTATCACTTTAAAATGGTCTTTGAGATTGTCAATCAAAGGGGCCCAGGCAGAGGGAGCTGCCAGTGCATGGAATGGGAGACTGAAAACGAGGCCATGTTCCAGGAACCCTGCGAGCTGCAGGCAGGTGGAGACAGGATGGAATGTGGTGGCCAGACTCTGAACAGCCTGGCCCAGTTAAGGAGAGATGTTATCTAAGAGTCACTAAAGAGCTCATTATCAGCCATTAGCACTTGAGCTCAAATTAATTTATCAGAGTAGCCTGTCACCTTGCCAAACCCTAAGGATTCATGTCTGGTGAATTTTGATGGTCCCAGCAGATTGGTGCTCCTTCTTTGGAAAATCATCCCACACCAATAAATCCCAGGCCTCCTAGGGGGTGCTCCATGGTGCAGGTCACTGAGGTAGACGTTTGTGAGGGACCTACCTCTTCATGAGACCTGTAGATTTGGGATCACACCTTGGACTAGACCTAATGGCACCTACGTACTCTTATTCCTGATCTCCAACCGCCTCCCCCTAATACATCTTGCCTTTATTTGCAGACTTTAAAAAAATGCAATCACATTGTAAGACTTATGATATTGTATTTATCTATCTATATATGAATATTTCCACACTAAGAACCATGAAAGGCTTATTTACAAACACATTTTCCATTCCCTGGACTATAAAAAAGAACATTAAAACAAAACACAATCCACCCATATTTTTTTTGTTTGTTTGTTTGTTTGTGTGATTTTCTTCCCTTTCAGGTAAACCAAATGATTCATGAAGTTTAGTTTAATAAACAGTTCCTATTTTAAAGCCCCTAGTGCCTTCTTCTTTCTGTGAAGGAGATTAGTTTAGGTGCCCAGTGCTTTCTTGTGCATGTCCATTCTACCAACATTTTAACTGTACAACCTTAATACACTACAAACTCTCCAATGCCAAGTAAGATCCAATATAGGCTGCAGTGGCTTTCATCCTGGCATGGTGAAACTGGGACCAGGGTAAAGGTAGACTAACCTATTTTGGGCCTGTCACAAAGGGAAAAAGAGAAATCAGAGACAGGCAGTTTTCCTCTGTCATCTGAAGAATAATATGGATGTGTCATGCCAAAACAAAGAGGAGAGAGCTATGTGGAGGAAAACTGCCGTTGCTGCCTCATCAAAATTGAAGGAGGAGGTGGTTGTGGGTGTGGAAAAATCATATGATGTAGAGAAAAAAATATTCTTAGGTAGGTAGAGTTTGCAGAGAGGAAACCTGAGTCTCAGTTTGCAATTGGCAGCCTTTACATTGCTCTTCACTTGTCGAATATTTGTGAGTACAGACTGCAGAGAGAGACAGAACCAGAGCCAGAGACTGGGTAATGCTACCTCTGCAGAAGGGCCACACACTTGGTTTAATGCTCTGCTATCATCGTCTTGAAATTCTTAATAAGTTTTGAACCAGGGAGGAACCCTGAATTTTCGTTTTGCACTGGGCCCCCCAAATTATGTAGGTGAGCCTGGAAAGATAATAAATCTATTGATTTGGGATGACTGGAATATGGCATAATTTTTTAAAAAATCTTATTTTCTAAGGCTACTCTTTTTCAAATACATGTGCCTCGCTACTTCCCATGCAACCCTGTGCTTTGTTCATATAGAAGTCTTCATAGCTTCTAACACAGCATGGTCATTTGATTTTTCTTGCCTTAGAACAGAGGTCAGCAAACATTTTGTGTAAAGAGCCAGACAGTAATTATTTTCGGCTTTGAGGGCTCTTGGGGCTCTGTTGAAGCTACTGAATTCTGCTGTCGTAAGACAAGTCATAAACAATATAATACATAAATGAAGGAGTGTGGCTGTGTTCCAGTAAAACTTTATTTACCAAAACAAGTGGGGAGCTAGATATGGCCTATAGGCCATAGTTTTCTGACCCCTGCCTTAGACCATTCTCCTCTTTTTGATGATGATGATGATGCATCTGATGATGAAGCAGATGATAATGGTGATGATGATGATGATGACAATGGCTAAAATTTATTGAACCTGGACTATGCCAAATGCTTTAAAGCCATTACTGTATTTAATCTTTGCAACAGCTTATGCTGTGGTTACCATTATTCTGTTTTTTTCCAGATGAGAAAACTGAGGTTTAGGGGGATAAAGTGATTTATTTGTCCAAGAAAATCGAGCTGGCATATAGAGAAGTTTAGAGTCAAACTCTGAACCTGTGATGGACGTCAGCAGATCCTGCCCTCCTCTTCTCACACTTGGGGCACTTAACCCCTGTCTACAATTCAGCCCCATCCTGGTCTCTAGTATTCATCCAAAATCTGGGGGACAGGGATGTTGTAAAGAGCTCTGGCTCCTTGATATAATCCACCATCAAGTCACCCCTGTGGTAGACACAATCTTAAGTGCTCATCCCATCCTGATAAGTAGAGCCTCCTGAAAAGCAGCCCCTGAGAGCTACAATCTGGTATAGTCAACTTGGCCTTGGTGTTTTCCTTTAAACATAAACAATTTCATAAAACACCAACTCATACAAGGCTGCTCCAGGGTTACAGTGGATCAATGCAAAAACAAGACCCTCTGCAGTCATGTCTGAATGGACACAAAAACCTGGACATTTTCCAAACTACACAAATGACCAATAGTCCCCTATCCTGGCTAAAATGAGCAACTGCTGCTTGTTTATCAGTTATGACTTTAGCCTCACTTCATTCCTCCCACCTTATAGATAAGATTTTATTAAGAAACTCAATCAAAAAATTACTCCTGCTTTCTGATAGCATCCAATGTAGAGCAAAGTTCTGCTTCCTTGAGTCCTTCTTCAAAGCACTTAAGACAAGCCCAAATCCTATTATAAGTCCTTTCTAATACCCTCATTCTGTGATACCCTACCATTTCCATGGTGTGCATTCTCCCTCATTGCAATGAGCAGTAAACCCAACTTGTTCAACTACTGGTGTGTTCTTATGGTCTTTGGCTTGAGGACATTGACACCAGAAACCCTTGAGCTATTAGAAACATATGCCAGTCATCTTGACCTTGGTCCCCACTCCCACCCCAGGGAGTCTGTGTGCTCTTTTATTTTCCGCCTTAAAAGTCTTTAGGATAGCTGAGTGCAATCAAAACCTTTACTGTAGGATCACATACCCTGTTCCCTGCTTTGGTGACTCATCTGCATCCTTCCTCATAAATCTAAATGCTGCAAGGAAAAAAAAAAAATTAAATTAAAATGATTTGAGAATTGTTTCTTCTCTCCTTTCTGGTTCCACAAGTTGAAATGAACTATTGTAAACTCAGAATGGTATACATGGTAGCTCCCACTTCAAGCCAAAATCTGGTCTGCTCCAGGTTCTTTATCTTTCAAATCTGATCCAGCCCTTTTTTCCCACTGAAAAGAAGGGACTATTGTATAAAGGAACATGCATTCTTATCATATGGTGCTACAACTCAGGAATATCCTGAAATTTGGATAGGCTGCAATGTACTTACTTAATACTTATTTAGTAATAAATGTGGTATGACGAAGGCCAGTTTGATGAAAGAAAAAGAATAGTTACTTGATGGAAACTCAGAAGCTTTGAATTTCAGTCTGAGTTTTTCACAAACCATCACTTTGACCTCTGGGAAACCATATTCGATAAGCCTAAATTCTCTGTCAGCATTTAAACATTTATTGGAAGTCTGTTCCATGCCAGGTAGTAGGATAAGTTGTGAGTCCTATCCCTCAAGTGGTTTGCAGATAATACAATATGAAAAGCATCATACAAGGATATAGAAAAAGTGCTACAGGAGAACCAAGGAGGAAGATCTAACTCATTTTGCATAGTCATTGAAAATTTTCCTACATAAAAGGAACCCCAAGGTTGTGAACCCAAATTTTTGAACAAGGATCTTTAGATTCCACTCTGGCTCAATTTACCAGGATTGGGTAAATTACCATCTCGCTTTGTGCCTCGATTTCCTCAACTGTAAAATGGAAATAATTGCACCTATCTCATAGGGTATTATGAGTATGACATTAATTTATGCATACAAAATGCAGAGAACAGTGACCAACACTTAGTAACCCCTCACAAATAGTATTTAATGTTTTTGTTGATGTTGTTGTTTCTAGTAGTAGTGGTAGATAATCTCCAAATTTCCTCATAAATGCAAATGTCTATAATCTCTCCTAGTGCAGAAACAAAAACTCTGAAGTCCCCTCCTAGAAGAATTTAGAGCATATCTTTGGAAAATATGAAATCTTTCTAGGGTACACTAATTTTTAATAAAATCTACATCTGTTAAATTAAATTTTCTTCTAAGCCAAGAATAATGAAATAGGAGTACTGGTGAGAAAACATTTCACTCAAGGATATACGCTTCAAGAGAGCAGGGACTTAATCTTTTTCACTGCTCTATCTGTAACGCCTATAGCAGTATCTGCCACATAGTGGATGCTCAACAACTATTTGTTGACTGAATAAATGAATGTTTACAACATGAGGACAAATACATAGGCTCAAGTCATTTTTTATTGCTTTGAGTTATATACAACCAAAGAGTTCTGATTTAACAGAGTGATAATTCTCTACCCATGTTACCCCATAGACCTAAGAGATATGATTGCTCATATTAGTAATGTTCAATTACAAGAGCAACAACTCTCATCTCAGAGTGGTAGGGCAAAGAAAGAGAAGCATGGATATCCTGGGGATATATCAGAATCACAGAGGGGCCTATATTATGGGAAAACCCCCAGAGATTCTGATTCACCCCCATGCCCCAAAGTGAGAATAGCACCAATCTTCCCTTTGGCAATCTCTGGCACTGATGGAAGTCCTGAGTGGTGGTCCCAGGCTCTAACCTCATTCATTTTAATCAACGGTTTGTTAAGGATGTAGATAGCATACTTAGAAAATTTGTCAATGACACAAATCTAAATAGGATAACCTATTTTGCTTCACTCTGGAAGCAAAATTAAGCTCTGAAATGATCTTGGCTAGTGGAATCATGGAATAATTCTAATAATAAGAGAATATTTTGTACAAGAATTCTACATATAGTTAGAGAATGTGGAGTGAGTTCTGGGAGAAGCACCTCATTTAACAGTAAAATATATGAAAAAGATTGAGGGATTATGGTTTACAATAAATTCAACGTGAGTCAAAAAATGAGTTGACAGCAAAATAACTGTTCTGGTTTGCTAAAGCTGCCAGAATGCAAAATACCAGAAATGGATTGGCTTTTACAATGGGAGTTTATTGGTTCACAAATTTTTGGTTCTAAGGCCATGAAAATGTCCCATTTAAAGCATCAACAGGACAATACCTTCTCTGAAGAAAGGCCGATGGCATCTGGGGTTCCTCTGTCACATGGGAAGGCACATGGCCGGAGTCTGCTGTGCCTCTCCTGGGTTTAGCTTCTGGTTTCTGTGGCTTTCTCCAAAATGTCTCTGGGCTTCCATCTGTAAGTATCTCTGGGCTTCTGTGTTAGCTTCTCTGTTATCTTCTCCTGGGGACAAACTCTGGATTACATATCTCAGCTTCTCTCCAAAATGTCTCTCTCAGCTTCTCTGAGTTTCTGTCTCTGTGAGCTCTCTTAAAGGACTCCAGTAAAAGATTAAGACCCACCTTGAATGGGCAGGGTCACATCTTCATGGAAACTATCTAATCAAAAGGTCCCACCCACAATAGGTCTGCCCCCACAAGATTGTATTAAAAAACATGGCCTTTTATGGGGCACATAATGGATCCAAATCAGCACAACACCAATATTGACTCTGAATAGAAATTACTAAAAACAGTGTTCAGGACAATGGATATGATTGACCCATTTTACCCTGCTTTGATCAGAACACACATGGGCATTTGTATTCAATTCTTTACTCAAAAGTCTGCTGCTTTCCTTCTTTCTTTTCTTGCAGGAAGGCAGCTTGACAGGGGTTGGTCCACTGAGAGGAGGACATCTGAGTGGGGATGACCCAGCAGAAGTTGAAGCTTATAGAAGACAGAACCTGAATGAGGCAATGGTGCAGTAGAATGTTGAAGAAATAAATATATCAAGGATAACGGGAGCCATGCTTCTCATTGTCAGAGAAAGAAGCTACACACTTGAAAAGAAGCAAAAGTAGAATAAACCCTGTGCTGTTGGAGTGGAATTGTAGCACAGATAAAAACATATGGGTTTCAATACATAGATGTAGATACATAAGTAAATAAAAATGTAAGTTTGTATATATACATATGTAATGATATATACAAATATACATACATGTATTTCTAAGCCCTTCCACTAAGAGGGCCTTGGAGTAGTAAAACCCAAGCAGCAATGAGACACACCTAGCACTAGATCTTTGTTTCTAATTACCATTCTCTACTAAAAGAAAACAAAAAACAAAGAAAACCAGAGCTTCTTAAAGAAGTGTCTGATTCCAGTGTCTGGGCTGACAAAGGATAAGATGAGCCTGTAATATCATGTTATACCAGAAAGTGAGAAAACACTCAAAGATTGTGGGAACGTGTAGAAGGACACACAAACCAGCTTGAAGGGGCTCCCATGTCCAAACCTGGGGATGATGAGTATCAAAATAGATAATAATAGTAAAGATTATAACCCTTTGAACAAGATTGGAAACAGTGAATACTCATTGATATAAGTGAATAGAACAACTGAGGAGAAGAAAAAGCTATTTCTTTTATTCAGTAGATGCCAACTAATAAATGTAGAAGAAATGATAGAAGTAGAAGAACATTAATCAATGTTGAAACTAGCAGTGAATGTAGAATGAAGAATGGAATTTTATTTTACATGGTTACATAGTTTTATAAAAATAATTTAAATCAAACAGGGAAAATTAACTTTACAGTGAAAAACTCTTGCAGGCATCACCTTAATCAAGTGCTCAGTGTGAACACAACCTGCATTGGGATTAATCAATGCATGCACTACACAATAGGATGCAATAGGAACACAGTATTGTTTTTATGATATTCTGGCTCAAAACATGTAACTTCTGTCTAATCATGAGGAACATCAGACAAACCCAAATGAAGGGGAATTTTACAAAATGACTGCCTATAATTTTCAAAACTGTCAAGGTCGTAGAGATTAAAGAGACAGGACAACTGGGTGAGACACAATATGGTCTCTTGGATTCTTTTGCTACAAAGAATCTCTGGCAAAGCATATGTAAGTGATTTTTGTATTATTTTTGCAACTTTTCTGTAAGTCTGAAATTCTTTAAAAATAAAAAAAATACAGCTATCAGGAATACTATTTAGCCATAAAAAATAATGCTATGATACCAAAAGAACAAGCACAAACAAAAATACAGGTAAATTAAATTTTATAAAAATTTAAAACTCTGTGCTTGATAATGAGAACACTATTAAGAGAAAAGACAATCCAGAAAATGGGAGAAACTTTTTTACAACTCCTATAACTGATAAGGGTCCAGTATTCAGAAAATATAAAGAACTCTTACAATCAACAACAAAAAGATAAACAGCTCAATTTACAAATGAACAAAGAACTTGAATAGACATTTCTTCAAAGGAGATATACAAATGGCCAATAAGCACATGAAAAGATACTCAACATAATTAGACATCAGAGAAATGCAAATAAAAATCATAATCAGATACCACTTCACACTCATGAGGATGGCTTATTTCATTTTTTTTTTTTTAAAGGAAAATAACAAGTATTGACAAAGATGTGAATATACTGGAACCCTCATACGTTCCCAGTGGGAATATAAAATGGTGCAGCCAGTGTGGAAAACAGTTTGGTGGTTCATCAAAATGCTAAACAAAAAATTACCATATTCAGCAATTCCACTCTTAGGGTTATAGCAAAGAGAATTGGAAACAGGTGTTCAAACAAGTACTTGTACAAGATGTCATAGCAACATTATTCATAATAGCCCAAAAAAGTGGAAACAAAAATCAAATGCCCCTCAGCTAATGAATGCATACATAAAATCTAGCATATCCATATAAGACGTATTATTCAGCCATTAAAAGTAATGAAGCACTGATACATGCTAGAACATGGATGAACCTTGAAAACATTATGCTGAATGAAAGAAGTGAGACATAAAAGGTCATATGATTCCATTTATCTGAAATGTCCAGAAGAGGCAAATTCAGAGAGAAAGTAGATTAGTGATTGCCAGGGGCTGGAAGGAGTGACTGCTTTTGGAGTTTTAGCTTCCTAGCTGCTAAAACAAATACCATGCAATGGGAATTTATCTGCTTACAGTTTTGAGGCTAGGAGAAGTCCAAGATGGAGGTATCATCAAGGTGATGTTTTCTTCCAGAAGACTGTGCTGTTCTGGGACTGGCTGCTGATAATCCTTGGTTCTTGGCTTTTTTTGTCACATGGCAATGCACATACATGGCAGCCTCTCCTGAGTTTTCTGGGTTCCATTGACTTCTGGCTTCTTCCTCTAACTTCTCTCTCTCTCTCTCTCTCTCTCTCTTTTTCTCTCCACCCTCCCCCGCATCTTCCCTATAAGGCCTGAATCAATTGGGCCACCCCTTAATTGAAAAACCTCATCATAAGGTCCGATTTACAAGGGCTTACACCCACAGGAACTGATTAAGCTTAAGAACATGTTTTTCTAGGGTACATAACTCCAAGCCACCACAATGAGTATGGGTTTCTTTTTAGGGTGATGAAAATGTTCTGAATTAGATAGTGGTGATGGTTGTACAACATTGCGAATATATCAAAATCCACTGAATTGCACACTTTAAATTGTTAAAATGGTATATTTTATATTATGTGAATTTAACCTCAATCAAAAAATTTGAAAACAATAATGTTGAAATTGACTAATGACACATGAAAAAAGATTAACTGATAAAAATAGTTATCAAACACCATCCATATAATCATCCAATTTCATTAAAAATAAGCTAGCTTGCTATAGATAATTATAGATATGTGCAATCCATATAAAGTCAAGTTGCCTTGTAAGTCCTTCTCAGTAAAGTGACACAAACAACAGTAGCAGCAATAACATAATCTGGTATGAAAATAATTGAAAAGTAATTTTAATCTTGGTTATAATTCTTCAAAACATCAAAAGCAATTTATATAATTCATAACATGCTAGCATGAGGCAAGCAATTCAGTCTAGTGGGGACTCCAAAGTCAGATCGTATGGAATTAAATTCAGCTCTTCTACTTGTTAGCTTGGGCAAGTCATTCAATCTTTTTTTTTTTTTTCCATCTATAATTTAGGAATAATTATAGCACCTACTTAATATGGTTGCCATGAGGGTTATATGAGTTAATGTACAGAAGTGCTTGGCATGGAGCCAGGCACATAGTACGTGCTCAATAAATGTCAGCAAACAAACAAAACCTCTAATCCTTTTTACCTATCACCCTCAACATCATCTACCCCTTAGCCTAGCTGCTTCCAAACTCCACACCAAACTCAGCCCTCAGGGATTCTTTTCCTCTCTGTTTTCTCCTTGCCATTAATGAATATGTGGTCTTCTACTTTACTAGCAACATTTTGCCCTTTCCAAGGTAAACAAAGTGAGGCAGGTTCAGTCCCTCTCCATTCTCCATCTCATTTTATCCTCCATTCTTTGGACGAGCTAACAACTACAGAATTTTCCTTAGCAGTCAAAGGAGGAATACGAGGCTGAGAAAACTCATGGAAAACATCTAGAAAAGTAAAAACTAGGTATATTTGGAAGGTGGGAAAATGGCCATGTTCCTTTTTCTTACAGCTATTGAGTGCTACTATATGTGAAGCATTGTGCTAAGTGCTTTATGTATTAACTCTTTTAACTCTCACATTGAATCTTAGGCTTTTCCAACTTCTCAAAATTTCTACAATGAACATATTATTGCTATTATCAGAAAAAGATTACTTGAAAAGGTATATTTACAAACTAGGTCCTATTACGATGAAAGGTGAAGATTCTAGGAAGTATTGCAAGTAAGATCTTGTTTAAAGAATTGGGGATATTTATTCTGGGAAAGGGGCCTGGGAGTGGGTGAAACATGGTAACTATCTTCACATATTTGAAAGACAAGTCAATTGGAAGAGGAATTGAACTCAGTCTCCATGGCTTCAAAAAGTGAGGTAGAACCCACAAAAGAAAATTCTAGGGAGCCAAGTTTTTGCTAAATATAGGATGCTCTTTCAGACAGTTCTATCCCAAAAGGTAATTAATTCATCTAAATCAACAAATTTTTATGGTTTTATGCATCCAGTAGAAGGTTGGACTAGGAGATGTCTAAGGTCATTTTTTACTCTAAAATTCCCTGATTATTTACATTAATGCAAATTAATCAGAGAAAACAAAGTCTATCTTTTGCATCAAAAAATAAAATAAAATAAAATAAACTGCCAACCTTAGAAAAAGCAATGTGATGGATGTCTGGGTGAGGAAAGAAATATAAATTATGAAGCTTATGGATTGCTTCAAGACAATATTGTTATCAGGAAAGAGAAAAGCAATAAAATAGCAAAAAGAAAAGGGCCTATTTATGCACTAATTAGAAAAATGACAATACAGAAACGATATAAATCTTTTAATTCACTCTCTCAAGTCGGGTCTGCACTTGCCCCTCCCTGCTTTCTTCCTTGAATTCGCCTTACTTTCTCTATTAGGATATTTCCAGTTATTGACTTTCTCTTGCCACAAGACTCAGCCCTGTCCATATTGGTGCCACCCCAAAGGCAAATGCTTCCTACCCTTTTCTGCTTTATTTTGTAAAGCAGAGTTTCTGATGGTAACTTTGTTTAACAATAGATACACCCTAGATTCTGTTTCACCTTCAGCCATTTGCTGTAAGATATCAGTCTCCCACGCCTTGTGTCACGGGCTCTCACACAATAGGAGTCCTTGAAGCCCGAGCCAGTCTGTCACCAGGTCTTACCGCTGTGAATCCTGGTGAGGCTGTGAAGCCCGCGCAGGGCATCTTCAGCCGCGTGGGCTGGGCCGGGCGCGGGACTCCAGCCAGAGGGCGCCAGCGCCCACCCGGTACAGGCGCCCACCCGGTACAGACGCCCAGGAGGACTCGCCAGGGGCTTCCTAACCTTTCCTCAGTTAGCACTAGTGGGGGCTCAGTCACCTTGCAAGAAGAGTCTCTCTCCCAGTACTCCCCACTCCTGGTTTTCCTCTCTGCCAGTTTCTTCTTGGCTGTCGCCGCCCAGGCCACCTTAGCTTCAGAATCAGCTCCCTCCCCACCTGACCTCCCCCCCACCCCACCCCACCCAAGGAGACCCTTACC
This sequence comes from Choloepus didactylus, assembly GCF_015220235.1. Lineage (NCBI taxonomy): Eukaryota > Metazoa > Chordata > Mammalia > Pilosa > Megalonychidae > Choloepus > Choloepus didactylus. Next base: position 105,256,415 of record NC_051313.1, read on the forward strand.
CAGGCCTTGACCCCGAGGAGCCCTTTCCTCGCTAAGGCCCGGACCCCTGCGAAGAGACTCCTGCTCTGGGTCGTCAGAGGCTGTCTAGTCCCTCTCGGGCACCTGGAGTGGAAAGGAGGGAGCGTGTGGAAGAGGACAGGGTGGGATTTCGTAGGGGAGTTGGTTGGGGGGCCCCCGAGAGGGCGTCGGGTCAGGGAGGAGGCGATGAGAGGCGGCCAGACAGGGGCTTTCGGTTTCCCGGGGTCTGATTGGAGGTTGGCCCGATGAGTCGGAGCTGGGGGCGCGCCCATCTCCTCTGGCTCCTGTGAGAGCCGCTGACTCGGCCCCTCCCTGGAGCCGCTTTGTCCCGGGTGACGGCGGCCGAGGTTGCGGGGAGGAGCGGGAAGGAGGCAGAGGCTGACGGCCCCACCGACTGCGAGTTCCCGAGGCGGGGAGCGCCGCGCACCGCCCCACGCCCAGGCCCGCGGGCATCGTGCGCGTCCCCACGCGCGCTCGCACCGGCGGGCAGGTGAGCCGGCGGAGCGGGCCGGGAGTCGCTGGCCCCCGCAGACAGCCGGAGCCACCGCTTTTGCCCGCGCATCGCGGACGCCCAGCAGGTCGGTTATGTAACCGTGCGGGTCCCGCTGGCCGCTGAAACCTGTCCCGCCCGGACTGCGGGCGGCGCCCTGGAGGTGGCCGGGGAGAGTGTCAGGGACCCAGGGAGCGCGGCTGGGTTTGGGGTCTGGGCAGGGGCGGAGGGGGTCTCCTGGTCCTGTCGTCAGTCCCCGCGGCAGCCGTGGAGACAGAGGTGTCTTTCGAACCCCTTTAGCGGGCTCGGGTCTCAAGGAGCCACTTCGCTCATTCGGAGTGACCGAAGGGTTCGCCTCCTTCACTAGCAGCAGCAGGTGCCGAAGTGGAAGAGCGAGAATGACGCCGCGTTGTCCTCGGAACTGGGGCTTGGCGAGGGGGTTAGGAGAGGCGGGCTGGACTCAGGGAGCAAAGGAGAAAACAGAGGGACCCCGTTCCCAGTGCTTAACGGAAAGTGCTGAGGAGGGAAAGGTGCGGTGAGGCGCAGCGCGCTGTGAATTGTCCTGCTGGAGATTAGCGGGCTTGGGTCATCTAAAAATAACTTCAAGTTTGAAAAGTGAAATGGACGCGAGCGCGGTGGCCGGGTTCGTCCTGCCTGTGAGATGCTTCGCTCTAGAAGTCACCGGAGGGAACAGGCAAATCCCAGCCTCCCGGTTCCTTGGCTGCCTCTTGGTCTCGTCGGTTTCCGGGGCGCTTCGGCTTGACTTTAATTAATGCTTTATTCTATGAGGCGCTACTGTCTTTTTCTTATCCCTAAATGAATCAGAGCACAGTGCATTCCTTTAACCTTTCCTGTTTCTCGCACACTGGGATAGATGTGTTAAACGGCCATCTACCAAGTCCACTGCCAAAGGCTTTTGTTGCTTTGTTTTGTTTTTGTTCTGAGATCTCCTTTTAGTAAAAACAGAAAGGTTTCTAGGGCTCCCTTTAACATAAAATCCCACAATCGGAGATGAAGGGATACTAGAACATTCCAGCCCACGCTTCTATCTCCTTTCTGTCAGAAATACCACTTAACCTATCTTAGAGAGGGGAGGTTTTAGGAAAAATGGGACGTTTTTAGCAGTGCAATTCAACTTCCACACCTTCATTGTTGTTAAATTTACACCAACTTCAAAACAAAGGTGAAATGTTTCACAGGCACAGGGGCACCACTTGCTAACTGGCCCTCTCCATTCTGGGGGCATAGTGGAGTTGGGGATGCATGGAAGCTGGAAGTGATCAAGAAGCAGGTCAGCACTGACTGTGGAACAAGATAAGGGAGTGAATATTTAGCTGCTTTTCCGTCTACTCATTGATTTTCTTTAGCGTTAGAGCTATTATATTAAGTATGATCAGTCACTGAGTTCAGTTAGTCTAAAATGTGAGTTGTACTTTGCTTTCGAAACAAATCAGCATTTATTGAACATCTACTACCTGGGTCCAGTCCATAGAATTACATGAGGGAAAAGTGCCCTCAACTAAAGTTACAGGATTCGGAGAGGGCTCAAAATTCCTTGTGTGTGCAGGTCCTGCAGAACTCAACTAAATCTCGGAGGATGTCTCTCTCTACAGTGATGAACATTTTTAACAGACATAAGTGGGAACTTGAGAGCTTTGTCATTTACAAGTACTCATTGCACTCCTTTAAAAACCACTTACATAATCATTTGCAGATAGTCATATATATGGCAAATCTCTTTATTTAGACCAATTTTGACATTCGCTGAGGTCTCATTTTCTCATCCACTATCTACCATCCACTCATTAATTTATTCAACTCTTCATTATTTGTTAAGTACCTATGATGTACTATGCAGGCCATGTGCCAGAAGCTAAAAGAATGAGGTCCAGGCCTCCTGGAACTCAGTCTAGCAGAAAAGACGGATAAGAAAGTAAATGATAATGATTCAGTGTGGTGAGTGTTTAATGGAAATAGAAACAAGTTTGGCAGGAGCTCAGGGAAGGGAGGGTGGAGGGAATCGGGAAGGGTTTGCAGAGGAGTTCACATTTAGACTGGATCTCAGTAGAGGTAGTTCTTTAGGGAAGGGCCTAGGTATTTCACATTGAAGAAAGAGCCTACTCACATGGGAGGAAAGCTCATGTTCAAACAGCATCTAGGTGTTGTGAGGTGAGGAGGTGGCAGGGGAGTTTGGGGAGGTTTCAGTGAGCATGGATTGTAAACACACCTTGCCAAGGAGAAGAAACTATGCAGCCTTTATGAGAGAAATGATTTAATCTAATTTGTGTTTTGTACAGATAACTTTGAAGGTGGTGAGGAAATGGGGTTACAAAGAGGAATGAGCTCAGCTTTTAGACCACTGTGGTGATCCAGGCAAAAAAAGAGAGGGGTGCCTGAAGCAGGAGGCAAGGGGGAGAGAGAGGAGAAATCCACGGGAGAGCTGTTTCAGAGGGAGAATCAGTGGCTCTGGGGCACCAGATGGGTGCTGTGTGGAAAAAGGAACACGGCTGTCTAGTTGGATGGTCTTGCTTTTAACTGGGTTAGGGAGTGGACCAGATTTGAGGAAGACGAGAAATTTGGTTTTGAACATCCAAGTGAAAGTGTTCAATAGGCGCTTTTATTTTCAAGGATGATTTCTTCATTCCTGGTGCTAACTGTCCCTTAGTCTTGCTTACTTTCCTTCCCGAGACTGTCTACTGCTGCCTTTCAAGAAGATGGAGATGATTTTGATAGCAAGAGGTTGTTTCTACCTTGAACTCCAGAAGCAAAATATTAACTGTCAGTTATCTGAACTAGTAGTAGTAGTGCTGATAATAATAATTACAGTGATAATTTAATAGTAATGTGTAATTATTATTTATTGAGTGTTTACTATGTGCTCAGCATGAAGAATTTAGCACTTTAGAGTGATGATATTTGATCTTTATGATAATCTTATGGAGCAGGCACTGTTGTTATTCTCATATAATTGACAAGAAAGTCAAGGCAAAGAGCAGGTGACATATATAGGTGACATCATTAGTAAGAGGTGCATGAGGGTTCAAGCCCATGCAGTGTGACCTGAACCCATAATCACCTATGTGAATTGATAGCATTGAAATAATTCTTATTTAGCCCTGAATTTTTTTTTTTTTTTTAACCTTATGTTTGAACATTTATGGCTGGTGCTGAAAAGGAGCCCTGGACTAAAAGTCAGGAATCCTGGCTCCTGTCTGTGCTCTGCACTTACTTCGCTGTGTGATCTTTGAAAAGTCACATCCCCTCTCAGGGTTTTAGCTATTTTAAATCTGTATATTGAAGCGAGAGGAGGTTGACTAGATAGATTCTAAGGAATTGTGGCATTCCGAAGACCTGCCATCCTATCTCAAATTCTACCACTAGAATCATTGATTTGGGTTAGAGTGGTACCTGCCTGGTCTCTTTTAGGATAGGAATACTTCAAAGAGGATTGACTTAAGCTTGGCATGTCCTTATCAGCTTGGTGTCAGCTCCTCCGAAGTGTGGATTCTGATGGGGGTGCCTGATATTGGGGGAGCCCAGCTCTGGGAGACAAACCCCAGATAGGCACTGAAGTGGAGGAATCCCCCATAGTCACTGATCAGTTGCTTGACTTGAGACATACTGCTTAAACACTTTGTGAATTAGTTTGCTAATCTTAGCAAAACTGGGGAGACTAATACACATGTTGTAAGGTGGCTGTAAGGATTGAAACAAAACATAAATCAGGTTCTGCACGCACCCTGCCTCATTGAAGATGCTCAGTAAATGGGGGTTCCCACTCCCACCCCCGCCCCAGGATCATGAACGTGCAGAAAGGGAAGGTAGACTACTTCTCAAGACAAACTTCTCCTACTTCATAGTTTTGTTAAGAGCCACCAATAGTTCAGTGTTACCAATCTGTTATCTAGAAAGGAATATATTTGGGGACTATGAAAACACACAGCATAAATGCCTTTCAAAATATGAATCTCTCAAGTATTCATTAATAAAATAATAAAATACCCTCTTAGATATAAATGAAGCATCAACATTCAACAACACAGAGTTTTCAGTCTCCTTTTTTCAGCTTATAAATAGGCCCAGATTGCTATACAGAAACAGTATTGCTAGGGTTGGTGATTCTGGATTTGACCATTATGGCATAGAATCTACAGGGCATAGAATCACGTCCTGTTGTGTGTGTGTCTGTGAGCACACTTTTGCATCTGTATTCATGAAGATGTTTCTGCCTTTGCCTATAAAATATTCATTGTCCTCATCATCTTTTTCTCTTGTGTTACCAACTGCTGGGTGTCATATGTTGTGGGTTAAATTAATTAATCTAATTGAGGACTTTTTAAAGATTGAAGCAGCCTTAAACTCAACAGAAGCTATTTTTCCATGACTTAAAAAATAATAAAGTATGACTGTGAATGCCACTCTCTGGAAGTTAAAGAAAAGCTTCCAAAAATAGCTCCAACTTCCTGCAGTTTAGATTGCCCACACGAAGTATTTTCTCAAGTAGGGATGAAAAGGGACTTATTTTCCGTATGATCCCCCCTCCCCGCCCTACTCAACTCACTTTGAACAAGGTATGAAACATGGGGTCCCTAAGCTTTGGAATATATGCATAAAAAGATATTTTAACCAAAGCTGTAGGACAAAAGATTTGTATGTATAGTTTTTATTATTGTTGCCTTAGTTTCTTGGTGGCAGTAAGTGCTTTATTGTTTCATGTGAATTACACATGCCTGCTACAAAATATTAGAAGCACTGTGAAGGCATGACCAATGCTTTAACTTTCTCTTTCTGGCTGGGCCTGCGGTGTTGGGTCTGGCACTGGAGTAAAATAAAAAAAAAAAAGCATGGACTTGGCATGGAAAGGCCTGGATTCCAGTCCTGGTGTTGTCACTTCCCAGCTATGTGACCTTGAGCTTCCCATTGACCTAGCAGTCCTAGGAGCTGGCATTTGTTGAATGCTGCCTGTGATCCAGACGCCAGGCTCAGCCTGCTGCGTGTGTTATCTCATCTGATCCTTACAACAACTCCACGAGGTGGATATTATCCTAACTATTCACACTGAGGCTCGGGGCTGTGCTGGAGGGCCACTCAACACCTGTCTCTAAGATGCAGTTTTTTGATCTGTACAATTAAGAAAATAATTCTTGTTCTCCCCACCTAACAGAGTTGTGAGGGTGAAATGCTAGGAGTTTTGTGACTGTGCACTGAAAAATGGAACGCGCCACATGGATGTTAAGGATTCTTGTTACAGTAAGGATGTCCCAAGAGATAGCTTACACTTGGGTCTGGTGTCCATGCTTGCAAGTCTATATTAATGGTAGTGTTAATCATCTGTTTACAGCATGAGGAAACGGTTATTTCCTTGCCCTTTTCTTTCCTACGTTGTTTTATGATGACTGTTTCTTTCAAGTGTATCTTGTTTGTTGTCAGTAGCAATGGGCAGGGCCAGGCCAGGAGGGGCCCATGGAACCAGTCCTGCTGGTGAAGGGGGAGGGAGAGAATGGCTTGCAGAGAAGAGGTAACTTACTTCCAGAGGGATGTTTCAATATAAACATAGAAGGCCGAAAGTCAAAGGCAAAGTCGAGGAAGGGATAGGCACGGATGTGGATGCAAGAAGGAGTCATTAACCAGGGTTTGCATCAAGTGTGGGTAACAGGCAGGACATGGTGTCTGCTCAAGAAGGCTAGAAATATTTCCCAGAGTCTACTGAGGTCTGACCACTCAGCAGGAAAACTATGGACCTTCTGTCCTGATTATTTTTTTTTAATGATTTATCTTTCCTGAACATATATGCCTCCTACACAATTTTTGAAAAACTCAGAAAACTATAGAAAAAGAAAATTAAAATTACACATATTACCACTAGCACATGAAATTACTTTTGACATTTTGGTGTATTTCTTTTCAGTCTTTTTTTTTTTAATAAAAATATGTATTTTTTTAGTTGAGATCTTACTGTATATAGAATTTTGATATTCCAAAATAATAAATAATGCTATAATGGACTTCTTTGAACATAAATCTTTTTCTATGTTTTGGATTATTTTCTTAGGGTAGATTTCTAGTAGTGGAAATATTGTCCCAAACAAATGGACTTTCTTTTTTTTTTTTTTTTTAAGTCAGTATTATTGAGATATATTCACATACTCTAAACTTATCCACAGTGTACAATCAGTTGTTCATAGTACCATTGTATAGTTGTGCATTCATCACCAAAATCAATTTTTGAACATTTTCATTACTCCAAGAAAAACCAATTAAGAATAAAAATAAAAGTTAAAAAGATCACCTAAAGCATCCCATCCCCCATTATTCATTTAATTTTTGTCCCCATTTTTCTACTCATCTGTCCATACACTGGATAAAGGGAGTGTGAGCCACAAAGTTTTCACAATCATATACTCATCCCACATAAGCTATATAGTTATTCAGTCATCTTCAAGAATCAAGGCTACTGGGTTGCAGTTCAACAGTTTCAGATATTTCCTTCTAGCTATTCCAATACACTAAAAACTAAAAAGAGATATATATATATATAATGCATAAGAATAACCTCTAGAATGACCTCTTGACTCCATTTGAAATCTCTCAACTGCGGAAACTTTATTTTGTTTCATTTTCTTTCCCCTTTTTGTCCAGACACTTTCTCAATCCTACATTGCCAGGTCCAGGCTCATCCCTGGGAGTCATGTCCCATGTTGCCAGGAAGATTGACACCCCTGGGAGTCACATCCCACGTAGGGGGAAGCGCAGTGAGTTTACCTGCCAAGTTGGCTTAGAGAAAGAGGCCACATCTGAGCAACAAAAGAGGTTCTCTGGGGGTAACTCTTAGGCACAATTGTAAGTAGGATTAGTCTTTCCTTTGCAGATCGGGAGCTCAGCCTTCTAAATTGGTCATCCCCAATGCTTATGAGAATACCAGTAATTCCTCAGATGGGGAGGTTTAATATTTCCACATTTTTCTCCAGTCCCTCAAGGTGGCTTTGCAAATACTTTTTATTCTCTGCCCAAATTACTCTGGGATGTATTGGGGCTTCACGCTAACCTGTACAAACCAACCTGATTTAACTCCGTAGTCAAAGTTCCATGTAATTATTATGTTTGAATAAAGTGACCATAGACATTAAATTATATAGTGTGTTATGGAAAATACAGACTTTGCACCAAATAAACATTTCTTCCTCTGGTGAATGGACTTTCTTAAGGCTACCTCTAAATATGCACACTGCTCTTAATCACTTTTCCATTAAGTTGCACTAATTAACATTCCCACAAGCAGTGCATGAGAATGCAGGTCTCCCTTCTACCCTGCCTGTAAGCACTCCTTTTGTTGAAGGCAAGGGATGGCTGGTATTAGCACTTTCCAGAGAAAACCCCCACCCTGGAAATATTTGTGCCTAACAATTGCTTCAGGGGTTAGGCCTTCCTTTTGAGAGTTGAAGGTGGGTGGGTGGGGATCTGGGGATTCTATTATCAGGGGCCTGGTGTATGAATTCTGCAGCCTATGTGTTGTTCCTTGAGCTACTCAAGCTGACTTAAGCTAAGTGGAATAAGGCAACCTCTGCTTAAGTCAGAACTGGTTCTGTTGGCTTCGACTTGCCTCTTGGGTCAGCAAAACAGAGTTTTCAAAGCCTGAAAAATATTAACACAAGTGTGGGTGCTTATTTACATTAGTTTCCTTGTTGCTTTAGTTGTTTTTGAGTAGTTCCCCTTTCACTGTTGATAAGACCTTTCCGGCAAGCTTCAGGCAGGTATATCTTTTTTCCATTAAATGAAGTATAATGCAGAGTAAACTATTTTGAAGAAGGAACTAGGAGAATCAATTGGAAACTTCTTAAAAATCACTTAGATGATCAGTATTTTAGGATTTTAATTTGTTGACTAATAAAAAAAATCCCTTTCAAAGGAGAACCTACATTCATGATTAGGCAACTGGATAAAGTATTTTGTTATATTGACTAATTTATTGTGATAAACAGCCAATTTGAATTATTTTCCCCCATAGAATTATCTCAAAGATAGACCAAATTAATTTAATTTATCTCTTATTTTGACTTCTGTAACTATTAAAGCTAAAAGCCCAGTTACAGTGTCTGGCCAGTGACAAATTAGAGTCCAGTTTGTATTTCTCTTGTGAGGTTTAACAATTTGTCAAGTAAGAAATTATTTATTTGATTACAGATATCAGCATATGAATTCTGAGTATGGTAAATTCAGATTGATTAATGGTATTTCAAACAAAATTTATTTGCTTAAGAGCAAAATCTCTTCACTTTGACAAGTAAAAGCAAAGTAATAATTCATGAATAGGTTAAGTTTTTTTTCCTGCTGTGAACATTAATGATATTTATTTTATCTTTTATGATGTACAAACAACTGTTTCTGTGAAATGTTTAAATTTTGGTCAGGGAAGATACTGAGCAACTGGCATATTGTAATTGTGTTTATTTGGTATTCTGTACTTTCTTATTTCTGTCCCTTGGTAATTTCAGTTCCACACACAGCTGTTGTTTAGTATTAAGCTTCAACATTTGACAAGGTGACATTTAGGTGAAGGTCTAAATTGAAATATTAATTCTGTCAGATTTTCAAAGGCTTAACTTTGACATTGCTTCTAGGCGCTACATTTCCCCCTGAGAATTTTTGACTTGCACCCTGGATGCTGGTTTGGTTTCAGACTCCTGGGATATGATGGTGTGGGGAGAACTTTTCGTCTTATTCTGGTTTGCAATGACACTGAGAGGTTCCGAGTTGTTCTGCAATGATGGAGTACCCACCCCACCACCAACCCCTCCTGCTACCCCCAACCTGTGCAGCCCTATTTGGAAAGGTTGGCTCCAGGGGAAGGTGGGATGGAATGGTAAATGTGAGCAGTCCGCAAGGCTTTTTAGGTGCAAATTACTTTGTTTCAAACATGCATCTGCTTCCTTCAGGTTGTGTGACAACTGCTCAGACCATTAAACTGGAAACCTGGGAATTAAGAAATTTAGGATAGCCCTTGATGAGCTCAATTACGTGCTAGTGGAATCATCGATAGCTTGCAAGCAACACGGAGCAGTCCACAGTGGCCCTGTGAGGAAACCCAGGGGCCCAGGTTGCCCATGTGGTCCTCTGAGCCTTCATGCTTCTTTTCATCAAGGTAGACAGTGGACAGCTCCCAGGAAACCACACGGGCCAGTGCTGTATGGAGCGATCTTTAATGATCGTGGAATGGACCTTAGCATCTCCAAATGTGGAGAACTTCAAAAGTGGTGGCTCCTCATGATGCTTCTAGGTCTATTCTTTAAAATAGCTTTGTAAATTTCACATTTAAGTAGAAATATCCTTATCACAAAGCTTCCCTCTCCTTTCAGTGTCTCTTTTCACCCTTCATTTCACCTCTTCCTCTTAGCTCAAGCATGATGCGTTACCTGAAACCACATCTGGCTATTGTTTTACAATTCAAGCTAAGGTGTGATACTATGAGAAGGTTATTTTATCTGATCAAAATTCGAAGTATATCAAGGGATGTTCATGAAAATCAATCCCAGGTATTTTTATGACAGTATAAATTCCAACGGCGTACTTTACAGGAAAGAAAATTCAGAGTATCTGGGAGTCGGGTGTGGTAGGTTTTCCAGTTGATGGTGACAGCACCTGCCCTCCTGCCTCCCCCCCCCATCGACTAATCGACTATGAGCTGTCCTTGGATCGTTCCAGTTCCAGAGAATAGATCCCAGTTTGCAGTAGAATCCTCTCTCTGACTCTGTTCAGGGATTTCCCCTTTAGCATCTGACCCCTTCCTCTTCTCCAGAAACCTTTTATCTCAGTGATTGTCAGACTTTGAAAAGCTAGACTAATGCTTCCTCCTCCCCAAAGAATGGAAAAATAAACAAATAAAGATACAGATATTCTTCCCTCTCCAAAAAGAAGAGTGATGTTTACAAGGAGCATGTCAACACATAGCTGAAGGTAATTTTTTTCTTCATCCTTCATTAATTTTTTAATGAACACTCTATACCCACCAAGAAAAACTTCCCCTTCCCCTAACTTCTAATCTCCTAACCCTAACCTTATCCTAATGTCTAATCTACTTTCTGTCTCTGAGAATTTGATCTTTCTAGATATCTCATATGTGACATATGAGTTGTTCTTATGTGCCTTATTTAATATTAAGAAAAAAAGAAAGAAAGTAGTCATTTGAAGCCATTTGGCAAACATCTGGTGGAATTGGTTAGTTATCTAGCTTGGTTAGAGATTGTCTCTAAGATAATAGTGTCCTTTGCTAATTGTTTTTTATTTAGGTGTAATTATTCCTTTTTTGATAGCCCAATCCTTTATAGTGATTTTTTATAGGGGCAATAAAATTATGCCTCTTTTTTCTTTTGGGTTTCTACTACTGAGATATTCTTAGGTAGTTTTTGTGCTATCCTGATCATTGCTTAAAAAAAAAACAACTCCTATATCTTTCTTCTCATCCTAGGATTTGTAATCATTTATTTTTAAGACAATATGATAATGCCATGAGGTAGTTATTCTTGTTGTATTGGAGAGCTTTCTGTCAGTCATGTCTATTGTCAATCATGTCAAAGTAAATGCTGCCAAATATACACATTTCTTTTCCTAATTGCAAATTGACTTTTTATGGCTACTTATTAGAGAACCCCAGGAGACCAATAGTAATAATTGAGACATGGCTGCTAGAGACCAGATATTATTTCTTCAGCTTCCTATTCTAATAAATAATCAACCATGAAGTTGTTTATAAAGAAATCAAAAGTCCTTATAATAAATAACAAACTAAGAAGCAATTGCATACAATTTGCAGATATAGAGTGTTATAGAAATGCTAGATGTAATAATAATCTGAGAACTGTTTTACTAATGAGAACCAATTTCGAACATGCTGCAACTATGTAAAATTATAATTTAATATTTACCCATTTCTGCTTCTTGGAATCCTAGTTTTCTTCTAGTTTCATCTCTTCCAGATTTCCTTAATTCTGGAGCACTCAAAAGAGGAATCACCCTTTGTTGAACCCTTATTTGTGGGACATACATAGTCTAACCTATATATCCCATTCACTTATATATTTTTTCCTTTCTCTCTCCTTCCCTCCCTCCCTCCATTTTTCCTTCCTTCCTTCCTTCCTTCCCTCCCTCCTTCCTACCTTCTTTCCTGTCATACTTTTCCCTACATTTGCCCCTTTAAGTGCAAGGTGTTGTGCTAATGGGGGTATAAATACCAGTAGGACATCATAGTCCCCTATCTTTAGTGAAATTAGAGTTCAGTAGACTTTAAACTGCTCACTTGTTTACCTATACCTCCTAACCGGTTCATAAGTACCCAAGAGGTGAAGACTGTGTCTACACATTCATCGACGTGTTCTCTTGCATGTTCTTGTCACTCAGTCAGTGGTATAATGAACTGATCATTTAAATAATTCAGAAGCTCAAGATTGAAGATTTTAGCACCTTCAGATGTGTTGAACACCTTTGTTATCCTCACACAATTGTTAACTACAGAAATAAGTAATTCTACAAGATATGTATGTCTACTTCCGCTTTGTGTGTTTGTGAATAGATCACTTCTTTTCAGAATATACTCTAGCACCACATCTCTATTACATAACAAAGCACCCACTGTGTTTGATAGCAGTGTCTGTGCTTTCCACAGGCAGACATATTGAAGGCTTCCATCTCAGCCTCAAATTATTTTGAAATGCTTCTGTTTTTGTAAGGTAGTATTTCTTTTCCTCTTTTGTGGAGTTTGGAAGTAAAGCATCTGAATGGGAATAATCATGGGCACTCAATGAACATTTATTATGCATCAGACACTGGGCTCAGCATTTCCCCTATGTTATCGCCTTTAGTCCTTCCGCAGACCTTGTGAATTAGGTTCTGAGTTTAGCTCTATTTTACTTCAATGAGGAGATGAAACTTGCCTAAGGTCTTATAGGTGGTGGAGTCAGGACTCTTGGCCTCCATAACCCAACCCTACTGAAAAGTAGAATTTGTAGAGGCATTCTTGGGTAGGTGAGTGGGTGGGTAATATAGGACTTCTATATGATAGCTTTTACATTTTATGTTTTTAATTTTGGTAATAATGTAAAATGACTAATGTTTTGGATCATCCAGATGACCACCTTAGAATGAATAATATTGCCACATGATTTTGGTGCCTGAATTTGTGTTTTTTTGTTGTTGTTGTTGTTTGTTTGTTTTTTTACAATCTGGTTGGTGCCAGTACAACTTTAGTTGCTATGGGCTTTTGGGAAAGAATGGGTGGACTTATGCAATTTGCATCAAGGGAAGGCCAAATGACTGTGGGGAGCTATGGTCCAGTAAGCCTTAGTTTTGCTGTGAAGGAATAAACTTGGGGAAAGTTTCTGCTGCATGGGGGTGGAGGGTGGAGGTGTTGGGGGGGGGGGGCTGTGATTGACAGGAGCACTCTGAACTTCAGCATACCTGTGTTGCTATTTTCTAAGTCAGAGTCATGATGAGAAGGGAGGGTTACTTTTAGCAAAACATCATCTGAACATTAAATCAATGTTAGTTTGAATTGAATTGGTTTTACAATTTCATTTTTTAGGTAGAAAATTTAGTTGGAGTTTGATGGTTTTAGGGGAGCTGAAATTATGAGAAACTTTATGCTTGGTTTTCTATTTGTACATACTTAAGTATCATGATAATAAAAACATTCATGTCAAAATTGGGAGGGGGCAGTATAATTTTTTTCCTAAAAGGGTTCTGAATATTTTTCAAAATTGAGCATGCTGAATTTCTCTGCACTGTGTAATCAAAGACTTCCAGGAAAAAAATACTCTCTTGCCCACCAGGGACCTGGCCTGCTTACTCTAAATCTTTCTTTAAGGATAAGATATTGACATTTCCTTTCATCCTGCAAATGTTATTTGGGAGGGGTAAGGTCTGACCTTGGGTGAAACTCCCCGTTGCTGTGGTTCTCTAATGCACTTCTGATGGCCCTGCCAATCAAGGTGCTTTTAGGTTCTTTGTCACTCTTTGTCCTGACTCTGATGGCTGACAGTTGTGTATGTACATTACCCTGGTTTATAACCATTTTCCCGTAACCACCATAAGGATTTGTGAACATGGGCTAGGAAATAGTACCAGCTCCACCTAAGCGGAGACGATAATGACAATGTATGGGGATTTTAAAAGGCCTCTGGTTCAAAGGTTTCTGAGTCTGCCCCCAAATGACCACACTAGTTACTCTTCTGAGTAGATGAAAGGAAAGCCCTGTGAATGCACACACCCAGAAAGGAGGTAATATATGGCAGCATGCTTATAATTAGCTCATTACTATTTCTTATGATAATACCTGGTAAGGTTTTGGAGCATTAGAACAGAGGACAGTGAATTCTGATGGAAAGAGAAGGAGGCAGATTTTATAGCATGTGGGCAGCAACTTGTGCACTGAGGAAGTAAAGGCTGGCTTTAAAAGCAGGGCCCACCTTGGGTAGACAAGAACCATCATTTAAAAGAAGAGGCATTTTTTTTCTGTGTAAAACTGATTGTCCTCTTATTTAAAGGTTTGATAAATTTTCCCCATTTTAATAAAATGCTTAGAAAACTGTCTGCCTCATAAAAAAGACCAATAAATGTTTGTTGTTATCATTATCATTATCATTAATATCATTCCTAGTTTCGTTCCCCCTGACATGGTGCAGAGAGAGCAGGATAGAAGTCAGGAGAGCTGGGCTTTAGTTGTAGATTTGCTGTGGTTTCCGCCTGAGAGACTGGGTCCTTCCTTAGCCCCTGTGGCCTTGGTTTCCTGGTTGACATCATTGAGGGCTTGGGCAAAATGATCACTAAATTTTACCAACTCTTTTATTCTTTGCATATTCTAGTCTTTGCTGCATATCATTATGGCATCCTTAGAGCTTGTGTTTTTTAATGAGAATGAACACTGATTTTTGTTTGTTTTTAATGCTTATCTTTAAATTCAGGGCTATTCTTAGGCAGAGGCTTTAGAAATTCTTACTTTTGTCATCTCTGATGATAGAGGCAATCAGCTCCCAATAGTTTTTCATGACATGATTAGGAAGAGCTTAAACCAAAAGCTCATTAAACATTTCCCAATGCTTAAAGTGCTTAGAGTTTGCCATTTAATGGTAGGAGCTGTGGTCATTCCTTTCTTTAAGAGTTTTTTTTTGTTTTTTTTTTTTAAACTGTACTACCTTCTGCAAGGGTACTTCCATCTTAAACATGGTGTGATGGATAGATGGATCCTACAGAGTCCACCAGGTCTGCCACTGACCGAGATTGGACAAGGACAGCACTGGTTTTGGAGGAATCCTTAACTTTACCCTATTTTTACATTTTATGACAGTTCTAAGTGTGTTGTCTGGCAAATCTCTTTTTTGTAAATAATATTTGTAATACTAGGTAATACCTATTTTGCTCTTATTATGTGCAAGGCCCTATTTTAAGGCTTTTACCTATAATAGGACATTTAATCCTCTCAATGTCATCATCCCTATATGAATGATGAGGAAACTGAGAGCCAAAAGGTCCCATAGCTGATGAGTTGGTGAGTGGCACAGCTGGGATTTGAAGCCAGGCAGTGGGGCTCCAGCATCTGTAGTCTTAACACTATTTGATATTGGCTTTTATGTGTAATACACAAAAGTATTACAGACTGAATAATTTTTATGAATTGGGCCTTGAAGAGCTCACCAATAATTTTATCTTAAAAAGGGATTGGCTGATACTCATTCCTTTTGACCCTGCTTTCTCCTTTTTAAACTTTTGATGTCTAGCAAAGAAGCTATTAGGATTTCATAGAGACCTTGCATCGTTATGTTCTGGAATTGGAGAGAGAGAAAGAGAGGACTCTATGAAATTAGAGATGCTACTAAGACATTACGGTTGCCAAGCTATTCTTTTGCCGCCTTCCTTTTTAATACTTTCACTCCTTCAGTGAAACAAAGGCCTATAGCAATCACTCAACCACCAAATAAGAATGGCACACATATGCTGAGCAAGGTAATATACAGGATACAAATCAGGCTTTTCCTTCAGGAGTCTTAGAATCCCTGAGGGCTGGCACCATGTTTTGTGACTTGTCATTGTACCCTCCATGTCTGAGCATCTTGCATACAAGAAGCCCTCAAGAAGTATTACTGGAATTTTTGGGTCAATTAGGTGGACTTTTGATAGTGTTCTAATTATGTTATTACCAGTATTCACTGGAGTGTTTTCTATCCAAGCAGCAAAATAATATTTCATAGCTAATTGTTTGTTTTACTTCATACATGCCAATACACACAAAAAAAATTCTGATTTTTTTTTTCTCATTATTTTGGACTGGTGAGATGGAATGAATAGTGGATCATGATTTGAGGATCTTCATTCTGCTATTTTAGCTATGAATCCTTGGGCAAGTTGTTTAAGCTCTCTGAGCCTCCATCTTCTACTCTGTAACATGGGAATTATAATAACCACCCTGTGATCTTACAAGGTAGTGGGGAGGGACAGATGGCTTTGGTGATGATAGATGAAAGGCATTATTATTTTCAGCATCATCCACAGTGCTTTCCCATTATCCATTCCCAGTTCTTAAAAAGTGTCATGTGGCCTATCTTCATGTTTCCTCTTTTTTTCAAATTTAGAAAGTGACTTCATGAAACCACATGCTAGGTGAACACTGAAACGATAAATGAGAAAGAAGGCCTTTTTTGGGGGTGATTCATGATATCCCCATTGACTCTGTAAACTATGAGGGCAGGGGTCATGGCTGTCTGTTTTATTCATCCAGTGCATGGGAAACCCTCAATAATTGTTTGTTGAATAAATAAATAGATTAATAACTCCTGACTCCCAGTCTGATAGCTTTTCTGCTCTTGACACACTGCAAGCTCATCAGATGCTGGAGATGGTATTTTTACTCCTATATTAGAACATAATTGCAGAAGCCAACCTGAGTAGGAGAGAAGTGATGTAGTGAAATAAATTTGAAGTTGAAGTAGCTAAAGAGTGTCAGAATTATAGTTTTTATGCCTGTTTGTATACAACTGAACCTTGAAAATCATCCTTAACTTCACTTCAAGTGGATTGATGCTACAGACGTGAGGGAAGGAGCAGCTAGTCTTCTAGTGACTAGCTCTCAAATCCTCTCAGATCCTTTCAACAAAAAGTACCCCACCCCCCACCATGGTTTTAACAATTTCTACCTACCTTAAGTTAAAAATAAACCACTTCTCTCTGTTGTCAAGAAATTGGTCCACCTGGGCAGAACATGATTTTCAAACCACAAGAAACTTACACAAGTGGGCATTTCTTGGAAACAGCAAAAAGATGCTTCCAGGATGTCCTGTCTATTCTTACCCTTGGCTTCTGCTGTAAAAGTAGTAGAAGGTAATATGCAGCTGCTATAGGATTTCTCCCTTCCTTAGCTAACAGTCATCGGGAGCCCTGGCTTCCGCCATGGGCAGAATGACCTGTCCTCCATTCTGATTGCCAAGTGACCAAGTACTAACAGGTGATTATTGCTCTCACTCTAGGGTGCATGTGAGGTCCTAGGGATGACAGGTGCACCCAAGCCATGTTTATTCCATGGTCAAATGGATTGGAACAAAGGTAAAAGAAGTATTTAGAACTAAACTGCTTGGGGGGAAATGATGCTAGGTGTAACGGGGGACAAAAAGCTTAAAGCAAGATAAACACACAGTAACAACTGTGTCATTGAGCAACTCCAGACGACACGTATGCTTGTCAGGGCTTTCTGAGGATTTTTTGAAAATTGCTTTAACATCAATTCCAGTGAAATAGAGGGTTTTTAGATATTTACCTGGGCAGAGAAGAAACATTTCCAAAGCTTCTGGGAGATTCTGATACAGAAAAACAGGAAAGTCATTTTAATCTAGTATTTGTGAGGAATTGAACAATTCCACAAGACACCTCAATAAATCCTTTGAAATACCCAGTAGTGCATAAAAAGAACTCCCTGCCTTGAGAAAAAAAAAGAAAATAGTAATAATAAGACAGATAATGTTCACCTGAAGAAAAATAACCCTTGACTTTGTCCTAGGGATGTGTTGGGATAATGGTATATCACTTCTTGAAAGAAAATTCTACACTTTCTGCTAACTGTGTTTCTTTCTGGCTTCTTACTCCCTAATTCTGTTCAGTTTGTCTTTTGATTCTCCTCTCTGGAGCTACTCTCTTGAAAGTCATGAAGCCCCCAGTAAGGAAATCCGAAATATTTCTTAGACTTCAGCTTCCCCAACCTTCACATAGCACTGACACAGTTGGCCATTCTTCTTTTATTGAAACCCACTGCCTTTACTTTGGTGGTGAGGTTTTCTTCTGATTCTCCCCCTCACCCATCCCTGCCCTCCTTCCCCTTTCCAATCCTGCCATCACTTCTTGCAGAACCCTATTGAAGTCTCCAATACAGCTGCATCTCTCCATTCTTGGATGAGTTTCTAGTGAATTTTGTTGGGATGAATTTCTTATGATAGCACTCTCAGCTTCAACAATACCCCTGCCCCCGGCCTTTACCTATTAAGAGCAGACTTCTGTATTGCTAAAGGTACATGACAATATATCCTCACCTTCCCTCTCCAAGTTTATCTCCAAACACAGCCCCACCTGCCCCCATGTGTTAGTTGGGACACCTGTAGTTTTACAAATATACCCTGAGTTCTTTCACCTCTGTAAGTTTCCTCAGCCTGGAATGCTTCCTCTTCCCCTTTCTCCAAGTGTCTGCTGCAATCTTCACCTCCATTTCCTCGATGCTGCTTGCACATGAATGATTTCCTGATTCCCTCTCCAGTTAGATCCCTTCCTCCTCTGAATCTCCAAAGCACTGCCTATCTGTCTCTCTCTTCTTTAGATATTCACCTAAATTCTCCCTCTATCCAGGGCCTATGCATCCTTGCATGATCCTGATGTCTCTCTCTATCATGTGCTCAGGAATGGGTTCTTCTCTCCAACTCTAAATCATCTAAGAAGCATCAGCAGCATGCACCGGTAGGTTGTCAATACATAATTTTAAAGGAGGAATATATGAGTTTACACACTATAGTAGATTGAATTATGTACCCAATGTGGACATGCTCTTAATTGTAATCCACATTCCTGGGGGTGTGAACCTGTTGTGAACAGGACCTCTTGAAGGTGTTATTTTTAGTTAAGCTGGTGTCCCAACTAGAGTGTGGGCCTTAATCCACATTACTGAGATCTTATGAAGTGAAGAAACTGGAAGCCAGGTTCCGAGAAGGCCACAGAGAGAAGCAGGAAGTCAGAGAAACCTGGAAGAAAAAGGAGAGGACATTGCCATGTGATGGGAAGCAGGGATTCAAGGCAAGGAACCCCAAGAGGGAGTCAAGCCAGCACCATAATGCTAACCACTCCATGAGGAAGGAAGACTTCTAGCCTCTGAAACGTGAGACAAATCCCCACTAAGACAACCCATGGTGTGGTATTTGTCATAGCAGCCTGGAAAACTAAGACATATATTCAGATTATCATTGTTTTATAAATTCTTCCTCATTCTTTTCATGAGGGATTCTATAAAGAGTGCCTTGAAGAATGAGATTGCAAAGAAAATGGTATTATCCCCATGGATATTTTAAATAAATTATTCAGACCTGAATGGAACCCAGCAGACTTTTATTATCCTCTATAAAAATATTTCAGTGATTTATCTGACAATTATAGGTTTAAAAAAACCCCAAGTCAGTTTTAGTTAACAACATTTGGTTTCATCTGTGAGAATACTACCGAGGGCATAAACCAGCTGAGCTTATACTGGCAGTACTAGCACTGCCACTGACATGCTTTATAAATTATTGGTAATTTATGAATTATATTTCTTTATGCTTAGAAAGAATAAAGAGTAGCAAAAAATGGCCCAGATAGTTAGTTAAACAATTCAGTTCACTAGACATATGTTGTGGCCAATTGTATACTGGGTATTGAGATGGCATGTGTGTGTGTTTGTGTGTGTGTAAAATGTAATCTTACCTGTGAGAAACTATAGAATCAGGTCAGAATTGAGCATAATAATGGATTAAATGGAGTACCGTAAGCATACGTAATGTATAAACTGTCAAATTCTCTTAAGACATAGCTCCTAAGAATTCTGGACTGTGAAGCCCAGGAGAATCACATTGTCACTTAAAGTGAAAAGCGTCTGGAAAATTAAAGGTTCAAAGCTCAAGCTGGACATTCTGGATCACTCCTTTGAGTATTTTCACTCCTGCTGAGCTATCAAGAGCTATCCTAAATAGCTCTACTGTGGGTAGATTGATTGATTGATTGATTGATTGGATCGATTCAGTTGGAACAATCTTCTGGGTTCCTTCTTCATTCAAGGACATTTATGTCTTGGTGTGGACTGGGACCAAGGTTGAGTTTTGATCTTCCCATTCATTTGAGAAATTCTGGTGAGTCTCTTCAAGGTTATAGGTACTATGCTGAGCTCTAAAGAAAGAATGTGAACGAGGTAAAAAACCCAGCCCAGCATTTACAGTTAATTGGGAAGAGAGGCAGTTAAACAGTTACAGTACAGCAAGATAAGGTCTATGATGGGGAAATACAGCATAGTAGGGAATTTACCTTGGAGTTAAAAACTTCAGTGTCTCATCTCTTGTGGGGCTGAGCACTGGGGAGTGATGGAGGGTCACAGAGAGATGTGACCAGGTTTAAACTAACGTAAGAGACACAGAAGAACTGTTGCTGGGCTTCCTTTGTCTTGTTTGGGTATATAAAATACAACGTTACAGAATATTGTTGTTAAAAGGAAGTCCCAATAGATCCATCTTTAGAATTGATGTCTGTGCTGCTATAGAAAGAGGCAATCTGCAGCCTTTTCAAAGTAGGTTTCTATTACATTGTTTGGAATTTGGAGTATATTTTCTCAGAGAAACATCATAAATTGTGGCAATAAATTATACAACCGGTGTACTTGGGATAAAGTACTATATTCCTGGTTTTAGAGATCTTAGAAACTATTTATGTTGCTAGGGGAATGAATATTCAGAATTTCGGGTTAGGATACAAGCAGACTAGCCCTTCCATCTGTAGCTCTCATAGCAAGAATGAGGTTTCCCTTCTCCAACTCCCTCCTTCCTAAGCAATGTGAAGAGGAATTCTACCCGGTGTGGGGGTTGAGGGGAGGGGAGGAGAATATGGTGATTGATGAGTATTGAAGAGGGTTCCTGGTATTATTTTAAAGGCTTTTGTGTATATTTGTATTATCTTATTGAATCCTTACAACACACTCACCATGACATGAGGTATCTTTATTATTGCTTTTAAATGCTGGTGTGTTCCAAGGCACAGGCCTTGGGCATCTTCTCTTGCTAAACTCATGTGTCCAGTCTCATGTCTTTAAGTATCCTCTATGCTATCCCCCTCTTCCCTGAACTCTGGACTTACAGCACCAACTTCCCATCACTTAGATGAATAATAGGAGTTGTTATTTAACAGGTCCTAATTTAACAGTTCCTAAACTGAACTTCTGATTTCGTCCCTCCAAACCTGCACCTCCGTCTTAGTGAATGGCAGCTTTGTGCTTCTGGTTACTCAGGCCACAACTGTGGCATTGTCCTTGAGTCCTCTCCTACCCCATAGAGAATCCATCAGCAAATACTGTCAATACCTTAAAACACAGCTGGATTCTTACTGCTTCTCACTATTGCTACTACTACCACTCTGGATTATTGCAATAGATTTTTTAATTGGTCCCCTGGTTCCATCCTGGCTTCCTTGGTTTATTCTCCAAATAGCAGCTAGAGAAATTACTTTAAAACATATGTCAGTTAATGAAAACCCATTAAAGAAACTCCCCTGCTCAAAACCCTCCAGTGGTTTCCCATCTCATTGTTAAGGCCAACATCCCCTCTATATTCAGAGGCCTCCTCCTCTGAACTAATTTCGTACCACTCTCCCTCCACCATGCTCTACCCACAGGCCTCCTAGGTGTTCCCAAACACACTAAGCTCCTCCTGCTGCAGGGCCGTTTGTACCTGCTAATCTGTCTTCCCAGTGAATTCTTCCCCCAGGAGTCTACATGGCTCACCCCTTCCTTCTTTATCAGACATTTCCCTCCACCAGCCTATATAAAATGCACAAAATAACAAATGACCTACACTGGTGTTGATAGACTTGTAGGAATACTCTGAAGGGTGTGTGTGCCTTGGTGAGGTGGGGTGGTAACACCAGGAGGGCAGTGAGTGAGGACTGGAAGCTGCACCTGCTGAAGACAGACTTCGCCCTCTCCACCTTGAACCAAGGGCAAGCCTTGTTACTGGTAGTTCGGACTGACTCTCTTTTTCCCCTTCCCCAGCGCATCTCTCTAAAGACTTACTCCCTTATTACATTTTTCACTGTTTCCTATTTAGTATTTGAGGTTATTCTACAGGAAAAATAAAAAGACTATTAAGGTTCTAGTTGGGAGAAAAAAAATGATGAATCCAGTTTTAAGAAATGTAGAAAGTGAGTGAACCGGTGGAGAGAGGGAAAACAGAGAACTGTCTTAATTCATGTAACAAACATGTTTGAGCATCTGCCAAGTGTCAGCCACTGTCATTTGAAGGGTAAATTAATTAGGTAACTATCAAAAGAGACAATAGCAATAGCCCCTCAAAAAGACTAGCAAAAATCATAGTGTCAGAATCTAGAGTAAGGGTTGCCAGGGGACAGTGTGGGCATAGGGAATGGGATGTTAAGGCTTAAAATGTACAGGGTTCCTGTTTGGAATGATGGAAATGTTTTGGTATTGATTGATGGTGATGGTAATACAACATTGTGAATGCAATTAACAGAAGTTAGACATGTATCTGAATGTGATTAAAATGGGGAAATGTTAGACTGTATATATGGTAACAATAAAAATTAAAAAAAAAAAATCCATGAAACTACACTACACAAACAGAACCCTAAGTTAAACCATGGACTTTAATTAACAGTACAGTTATTAAAATGTGCTATCATCAATTGTAACATATGTTCCACACTAATGCAAGGTGTTATTGTTGGGATGGTGTATGGGAATCCTGTATTTTATGCATGATTGTTCTGTAAACCCATAACTTCTCTAATAAATGGAAAAAAAGACCAGCAAGCCTAAAATAACATTTCTTATCTTTCATACTACCCTATTCCTGGTTCTGAGCTAGGCGTTAGGAATCCAGTGTTGAACACAGATCTCTGACATCTTAATAAGAAGTTTCAATTGTGTGTTTTTTTCCTTCTCGGTTAAATGTATGGGGTGGTGCTAAGGTTGATTAGAAGAGCAGAAAGGTGAAGGGGCCCCAGTACTCCCCTATGAAGTACAGAGCTTCTGACTTCTTGTTGGCATGTTGGGCAGGCCCCTCGCAATATTCTAGTTGTAATTGTCAGATGTCAGTAGGCTTCAAAGCTGAGGCCACCATCTTGATTAACAAGGCACCCACCACGGTGGTTTCAGATCATTAAAGTGAAAAATATTTTCTTCTGCTTTTTTGGACAAGTAGTTAGATGATATACCTCCTTATCTTGCCTCATTTCAAGCATGGCATTTGGGGTAAGGGCTTGTAGAGGTCAGGAAAGTCACTGGTTCTCTAAAGTTTATTAGTGACCAAACATACTTGGCTGTTCCCCCTTGTTTCTTCCACTGGCTCAGGCTTTCTCCCCAAACCTTCTGTAGGTCTTTCCCACAAACCTTGCTATCCATCCTCCACAAGCCCAGAAGGGTGAGAGATGTGGCGAATCAGCCCTTTGTGATAACTGGTCCCAATTACAGCAGGACAGGAAGGACTCTGATAAAGAGTTTCAGTTTGTTTTTGTTTTTTAGGCTAGAATCTGGGTCAGCTCTTTCTTGTAAACAACACATGGCACCAGAAGTGAGGGATTAATTATGGATCATCCTGAACTGTGACTTTCTGACAATGTGGAGGAAAACTGGAAGTTGTTCACACAACTGCCCAGCCTGTGTCAGCGTCTCTCCTGGGGACCTGGGTTGGACGGTCAATGGCAAACTCTCAGACTAGCAGGGAGCAGGTGTGCTCTAGTTTACAATGCAGAAGTCCAGTCAGCACTTGCTCCTGTAGGAGTGCAGTGGATGGGTACTCCGGAAGTCTCTCAGCGGAGAAAGTAGTAATCCAAAGTGAGCTGGGCTCTGGGAGACCCATCAGCTTTGAGAGAGAGAGAAGCTTTGGGTAGCCTCTGGTTGTGTTACATTCCCTCCGTCTCTTCAGAGCAGCAGATCAAGAATGTGCTGTATGCCAACCATTACAGGAGGAAGCAAGAATGCTCAGCATATGGGAGGAGATATATAAACGTCAATAAATGGGTTCACTTTGCCAAATGTGGTAAATAACAACACATGTGCAGACAGGACAGACACACAGAGGGGAAGCGGCCCTCCCAGTGGAGGGTGCTTTGCAGGCAGATGGGGCCCATGGTGGGGTGGGGATCTTCCTGTGATGTACCCTGGAGCCTCTGGTTAAGCATTGATGGTGTTTTTATCTAGGTTGAACAATGATGCTGAAAGGAAAGAGAATGGCAAGTAAAACTCAAAGTCCGAAGCAGGGAACACGTATTAGAACGCTAAATATGTGGGTGGATAAATCTGAAGTGTGCTCTACTTTTAAATGTTTAGGACAGTGGTCCTTATTCTTGGCTTATAGTCATGTCAAAACCAGGGCCTAACCAAAATAGACCTTTCTTG
Source organism: Choloepus didactylus (assembly GCF_015220235.1). Lineage (NCBI taxonomy): Eukaryota > Metazoa > Chordata > Mammalia > Pilosa > Megalonychidae > Choloepus > Choloepus didactylus. Next base: position 105,280,585 of record NC_051313.1, read on the forward strand.
GAAGCAAACAGTTGCTGAAGAATAGATAAGTAAAGTGCAATAGGGTTTTATCACATGGAAGCGAGTGATCACAGCAATACTAACATTTCTCGAGTGATTGATTAGAGCTGCCAGGCTCTAGGCTAAACTCTTGACCTGGATTATCTCATTTGGACTTCTCAATTGTCCTGATTTATAGCTCCAGAAATTGAGGCTTAGGGAGAGAAACTAACTTGTCTAAAGTCACAAAGCAAAACTATTGCAGAAGGAGGATTCAGACCCAGACTCCAGAGCTCAGCTGCGACCACCAGTCTGTCTTCTCCCTGTGGTCAGCCACCAGCTGATGGGGAGCTGGGATTTGAATCTGAGTCTGTCTGACTTCAAGCTCTTGCATTTCTCGATGTAGAGGCACAGCCTCTTCTAAAGAGCTGAGACACAGAGAACTCGCCAAAAATGTTATGGACCTGTATGTATGTGTGTAAGGGGGGATGGGGCCTGGAGAAGGAGGGACAAGAATGCTAAGGCGTGTGACTCATTTAATCCATGTAACAACCCTATGACATTGGTACCATATGGTCCCCATATTCCACACAGTGCCCACAGAAGTTCAGTAACATGTCCAAGGTCACATGACTAGAAAGTGGCAGTGCCAGGATTCAGATATGACAGATCAAGTCCAAAGACCAGACTTTTACCACTCTACTCTCCTGCTTCTCTATGTGTAAAAAGACCTATGACTCCAGGCAAGAGAGGAAGTGCTCCTGACTCTTGTGAAAGGGACAGTCATAGAGTTGCTCTGTTGAGAACTAAGATGGAGAATACCAATAATAGCTAATAGTTTCCCAGTCATCTTTCTAAGTGCCTCATATGTATTAGTCATTAAATACTCAAACAGCACTATAATGTATACACTCTTGTGATCCCTACTTTGCAGGAGAGAAAGCTGAATGTGGAGAGGTTAACTGACTTGGCCAAGATCAGTGCATTGGAGAGCTGAGAGTCAATTCAGAACTTCTTGAATTCCGTTAAATTCAATGAACATCAGAGGTTACCTTCCAAGCGTAAGGTCCTGTGTTAGCAGCTACAGGGGTTATGAAGGTGGATAAGACGCAGCCCCTACCTGCAATATTGAGTAGAGGATAAGAATAAAAAGCACAAAAGAGGCTCAACATGGTTTGTACCTGAGAGGCACAAACACAGGACAATGGAGGGGGTGGGGCATGTGATCTCATTTTGTCTGGGTGGTGTCCAGGGTGGGAGGTGAAGGCAGGGGCTCAGATACAGCTTTGAAGAAGAGTGGGATTTTAGTAGGGGTCCAGAAGAAAGGCTTCCAATTAAGGAAGGCTTGAGTAAGTTGGTCAAGTTCACATAGTTATCTAGAAGTTTGATACAGATAAGGCCCTTAGGACAAAGTAAGCACTCAATAATTGTTGGCTGCTTCTGCTGTTGACATTATTATTATTATTATTGACAGAGCTAGAACTTAATGTTGAGATTTCTGATTCTTTTCTCAGCACGGATGAGGGAGTAGATAAGTCTGGGTGGGGAGACTTAGAAACTGTCAGCTTTGTGTGGTGTCCTAGTCCTGGTTGACCGGGCTGGAGCATTGTTTTTATTTAATTTGATAGATTCTAGGGAATAATGGAAGATTTTAAATGTGGAAGTGACATAAACATTTAGCTTTATTTGAGGAAAAAAAGTTGGCGTACTGTATACTGGCTCTGAGGTGGGGATAATTATCTCTTTCTCCTTCCTTCCCTTCTGGCATTAAAAAAAGTCCTTAAGTCAGGCTGTTCATTGTCTGCTAATCTCAGAGGGGGTGTAATGCACCACCCTGGCCTCCTAGTGAGTTCTGACCAGCTCTCCACCCTGCAGGCTGCCTGTCTTTCCTTTTCTACCAGATCCTTTTTGGCTGGATTTTCCTTAAAGCTGCAGTGTCTCTCACCCCCTGCTCTTTTCCTCTTTTCACTCTATTCCTCCTCACTACTCTCTTTCTTTCTAGCACCCCATGCTCCATCTGAAAGCAGAAGGTGGAAGAAGACAGGGTAAATCTTACTTTGGCTACCATAGCAACCTTCACCTGCTCTGCTGCTCACCTTTGAAGTGCCATCCTCCTGTGAACAGTTATTTCGCATATGATTACTTGGTTCATCCAGAGGCTTTAGACTTCTTTTAAACTTCTTCTCGTGGTAATAATGAAAGGTTGGTGCTCTCCATCCATGCGGGGCTCAAGAACATATCTCCCTGAAATTGTGCGGGCATCCCTTACCACACACAGAGCACCTCACTCCTCTTTCACTCTTTTGTTCCCAAGAAAAATGCAGCTAGAGATGGTGACTCTGTAGCTACATTATACACATCCTAGTTTGTACTGCCAATTTATATCTGACTCAAGTGTAAACTTTTTAAACTAAGCTCTACTGAAATTAACTTATTCAAATCTCTAGACTGTCATCCACTTAAGAAAACTATGTTCAACATTTTCATGTGATCCTAGAGAGCCACTCTCTACTCTTTTCCATTCTGCACTGAGCCCCACGAGGCTGGCTCCATCAACTGGCTGCCTGGCCCTCTGGTTTCCAGTTGAGTCTGGCCCATCGAAGGCACCAGCGGGAGGTCAAAGAATAAGAGTTGAGGCTATTTCTCAGGCTGGCAGCCTCTTCATAGGTCTCAGCAACTGTGGGGCCCTCTCCACACAGCCCTCTCTGACTGTAGGTTCTGGAAACTCCTCTTCTCACTCCTTCAGGTCTAGGGATGGTACTAGCCCAGGCTTTTGCACTGTCTTTTCTGGTTTCCTTATACCCTGCCTACACCTTTGCAATCAACCCCTTTATTAAACTCTTTCTGAGTTATCTAATTTGAGCATGCTGTCTGTTTCCTGCTGGGACCTTGACTAAGACAATGACCAAAGCTCTTCCCTTTCCGGTGAATGCTCCAATGTTACTTGTTTTGTTTAATAAATCTATGATTCACTGTAGGTCATTCTTTGTAGAGGCAGATCTTTTCCGTCTTTCAGAACAACCTCCTTACCCCCATACCTCTCGTAAAAGATGGTGTTTCTTTTCAGACAACCTATTTGAAACACATTTTCTTGGGGATGTCAGGTTTGTGGGAATGGAATACGAAACCCCTCTCTGCTTGTCACATCTGATCCTGGGTAAGTTTGAGTGTCTTCCCCTCTTTTTATTATGTCTATTGGAAGAATATACAGGATCCCCAACTTCTCCTGGGAATCCATGGCCTTAAAACCCCACAGGCGTAAAGACATTGTGATGAGCAAGCTTATAGGCCCATTACTGCTATAAAAATCAGCGCAAAAGTAGATGATAGAAACAACTTGAGACTTTTTTTTTTTTTTAAACTTCTTTAACATTCATAAGATGCTGCTCCCTTGGGGAATTGAATTAATTGAATTATTGTCCTGTGGGATCTCAAGGTGAACAGAGGCTTAAGAAGGTTTCCTGAAGGGAACCATGAATGAGGAATGTGGATAATTTGCTTTGAAAACCACGAGTTGAAACTGTGTGCTCCAGATTCTTTCAAGACCAATCCCAAATGGTATCAAGAATAGCATGAGGTTCACACAACTCGGCAGGTGTGAAAATTCTGCAGCTGAATTAAATAGGTTCCATTATATTTTAGAAAGGGCTCTAATGGGTTTCTATGGAGCACAGCCTAAGAATATCATATCTCTCCTGTGTAGCTCAGGATGGCTGGGATGATCTGTGGTTACTAATATTATGCATGCGATCTCCCTAGAAAATGGACGAAAGTAAGCAAAAGGATTGTCTTATCCATAAGAGGGTCTAGATATTAAAACACCAAAAGAACAATAAAATGAACCCACCCATAAGGCTGGCTCAAAAATGAAAGTTGAGGATATGATTTAATTATGACATGATTATTGCTATTCATGTAAAAATTTACTTCTAATAAGCTCATTTTTTCCCCAAATATTGTAGAAAACCATTCCTTTTTAGAGCCAAATGGATTTTAAACATTGTGCAAAACTGTACTCAAAATTTAGGTTTCTATTCTTTAAAAAATTGAACTGGATTCATTTAAAACTTAAAAACAGCTATAGGCATGTCTTATATACTACTTATTAATGCAACATTGCATTCTCAGTTTTTATCATTACTATTCAGCCTGACATTGCCATCTTTAAGTTCTTTCAAACTAATCAATCTCCCGTAATCCATTTGCTTGTTTTTCAGTCAAAGCTGAACTTGAAGTCAGATGAATTATTCATTACTCATTTACATTTATCCTATTCCCTTATTTATCCTCCTCTGTTGGCCATAAAATGAAATCGAGGCATTTTTTTTTTCCTATTTATTGCCCTTATTATAAAATGTTTTCTATTCCTGTTCTTAATTTAAAAAGAAGAGAGTTGAATGTTTAATATTCTTTTGTCTAAGGAAAAATAAACCCCAAATTAAGTTGTTTCTTGTATGTCTTGCTCATTTTTCTCCCTTTGTGGATCATTACTTCCTATTTTAATAAACATTCTCTTCTCTAGTTTGGGTAATCTGAAAGATGAAAATATAGGCAGATATAATAAGAGTATCCAAACTACAGGTTTAAACAGTGGAGAAAGCTTTTGCTAAAAGTTATGAGTTCCTTTTTTTTGGGCATCATTAAGCCCAGAGATAGACAAATGTATCTGTTCTTGTGTATTGTCTTCCAATAATGGAAAGAAAAATCTCAAGGTGAGATAAGACAAAGGAAATGTCAGCCATCCATCCCGCTGGTCCTTGTGTTCTATGTCGATGACATTCCACTAAATGAATACCACCAGCTAGAAGGGGCTAACTCATTGGATATCACTGGTTACAGGAGCTTACTAAGACAGGAGGCAGGGCATTCTATATTAACCCTAATTGTTAAAAGATCCATGGTGCCTTCTATTAACTAGAAATCTTTCTCCCTGGTTTGATGTCTGCCCTCTTAGCACCAAATAACAAAAATTATTTTTCCTCTTGCAGAATTTGAAGGCAACCATGATTTCCCTCAAGACTTCTTTCCTATGCCTCCTGATGCTATTTCTTCACATGCCTCTCTTCCTTATTTGACATGACTTTTGGCTACTCTTTAACACTGGATAGGTTCCTTCAAAAGAGATCCAACTTTTATATAGTGAGTGGTGCCCAGAATCAGCCACAATGTTCTCTCCAAGTCCAGGTGACTCAGATTGAATTTTTACCACCCCTGTTCTCACCTTTCAAGGTAGCATTATCATTTTATATAGGTCACACTTCATACTATTGACAGGGCAATTTTACTTGACAGCAAAGCTATTCTAGAGCATCTCCATAGATGCTTACAATTTTATTTTTCTTTCCATGGCTCCTCTGTTCCCATGGATTAATTTGTGATTTTCCTCTCCTTTTATATTCAGCTTAAGGCTGTCTAGAACAGTCCTCCTTCTATGGGCAAACACATGGCTCCCAGTTCTCAATGGCTGTGTCGCATTTCCAGAAAGGTGGAATTAAATCTGAATCTCATGCACATTAATAATACTCTGAAAATGACAGTCAACAGAACCAGATGTCTCTTTGAAATCCTTCTCCTGGGGTTAATTGCACCATACAGATGTTAGCTAGGAATGAAAAGTAGGGAGTTTTGGAAAGATTAATTCCTTGTGTAGAAGTCCAGCAATGTCTTGGTCATCCAAGTTTATTGGGATGGGGAGGGGATACATTCACTGATTCAGTCAACAAACTTTATTCAGTGGTTACTTTGATGCTGAACAGGTATCTTGATGTTTCATGTGGCTTGTCCTCATATAGAAACCAAATAGTCTTCATTTTAGATCTCATACTATTTAATTAATGAAGGCTACCAGATTATTTAAGAATCTTGGATGAAAGTTATTTTCACATTACAGCAAAGTAATGAAACAGTTGTGAATCCTCCTCTCTCCAGTCTTATTCCTCCATTAGAATGAAGAAAATCCAATCATTTATATTCTCATTGCCACTGACTTTGTAATATTTCTCTAAATTATTTTTTGTTGTTGGTTTTGTGTGCGTGTGTGTGTGTGTGTGTCATGAAGAATTGTTTGTTTTTTTGTTTTAATTACTCTCTTTAGTTGTGTAAATATATTTCCCTCCTATTAGGATCTCCAGCCAGACTCAGACAAGTATTAAAGTGGTATCTCTACTCTTTTCTCATTTTGATGATCTAGGCTTAATCCTTATGGTCATTCGCTGGAAGTCGGAAACTTGTTTACACCCTTAGTAATAGATGGTGGCCACCTCCATAGTGCTAGGTTTCTCTGCCACTGACTTGCTCTTGATGAGCCTACAAGTAGTAATATATAGCTTTTGTTCATATGTCATTGTGGAGGCTTCAAACGATGTTCATACATGTCATCTCAGTTGACATTCATAGTAGATCTGAACGGTGGGCAGGCTGTGGTGTTTCCCCTCTTTGCTGACCTGAAAACCACAGCCCAGATGGCACCCAATTTAAAGTGAAGAACTAGAACCCAAGTATTCTTAGTGAGGATTTTCAGTGTTTCATAAAGGGTCTCTTGTTTGTCTCTAAAGAAGTGTTGCAGTTCTCCCAAGGGAGGCTTTGTATTTTAATAGTAGAGAGTGTTTTTTCTTTTCGAGATACATGCGATGATGGAAACTTACGCTTTCCAAATGTCAAACAACAGAACAGTTAAATAAATTGTAACAGATCCATACACTGAGATACTAGTTGGCTATTAAAATTAATGTTTTCAAATAATATGCAATGATGCAGGGAACTGCTCTTGATATATCAATATTGCAGGGAAAAAAAGTAGGATAATAAAGAGCAGGATCCCAGTTTTGTTTAAAAATTTTAAATGTAAAAATGCACAGAAAGTAAATATACCAATATGTTAGTAGCAGTTTTCTCTGGATAGTAGGATTATTATTTTATTTCTTTATACCTTTCTTAATTTTCCAGTTCCATGTTTAACATATATTCAAGAAATATAAATGTTATTATAAAACATTGTTATAGTTATACTCCACTGATTTTTTAAATTTAAGATAGGGGGATTCTTTAAGTGATTTTTGCTATCTTTCATTTATGAAATTACATTTTATAAATAAAAACAAATTTAAATAAAGGATTGTTTTATTTTTAGTGAAGAAATTTGAAATAAACAGTGCATTATCAGTGTTTAAATTCTGTTGGCCATTGTAACCCATTTACTGGTCTGTTACTTCCTGAAAGTGACTTATTTTTACTTAGTTCATTAATTCAGTCAAACATCATTTTGAAGGCTTTCTGTATTTGCCAGACTAAAGACACATTGATGGATACGGCCCAGTCTCTGCTTTCAAGAAATATCCATCTGGTTTGAGAGACGAACTGACAAGGCAGTAATCACAGCTTAGGTTGATAATACCGTAATTCCTGAGAGAAGGCTGTCAGGAGGTCCAGGAATTCAGAGTCTGGAGCATCTCTCATGAGTGGTGGGCATGGGTGGGATGCCCCCTCGGAAACTCTGCCTCGTGAGCTGAATGCCCCTCTTCTCTTTTGGATGACCAACCTCAGATTTAGAAATTAGGGTGACACATGCAACTCCTCATATGTTCATGCAGGCAATGGTTGCCTCAAAGGTTTCTTAACGAAGTTCTCTTACAATAGTTGCTAAGATATTTAAAGTTAATTTAAAAAGATAAACCAGTTAACTTGGTCTGTAGGCCCTTTACATTTCTTTATTAGGGAGTTGTTTTAATCTTCAGAGTATCCTTTTCCTTTTCTTTATCTGGATAAAATAAAGGTTAGTGATGATGCTAAAGAATGGTCCTCTTGCTCTGAGATTCTCCTAGAGATGTGATTTTATAGCTTACCACACATTATAAATCCATTTGCATATGTATAGTGCTGATTTGTATCACCTCTTGAGATTCTGTGTCATTTTCTCTGCCTCCCTCTGCACTGCTGAGGAGGGCAGGGAGGTGCTTTTGTTCTTGTTTCATAAAGATAAACTGAGTCACAGAGGGATTAGTTGACTTCTCTAAATTATGAGGTGAGTCAGTAATGGAGCTGGAAAGAAATATCAGGATTCTTTTGTTCAAAGATCTGACTTCTAAAGTATTTCTCCATATAAGTAAAATAGGTTTTTGCAACAAATGCATTCACCCTTTAAATCTTTACTGTAAGTAATGAGCTTAAAATCAAGTCCCATGAGGATAATCATATTGTTACAGCTTAGAACAGAAATTAAAGGCTAATGGAGTAGATTAAAATGAGTCCTGAGTGAGGCTTAATATTGGGTCTATTTAATTAATTTGTTCAGCAATGGATTTTAGTTTCTTTTTAAGAAAAAGAATAGTTGAAACGTTCTCAGAACACACCTAAGAACATTTTGGGATCAGTTTTGATTCACTTAAAAGTTTAAAAATAAGGTAGGATTAAAAATAAAATCAAAATTGATGCTTAATATCAGTATTTAATGATAGTGGATGATTATGACATAATAATCAAAATGTTTTCCTATAATCCATTGATGAAAGTGATATTATTTTAATATCTCAGTAATTATTTTTTACTGTTAAAATAATCAGTACTCTAATAATATTAATAGAATGTTATGTGTACCATGCTAAAATATTTGAAGGAACAGTGTAAGTGAATATAAAGGAAATGCATATGAGTTTTTCTTTGAAGATGTCTAGCAGTTAAATGCCCTTCACATTGATGTTATCAGATATTTTTCTTTCTAGTTGGATTACTTATAGAATAAAACATAGCTTAAAACATGTACCATATTTTTATTTAAAATAAACATTTTTTTCATTTAAATACAGAAAATGTTGCATTAATTGGAGTTGTTAGAAATTTAGAGTAGAGGAATGGTTGTAATATATTTTATAGAGACTAAAATTTTCATTTGGCATAATTAGAGTGATTTGATTTTACAGTTATCACCTCAAATTCTAGGATTTTTGTCGCCTGTCCCAACCAGGTCTAAGATTTTATATTTAAGACATTATTGCCATCAAGTACTATTTATCAAACACCCACTTGGGCTTTGTTTCTAGGAAAAATAAAAAACAGAAAACATAACCTCATCACCATGAGTCTCTCAAAGTTCAAGAGAGATTTATGTAGAAACCTGTATTTTGCTTGGGGCTCCAGAATTTGTGTCTAACTAAACTTCCCGAGGACAGAGTGACATTTAAGGGTACCCACCTTTAAGTCCTTTACTGTGAGATTCTGAGATGCTGAGATTGGGGAAAATGGAGCTTCCTGAAGATAATTCAGCTGCCACATCATAATTGTCATTATCTTACCTGTGTAACCATAGGCAGGGTATTTCACCTTCTGAATTTCTAATTACCTAGCTTTAAACAGAATAGTGTGATAGGCATGAAAATAGATACAAAAGAAAAAAAGTAGATACTGTCTTTTAAATATATGAGGAGACAGAACAAATCCATTAAAGAATGTCCCAGTATCAAAAAATGGAAAGATGTTCCTATTCACCGCAGTTAGGTAGAATTATGACTGTAAGGGGTGAGGAAATAGAATGAACACATCTAGGTGAAATTAATACAGGAAAGCCTTGTGGAAGATATGAGGGAAGGGAGTCTACATACCTTGGATTAGTCAAGATGGCACTAATTTTTCTAGTTCTGGACCTGACTCACAAATGACTTGGAGCGATTATCTCAGGCAGAATAGGATTTGTGTGTTTGTGCATGTGCATGTGTGTGTATTCCTCATTATGGATAAACTATTAACTATTAGAGTTACCATAATCAAGATTCAGGTGGTAGGTAGGTCATACTTCCTTAAATACAGATTTGGACAGACTTCAGCTAATTTCTTTCTTTTTTTTTTTTCAATTGTATAATTCCATTTATATGAAATGTCTAGAACAGGCGAATACATAGAGACAGAAAACAGATTCGTGTTTGCCACGGTCTGGGGGACATAGGGGTTTGGGTGGGGTGGCTAAGGAGTAGGGAGTTTCTTTTGGGATGATGAGAATGCTTTTAAATGGATTGTAGTGATGGTTGCACAACTCTGGATATACTAAAAGCCATTAAATTATACAATTTAAATGGGTGAATTGTATGGTATAGGGATTATATCTCAATAAAGCTGTTAAAAATCATCTCTCATTTGCATTTTCCTGATTATTAGTGATTTTAAACATCTTTACTCATGTATATTGGATATTTGTATTCCATCTTCTGTGAATACTGTGTTCATATCCTTTTACCATTAAGCCTGTTACTTTTTTTATTGACTTGTATGAGTTAAAAGGGATACACTCTGAATACTAAATTATGTTATGTTTTGCAGATGTCTTCAACCAGTCTGTTGCTTATATTTTAATCTTGTGTATAGTGCCTTTTACCATGCAGAAGTTTGAAATTTTGATGTAATTATATGTATCAATTTTATACCCTGAAGTTATAAAAATACTCTGCTAAATTTTCCTCTAATAATTTTGGATTTTGTTTTCACTTTCCAGCTTTAATTCCCCTGGAATTTAGTTTTTCTTTATATTGATAGCCAATAGTCTCATTTAAAAAAATACAAAATATGTATCATATGGAACATGTTAAACATCATTTTATTGCACTCAAGAATGTATGTGATGGTATGGTGTGTTGGTTTGAATTTATTTTGTCCCCCACAAAAGCCATGTTTTTTTAATCCAATCTTGTGGGTGCAGACTTACTATGGGTGGAATCTTTTTTTTTACTTTATTTATTAAAAAATTAAAAAACAAACAGTAAAAAAAAAAAACACTTCAAACAAAACAGAACAAAAGAATAAGAAAAACAGATAACCTAAAATAAATACATTGCTTCCAACATGTTCCTACTAAGTGGTAAATAGATCATACATCCTTAAATACAGACTTGGACAGACTTTGCTAATTTCAATCTATTTCATTTCTATGGTAGAATGGAGGGAGCTCTGGTGCCAGACTCCCTGGGTTTTAATCCTAGCTCTGCCACTTTTTCATTAACTTTGGCAAAGTTACTTAATTGCTTTGTTCCTTATGTTTTCCCATCTGTAAAATGGGGATAATATTGGTACCAAACTCAAGGGGGGTTGTAGAGTTTAAATAGGGTGGTTAATACATGTAAATCACTTAGAATAGTGCCTGGTACTCAATAATGATAGGTATTAACAATATTATTATCATTATATTATTAATCAATGGTGGTGGTATCATTTATTGTGTAATTCATCAAAGCTCTTTCTCACATGTGTTTCTCTTTGAGCCCATTTGATTCTCATAGTACTCTTAGAAGGAAAAAGTGTAGGTCTCATCATCCACATTCAAAACAAGAGTAAACCAAGGCTCAGAGCACTTATGTGACTTTCCCAGTTCTCAAGCCTAGTAAATGCTGGGCCAGTGTGCTTGAGTCCCAGACCTCCAACTCCTATCCTGATTAAGTGTCCTTTTTGACCGGAGTCCTAGCCAGATCCTTGCCTAGGAGTAGAGTTGTGTGGTGAATTCTGATTCAAAGATTAGGGGAAACTCTGGACTTGCTGGGTCTCTCCCCTTACTACAGGCCTTGCTTCTCCTCCAAGTCACGCCTCACTTCTCTGCACCAGACCGCCTAGAACTGTGACCTTACATGTAAGGAATTGTGTTCTTGTCTAATCTCCGTCTTTGTATCCTCAGGAATGAGGGGAGAATCTTACTTCATCGGAATGCGGAGCCCAGGGCAGCAGGGGCACATTCCAGAAGATGGAGGACTTTTCTTACTCTGCTGCATAGACAGAGACTGGGCTGTCACTCGGTGTTTTGCAGAGGAAGCTTTTCAAGCAATCACTGACTTCAACGACCTTCCCAACTCATTGTTTGCATGCAACGTTCACCAGTCAGTGTTTGAAGCAGAAGAGAGTAAGGTAATAAGCCTTTTTCTATTCCAGAATCATGGGGAGAGGTGGCGTTATCTCAAAAATATTCTTGTTGTTCATTTGTGGTTGATGCTTTGAAGTTTTTGAAAATGTCTAGTTGGCTCTATTCTTAGCATGCCTAAGAGGGTGAGCAAAGCCCATTTGATTATCAGCTAACTTTGGAAGTACACATGACAAGATTGTAGATGAATCAATTCTAGTCTTCTGGGACTCCTAGGTCTATCGAAGAAAAGCAAGTGTTTTTAGGAATACAGATTGCAGGAGATATCCCTTAGGCTAGGAAACAGATGTCTTAAACTCCTAAATGTTTTGTTTTCCCCTATTCTGCAGAAAACATAATTTGTCTTTCTCAAAACAGCACAAGCTGTCTCTCACCCCAACTCCTCCTGCAGTTTGATGGATATTCTAAAAATAGTTTCTTAAATTGTGACCCAAGTCCCCAAGCAGTTACTGGAGAAGATAAGTTGGTTGGCTCTCTGAGTACTGCTTAGCTCACTGATACCACGGTGGGTGGAATTGTTGTGGGTGTGTTATAACAGTTTGAATGGCAGTGTAGCTCCTTGCATTGAAATTACTGAGGAATGAGGTTGTTTGTATATGACCACTTCCCCAAAAATGAAGCTTCCCATTTTAAGGAGCAGCTGCTTTAGTTTGAGTGTTCTTGACAATCATGGTAAATTCTCCATTTGGAGATCTTGCTAGAATTTCTTTCAGAATTCTCTGACCTTTTAATCGGGGGATCTGAATGAATCAAAGCTTTCCTTGGGATGTAGAGTCATAGTTGTAAACATCTATTGTCATACCATGTTGTAAAACACGGACATGTTGTAAAACAGGGAAGGCCTGTTTTTTAAACTAAAATATGTGGCTCTGTTTGTGATACAGAGGTGGGATTTACGATCACTGTTTCACACACTTGGGCTCCTTTTTCCAGTTGTCAAAGTCCAAACTCTGTTGTCTGAGTTCGATTACTGGGAGTCTGATTTCTGGATTTTACTGGTTTTGTAAGCAATACTGATAAACACACAGAAAATTATCCCAGAGGATTAAGAATTATTTCAAACCATTTAAAGATATGTTTATAATGATATTATTTCAGAGTTGCATCGTTGAAATAATGGGCTGAAAATAGCTTGAAATCCAAGGAATTATATATGATTAGAATCCCTAGTGTTAAGATTACTGGACTATTTGAAGTAAGGTAATGATGCATGACCCCTTTGAAAGAAACTGGTAATTTTGCGCTTTGGTTATACCCAGGCTATAGAACAGATGATAATTTACTCAGACAAGTAATTTCCCATGAAATATACCTGGCATAGACTATGAACCAAGGTCGCAGGTTTCCTCATTCTATCATCTATTTATCTAAATATCAACAATTAAAAATGATTTTCCTTTGAGGTTGAATGCAAATTTTGATTCTTTTCTACTTAAATACTTCTCAGTTGACTGAAACAATATGACCTAAGAAGGTGCCAAACTCATTTAGGAGTGCACTCAAGTGTGGCTAAACCAGAATTTGGCACATGGAAAGATCAAGGCTTGCGGAGAGTTTAAAGGCATCTGTCCGTGTCTACTTTGATATTTTGACCTGTGATTTAATTAATGGTATCAAATTGCTTAGAGCACATCTTTATAACCAAGGGGGTGAATTTTATAATTGACCAATGTCTACATAATTAAACTTATTAAATCAGACAGAAAGCCTTCTACCTCGGTGTGATTTTATAGACTCCATTGGTAGAGAGTCTCTGGAATATAAAATAATCTGATCTAGATCCAGTTTTGATTTAGAAATATATACACAGTTTAAGGGTGACAAAGCAGGATATCAGATACCAAATAAGTTTATAATATTTGGGAAGCATGATCAATGGACTCTAGAAGAAGCAGATAAAGTGTTTGGGGAGCATCACAGCTCCTTGTTTTCACTGCCACATGTTTCTCTTCAAGATCCAGAACTTTATAGCCTTCCCTCAAGCTCCCTTTTTTTTTGCTATCTTAATAAAACTCAGTTATCATAACCCCCCTTCTCTCAGGATATTCTTTCCACAAAGTTCAGAGTTCGTGAATCTGAGCCACGAAGACTGATGATGTCTATCTTTTCCAAATGGGTGTATATTTTAGACACTGTTCCAAGTTGATGGGGAAATATTTTTAGGCAAAGGGAAATAAGTGTTTCCAGGACTTCTTGTGTTTGCTAGTTGGCAAAGCTGGCCCAGTGATTATCTTTAAAATACTTGGCTTTGAGAAGATGTCTTCAGCAGCCTGGAATTACGGCAGGGAGATGAGATGTCAGAAACGATGCTCCGTGTGCACTTCGGAGGTCCAGATGGGCAGGTGCTTACATATGTAACTTGCTTTGGCAAAGTCCTCTGTAAAAAAAAAAAATAAAGTACTTTCCTTTGTGACACAACCTACTTTCCAGTTATTGGTTCTTGATACTGATGCAGTTGAGTTTAGCTTGTTTCTTGAAATTATTGCAAAGTATGCATCTTAAGTTCTTTAACTGGTTAGAAATTACAGCTTTTGCTTTTTATCAGGAATGAGGCTTGCAGCACCCTCACCTGGATTTCCCCACAACTGAAACATTTTTCTTAAGCCCTTTTCTTTTGTGCGGTAAATTGTCTGGTACAGAATTGGGCTGTTTATGATACAGGTAATGCCACAGGATGTGATCTTCTGGTTATGTTTGTCTCTACTTATCAAAGTGATAAACGTTCTGATATGCTCATCTGTTATTCTATTTAAATTCTAAGTGCCAACACCTAAAGAACATCTTTTAAACAGTTCCATGAGGGCCATGATGTTCACTCCAATTTTTTATTAGAATTCTGTGAGATTGTCTTTTGATTTGGTGCTTTTGAAAGGAATGAGCACATACTTCAATGTGGCTTGTTGTGGTCCAGATGGTTGAGATTTGTTTATGTAACACAAAGGAGAGCCCGAGCTGGAGGAAATTGGCATCTGAAACCAATAAATGCAGATTGCTGTTTGCATGCTACAGCCTGAAGCATAAATATTTTTGTATGAAACACATTTAGAACTGGATCTTCACAGCATCCAACACCAAGATGTTACTAGGGTTCATTTCCCTTTGGCGTGCTTCCCTGGGTTTGCCTTTCTGGATCCAGCTGGACTGCAGAAGCCCTTTTGAGACAGGTGAGGCTGGAGGGGTCATCCTTGGGGCTGCCTTGTGTGTGCCGAGGACAGATAAGGGTCTCTCCATAGAAGGTTGCCACCACTGGTAGCTGACAGAGAACAGAAAGACAACCACCATGAAACTTTTAGCCAGATTCATTTGGATATGCAGAAGCTGGAAAGGTGACTGAATCATGGACTCCAAAAAAGTAAGTTCATTTAGTTTAACAATAATAATAATGGTAGTAATAATAGCAGCAAACACATATAGGATGTAGCTAGTTGCCAGGTGCTCATCCAAGTGCTTTATAAACATCAAGTCCTTTAATCATCATGGCAGCCAGTGAGGAGCTGTCTTTCTGTCTCTCTACCTCCTGGGCACATGGCAGGGTGTCCGTGGACCCCTCTGGGCTGGGAGGGTCATGTGACTGGCTCTGCCAATGTGTAAATGGGAAGTGATTTGTGTCACTTCCAAGCTGAGTATTTCATTACCAATAGTGGTCCCTGAGAGATGTTCTTTTCGCTTTGCTGGGGCAACAGGCATTGTGCCAGATAGTGCCTGCTCAGGCAGTTTGGGTCATGGAGTGAGGACAAAAATATCACAGAGCAGAGTCCTGACCAACCTATGATAAATGTGTACTGTGACAAGAAAAGTAAAAATAATAAATCTTTGTTGCTTAAAGCTACTGAGATTTGTGGTTTTGTTGTCATAGCATAACTTTTTCCATCTAGGTTGATGCTGTAGTACGACAGTCATCCCCCTTTTACAGATGAGGTCACTGGGGCACAGAGAGACAAAGCAACCTGCCGAGGGTCTCACAGAGCCAGGATTCAAACCTAGGCTGCCAAACTCCATGCTCTTAAACATTAGGTAATACTGCCTCTCTATTTACAAATATTTATTGAAAACAGGCATGATACTTGGCTCTGGGGATGCAGTAATCAACGAGGTAGGTGCATTCGTTGAATTTGTAGTCTACTGAGACTACTGAGAAAGGTTAACCCCAAATAAGCAAACTAATAATAAATTCTCCTGATGATGTCAAATGTAAGGGCATTTAGCATGCATTTTCAACAATAGTCACTGCCTGCCCTCTCTCTCACTTTCTCTCTCACACACATATGCACACATTCATGCACTTTTTTTTTTTTTAAATAAGGGGCAGTTTTGCTAAACATTTATAGGATACATTCTACCAGTAAGGACAGGAGGTCAGAAACCTGGCCCCATTGGTCACTTAGTCTTTGTGCTTCTCATAAATGGTTTATCCTCAATGCATTACAAGTGACTGGAGTGATTCTAATGCTCAAAGATACATGGTCTTCACACAGTATGACCACTAAATATAAACCTATTCCTTCTTCTGAAGCTCAGATGAGGAAATGATGATCTTGTCTAATGTTGGAAAACATTATGAGGGTATTCCAAAGGATTTTCAAAGTTAAACCTGATTATTTGCAATTTTTACCTTATTCCGCACTTTAAGATTTGCCCCCACTCTAGTTTGTAGGGGAATGTGAGAGTTCACTTTGTATTTTACACCTGAAGGTCAGCAATCCCTCACCTGCAGTTAGGCTACCTGAAAAATTCTGAAAACCATGACTTTTTTTCGTAACTCATTTTGAGATAAAATCTCACTAGACCTAATTCTTAGACTGCAAAAATCTGACCTGAACTGGGAGGAAACTCTTTATAGTGTGAATGTTCATGTATTTCTCTGCAGAAATATTCGTGGCTTTAATTACTGGGTCCTGCTCCAGATCTTGCTGGGGTCTTTCACAATATGTAGTTGATGTACCATATTACCTTTCCAAATCCCCCAATTCTGAATTCCAAATATATCAGATCCCAAGTGTTTCAGACAGAGGAGGGTTGTGGACCAGTAGAATATTAAGAAATGCACCATCAACACTGCATGTACAAAAAGAAGAAAGAATTCATCATTGAAATCTGGAATTCCATCAAGATGAATGATTAAAAGAATTTGGCCCATATCAGGATGCTTGTGTCTATTGGAAAGAAAGGACAGATTGAAGCCACAATGGGCAGCGTGCATGGACACTTCCTGTGTGGCCTTCCCACATGCCTGCTGGATCTCCTTCTCTGAGTGTCTACAGCTGAAAGCTCTATCTCCTGCAGCCACCGACCCCTTGCCTGAGCTCCTGTCTAGCGTTCTGGTTTGGGGTGCATAGGAGAGACTCCTAGCCCAACAAGGAGGTAGTTACTGCTCCATACACACACCTATTGCTGACTCAGGGTGCTGGATCCCAGGAGCTGATACGGTAAAACATTTTTTCATCAGCCACCCACATATATTTTGCATCTCCTCATTTGTATTTTTCCTTTCCAGACTCTGAAGCCCTTGAAGGCTCGTGTTTGCAGCCCCTTCCTGGGGACCTGACACATAATAGATGCTCAGTCACTACGGCATTGAACCTCCACTTAAGTGGTGACAAATTAAGACACAAAGGGATGAATTTGCCATGATCAACTAATTAATTAGATGTAGCAAGGACGAGAGTGAGGCCTCCGGACATGTTAGTCCAGGATAAAAAGAAGCAAAGTTGTTTATACAGCAGCATAAACTTTCAAGTAAAAGTCAGGTTTCATGTGATTGCATTGAGTCCAAATTGCCCTAGAATGAAGATACTCTACTCATGGGAATAAACCCGTTTTATATGTCAGTTTTTATTTACATAATATTTAAAATGTTTAGAGATGACTCGCTCATTTAGTAAGTTGAGTAAAAAATTAGAAGTGTCTTAAGCACATCTGTGTCCAAAACTACCCCTCAAGAAGAAAGGGAAGAGAAAAGGAGGAAAAAAAGAGAGAAAAGGCAGCAGTGAAAGCTAAAAGCCAATGCTTTAGGAGACCTTAGAAAACATGTAATGAGGATGATTTAAGGCTGACTGAAGCATTTATGGATTTGTTTGTTGTTTTAAAGAATGTTTAAATTTGTAAAAAGACAGTGAATATCGTTGTACTTGGTAGTTTTTCCTGTTTCTCTTTTCTGTGACTGGGCAGCCAATTAGTCACTGCTAATCACTTGAAGGCACCTGCCGGATGAGAGGCCCAGTATGGGACAGATTTGAAAGCTGCTGTAGGACGTTCCCTGGAACCTTAACCTTTCTTGCAGTGACTAAAATATTCCAGAGGCATATTTTGTGTCTTGCTTCTCCACAGCATGGAGTGACCCCCCGGGGCCCAAGAGCCTGATAAACCTCTCTACATGCCCCACTTAACTACCTGGAAATAATTGAGGCAGTGGAGAGAATTAAGCCTAATGCACACAGAGTTGAGAGTAGTTGGTTTCTATGTCAAAGAACAGTGAGTGTATATCCTTGATGGCACTTGGGGAAAAACGGCTGCCATTTTCCATTTAGTCTGGGATGATATTATAAAGGGACATGGAGCACTTTTCCCTTCTCGGAAAAATGTGAATGAAGGTACTTGGAACTGATTTCATATGGTTTCCATCAGAGCTGCTACTAGCCTTACCATGACTTAGTGACTTATTAAAATGTGCCCTTATGGGCAGAAACAGCCTTGGACACACTGCCTGGGGAAAGGAAGGTCACCTTGTAGAAATGGTGCTGTTTGCTCTGGGATGAGGGGTAGATTAGTCCTAAGCAGGAGTGGAAGGCAGGACTGGATTTTGTCCTCCCTTCTCCTCTTCATTTGGGAGCCCTTGAGAAGTACAAGAAAGGAGCAACCATTGCCATGGCCCTGGTTGTACTGGGATGATTTTGAATTAATTCAAACTGAAAAGGATGTATGAACTCAAAGCTAACTATAGAGTTCTGTTGCATAGGAACATTACTATGCACTTTCAGAGGAGATGCCCAGGGGAAGGATGGAGAATGATGATAATGATGGTGGTGGTGACTTCTTGCTCTCAACTCACTAGCTGAAGATGGTACGGGCTTCTCCCTGCCTTCCTTTGCTTCGCTGAGTTTAATTCTGGTCTCAATTCAGTGGTCATGAAATTCTTGAGTGACTCAGAGATAACCAAAAAAAGTCAGAGATTTTAATGTGAACTTTAAAACTCTGCCAAGGTATCTGTCACAGCAGGCCTGACATTTAGCTCAATGGATGAGATCAGTGTGATGTAGGTGGGCTGAATGCCAGTTCCATTAATATCATGTGATATTTACTCTACAAGAGTGGAATTAGTGTGTTGCAGATGTTTCATTATTATCTACTCATTTATAATTTTATGCACTTGGTGCTCAGCTATGCTTGCCTATCTTTTAAGCAGAATGGATATAGGGAAGCAGAATAAGTGTTTATTTTTTTTAACTTTGATCAGTTTCTGATAATATTTTGGAAATGTTACCTTTTACTGGAAATGTTGTATTATATAGCATAGCCATCATTTTAAAAATATGCCCTGTAATCTCTATCAGTGTTTTAAGGGGAAACTCCCTGATCAGATATGTGACATACTTAAGATTTTTCATCAAACATTTTGAAATATCACACCCCTTAGCTTGTTCAAAGCCTAAACTTTCCTTTCAGATTTGTAGTAATTAACTCCAAATTATTAATAATATTATTTATACACATAATATTATAACTGCCTTATATGGTGTCATAGTCTTGTGGGCAATTATAAGTGTCTTAAGGGCAGTAGAGCAAACACATCATTCTTTGGTATTCTGCAATGTCTAGCTAGCATATTTCTCTAGACATAACATGGGCTCTTAAGAGAGGCAAAATAGCCCAGTGACTTAGCTTTGCATTAAGAATACACATGAGTTCAAATCCTGCCTGGCCACACACTAGTTATGTAATGTTGGCCAACTCAACACCTCTGAATTTCAGTTCTCTCTTTTATAAAATGGGGTTACATTACCTTTTTTATAGTTTTGTTACATGGATTAAATGAGGTGAAATGGCTAGAGTAGATATCTCAATACTCAATTTCCTTGGTAAATATTGGTTCCTTTCCTCATTCTCCTTCCTTCTCCTCCCTGCCACTTCCAAGCCTAGGACTGTCTATCTCTGGTTCAAGTTGTTCCACTGAAGGACGGCTGCATACTTAGATAACAGTTAACTTAGCCAACTTCTTGCAGAATCATAACCAAGTTGTGCTATTTTATCGTAGCCTTGGGTTTTGCGAAAGTTCATCTCAGTCTTTGCCACGTGAAAACTGTTTCTGCATTTGTTGTAGGACAGTGTTTCACACTGTTCCCGTATAAGGTTCATGTGCTGACATTTCTTTTAGACCATAGTTCCAGGAAAACTTTGCCTTTCCTGGGGGATTGGTATTTTTTTCTGTTAGAAGAATTATGTACTTACATGTTTCTATTTTTTCCCTGGCTTTCAGAAAGCTGAGATTAAAAATTAATGCTCAGTGATAGCAACTTTACTTGTACTTATTGGTCCTCATATTTCAGTATTCTCTTTTATTAATTATGTGTATATGTAAGTTAAGAAATTTTTCTGAATTAGCTGATCAAACTTCTTCATATTTTTATGCATACTTTAACAATCATTTTTTCAACATGTAAGTGGTCATTGAGGATGTATTGTGTAGATATTTTGAATTCCGCTGTTAATAGAAAAAAATCACCTGAATTGGTAGGTTATATAGTATTTTTAGATTACGTACACAAATCTTTTTTTTTTTTGGTATAACTCATATTGTTTAGAAGAATAGTTTTAAAATATCTTCAAGGAAAAACATGTAACATGGCACTCACAGTTAACAGCATCTTTTACAGCTGTCTAGTCTATATGTTTTAGAAAAGCACTTGGTCACATAAGTTTACCATAAGTTTGACTCTTAAATATGATCATTACTCTAATATTGATTTGTGAGAAAATGACCACATATAAGCCATTTGAGGATATGTGTTTTTAAGTTTGTCCTCATAATAAATAAGTCTAAATTTGAAACCTCAAGGCTTAGAGCCAAACTTTTGCATGGGAGTGTGCTATAGTTACACTTCCTTACCCATCGGATTTTTATTCTTTCCTTTATATAGATTTTCTTCATTGGTCTTGTGTTCTAACAAGCTGGAAGACATGGAACAAAAGTCCACTTAAAAATTATTACTGTGTTGCTGAAGTTCAGGGCTCTGCAAGGGTCATCATAGAAAGGAAAGGAGTTTGGCTTTTGAAATAGCCTCTTTTGGAAATTTCAGAGAAAAGAGTTTTCATTGTCATAATTTTGGCACTGATAACCAGCTTCATTAAATCAGCTTCCTCCAGACAGTCCTTCTCTAAATGTGGGAGTAGGGAGGTGGGGATGCCATGATATACTAAGAGGAGGAGAAAGTGAATGTACTTTTGGTTTCCTGGCCCTGCTTTGCCCAGCCGCCTGTTGACAGCTGTGCTCTCAATTCTAGGGGGGTCATCTTTCCCCTAAGCAAATATCCCCGAGATCCTGGAGTTTACATATCCAAGTGATTGTGGTCACTTTCAAAGGGACTCCTCTTTCGGGCATCGTTTGTAGCACATTCTCTGCCATATTTTGAGTGTTGCAAAGACTGTATTTTTAGGGTACATTTTAATTTGTGGAAATAAGTCATTTAGAGTCAAGTGTGGTGATTAAGTGGGTAATCAATCTGAGTAAAATAATTTTTTTTTGAAAGCAACACACACGGACACTGAAATGAGAAATAGCTAGAAAATAGTAAGAATGATTTTCTTTTTGAGCTTGGGAACTGACTACTTGGAGTTTCAGAAATGTATGATGAGAGCATTGCTGCAACAAGGTCACCTTTCTGGAAAAGAAGCACTCAGTATATGTAAGACCTAGTGTGTTAAATCATTTGTAGAATATTTTTATTATACTTTAAAATGCACCCAGCTCTGAGTCTCAGACCCCTGTTTCTTGCTGTTTTGTTTCTTACTGGATAGAGCAAGCCTTAAGGACAAATACATGGGCTCTGTGATGTGAGGAACATCCTATCTCCAAGTATCTCCTCTCATAGCCTAGAATCTTTTGCAACTTTTTGCTGACTGAGAATTACTTTTTTAACCCTAGGAGATATTATATCCTAAGATATACCAATTAACACAGTATAAGTACCCAGGGAAGGGCAGTGACACGTAAATATGGTAGCAGAGGGAAGGAGTACTGCATTGATGAATCGGTCCATCCATCAATCATTTAGCAATTATTGAACATCTGCCATGTCCCAAGTACTGCTCTTGGCACCGCAAATATAAAAATGAATGGATGCAGTCTGTGCCCTCATGAAGCTTAATGCCTGCTGGAGTCTTATAATGATACTGCAAGTTAGGTGGAGTTAGCATAGTATAAGAGCAAAAGGAACAGACACCTAAGAGGAGATAGAGAAGGCTCCAGGATGTGTTTTTGTTCATTATTTTGTTTTTTTTTTTTTTTGTTTTTTTTTTAAATCATCATTTTATTGAGATATATTCACATACCACGCAGTCATACAAAACAAATTGTACTTTCGATTGTTTACAGTACCATTACATAGTTGTACATTCATCACCTAAATCAATCCCTGACACCTTCATTAGCACACACACAAAAATAACAAGAATAATAATTAGAGTGAAAAAGAGCAATTGAAGTAAAAAAGAACACTAGGTACCTTTGTCTGTTTGTTTGCTTCCCCTACTTTTCTACACATCCATCCATAAACTAGACAAAGTGGAGTTTGGTCCTTATGGCATTCCCAATCCCACTGTCACCCCTCATAAGCTACATTTTTATACAACTGTCTTCGAGATTCATGGGTTCTGGGTTGTAGTTTAATAGTTTCAGGTATCCACCACCAGCTACCCCAATTCTTTAGAACCTAAAAAAGGTTGTCTAAAGTGTGCGTAAGAGTGCCCACCAGAGTGATCTCTCGGCTTGTTTTGGAATCTCTCTGCCACTGAAGCATATTTCATTTCCTTTCACATCCCCCTTTTGGTCAAGAAGATGTTCTCCATCCCACGATGCCGGGTCTACATTCCTCCCCGGGAGTCATATTCCACGTTGCCAGGGAGATTCACTTCCCTGGGTGTCTGATCCCACGTAGGGGGGAGGGCAGTGATTTCACCTTTCAAGTTGGCTTAGCCAGAGAGAGAGGACCACATCTGAGCAACAAAGAGGCATTCAGGAGGAGACTCTTAGGCACAAATACAGGGAGGCCTAGCCTCTCCTTTGCAGCAACCGTCTTCCCAAGGGTAAAACTTATGGTAGAGGGCTCAACCCATCAAACCACCAGTCCCCTATGTCTGTGGTCATGTTAGCAACCATGGAGGTGGGGTAGGCGAATACCCCTGCATTCTCCACAGGCTCCTCAAGGGGGCACTACATCTTTTTTTTTTTTTTTTCCTTGTTTGTCTTTTTTTTTTTTTTTTTTTAACTTTCCCTTCTTTTTTCAAATCAACTGTATGAAAAAAAAAGTTAAAAAGAAAACAAACATACAATAAAAGAACATTTCAAAGAGACCATAGCAAGGGAGTAAGAAAAAGACAACTAACCTAAGATAACTGCTTAACTTCCAACATGTTCCTACTTTACCCCAAGAAAGTTACATAATATAGCAACATTTCAGTGAACTTGTTCCTACTACATCCATCAGAAATTAACAGACAATAGTCATTTCTGGGCATCCCCAGAACGTTAAATAGCTTATCTGTTCTTCTTGGATTATTGTTCCCCCTTCGTTAATTGCTCTCTACTGCTAGTTCCCCTACATTCTACATTATAAACCATTTGTTTTACATTTTTCAAAGTTCACATTAGTGGTAGCATATAATATTTCTCTTTTTGTGCCTGGCTTATTTCGCTCAGCATTATGTCTTCAAGGTTCATCCATGTTGTCATATGTTTCACAAGATCGTTCCTTCTTACTGCTGTGTAGTATTCCATAGTGTGTATATACCACAT
The DNA here is from genome assembly GCF_015220235.1 of Choloepus didactylus. Classification (NCBI taxonomy): domain Eukaryota; kingdom Metazoa; phylum Chordata; class Mammalia; order Pilosa; family Megalonychidae; genus Choloepus; species Choloepus didactylus. Next base: position 105,304,458 of record NC_051313.1, read on the forward strand.
TTTATTTATCCACTCATCTGTTGAAGGACATTTGGGTTGTTTCCATCTCTTGGCAATTGTGAATAATGCTGCTATGAACATTGGCGTGCAGATATCTGTTCGTGTCACTGCTTTCCGATCTTCCGGGTATATACCGAGAAGTGCAATCGCTGGATCGAATGGTAGGTCTATATCTAGTTTTCTAAGGAACTGCCAGACTGACTTCCAGAGTGGCTGAACCATTATACAGTCCCACCAACAATGAATAAGAGTTCCAATTTCTCCACATCCCCTCCAGCATTTGTAGTTTCCTGTTTGTTTAATGGCAGCCATTCTAACCGGTGTTAGATGGTATCTCATTGTGGTCTTAATTTGCATCTCTCTAATAGCTAGTGAAGCTGAACATTTTTTCATGTGTTTCTTGGCCATTTGTATTTCCTCTTCAGAGAACTGTCTTTTCATATCTTTTGCCCATTTTATAATTGGGCTGTCTGTACTATTGTCATTGAGTTGTAGGATTTCTTTGTATATACAAGATATCAGTCTTTTGTCAGATACATGGTTTCCAAAAATTTTTTCCCATTGAGTTGGCTGCCTCTTTACCTTTTTGAGAAATTCCTTTGAGGTGCAGAAACTTCTAAGCTTGAGGAGTTCCCATTTATCTATTTTCTCTTTTGTTGCTTGTGCTTTGGGTGTAAAGTCTAGGAAGTGGCCGCCTAATACAAGGTCTTGAAGATGTTTTCCTACATTATCTTCTAGGAGTTTTATGGTACTTTCTTTTATATTGAGATCTTTGGTCCATTTTGAGTTAATTTTTGTGTAGGGGGTGAGGTAGGGGTCCTCTTTCATTCTTTTGGATATGGATATCCAACTCTCCCAGCCCCATTTGTTGAAAAGACCATTATGGCTCAGTTCGGTGACTTTGGGGGCCTTATCAAAGATCAGTCGGCCATAGATCTGAGGGTCTATCTCTGAATTCTCAATTCGATTCCATTGATCTATATGTCTATCTTTGTGCCAGTACCATGCTGTTTTGGCAACTGTGGCTTTATAATAAGCTTCAAAGTCAGGGAGTGTAAGTCCTCCCACTTCGTTTTTCTTTTTTAGAGTGTCTTTAGCAATTCGAGGCATCTTCCCTTTCCAAATAAATTTGATAACTAGCTTTTCCAAGTCTGCAAAGTAGGTTGTTGGAATTTTGATTGGGATTGCATTGAATCTGTAGATGAGTTTGGGTAGAATTGACATCTTAATGACATTTAGCCTTCCTAGCCATGAACATGGAATATTTTTCCATCTTTTAAGGTCCCTTTCTATTTCTTTTAGTAGAGTTATGTAGTTTTCTTTGTATAGGTCTTTTACATCTTTGGTTAAGTTTATTCCTAGGTACTTGATTTTTTTAGTTGCTATTGAAAATGGTATCTTTTTCTTGAGTGTCTCTTCAGTTTGTTCATTTCTAGCATATAGAAACATTACTGACTTATGTGCATTAATCTTGTATCCCGCTACTTTGCTAAATTTGTTTATTAGCTCTAGTAGGTGTATCGTTGATTTCTCAGGGTTTTCTAGATATAAGATCATATCATCTGCAAACAATGACAGTTTTACTTCTTCTTTTCCAATTTGGATGCCTTTTATTTCTTTGTCTTGCCGGATTGCCCTGGCTAGCACTTCCAGCACAATGTTGAATAACAGTGGTGACAGCGGGCATCCTTGTCTTGTTCCTGATCTTAGAGGGAAGGCTTTCAGTCTCTCACCATTGAGTACTATGCTGGCTGTGGGTTTTTCATATATGCTCTTTATCATGTTGAGGAAGTTTCCTTCAATTCCTACCTTTTGAAGTGTTTTTATCAAAAAGGGATGTTGGATTTTGTCAAATGCTTTTTCAGCATCTATTGAGATGATCAATTGATTTTTCCCTTTCGAGGTTTTAATGTGTTGTAATACATTGATTGATTTTCTTATGTTGAACCATCCTTGCATGCCTGGAATGAACCCCACTTGGTCATGGTGTATGATTTTTTTAATGTGTCTTTGGATTCGATTTGCAAGTATTTTGTTGAGGATTTTTGCATCTATATTCATTAGGGAGATTGGCCGGTAGTTTTCCTTTTTTGTAGCATCTTTGCCTGGTTTTGGTATTAGATTGATGTTAGCTTCATAAAATGAGTTAGGTAGTGTTCCATTTTTTTCAATGTTTTGAAAGAGTTTGAGTAAGATTGGTGTCAGTTCTTTCTGGAAAGTTTGGTAGAATTCCCCTGTGAAGCCATCTGGCCCTGGGCATTTATTTGTGGGAAGATTTTTGATGACTGATTGGATCTCTTTGCTTGTGATGGGTTGGTTGAGGTCTTCTATTTCTTCTCTGGTCAGTCTAGGTTGTTCATATGTTTCCAGGAAATTGTCCATTTCTTCTACATTATCCAGTTTGTTGCCATACAGTTGTTCATAATATCCTCTTATAATTTTTTTAATTTCTTCAGGATCTGCAGTTATGTCACCTTTTTCATTCATTATTTTGTTTATATGGGTCTTCTCTCTTTTTGATTTTGTCAGTCTAGCTAGGGGCTTGTCAATCTTGTTGATCTTCTCAAAGAACCAACTTTTGGTGATATTTATCCTTTCTATTGTTTTTTTGTTCTCTATGTCATTTATTTCTGCTTTAATCCTTGTTATTTCTTTTCTTGTACTTGGTTTAGGATTGGTTTGCTGTTCATTTTCTAGCTTCTTCAGTTGATCCATTAGTTCTTTGATTTTGGCTCTTTCTTCCTTTTTAATATATGCGTTTAGTGCTATAAATTTCCCCCTTAGCACTGCTTTTGCTGCATCCCATAGGTTTTGGTATGTTGTGTTCTCATTTTCATTCGTCTCTATATATTTAGCAATTTCTCTTGCTATTTCTTCTTTAACCCACTGATTGTTTAGGAGTGTGTTGTTTAACCTCCAGGTATTTGTGAATTTTCTAAGTCTCTGATGGTTATTGACTTCTAATTGTATTCCATTGTGGTCAGAGAATGTGCTTTGAATAATTTCAATCTTTTTAAATTTATTGAGGCTTGTTTTATGTCCCAGCATATGATCTATTCTGGAGAAAGTTCCGTGAGCACTAGAAAAGTATGTGTATCCTGGTGATTTGGGATGTAATGTCCTGTAGATGTCTGTTAAATCTAATTCATTTATCAGATTGTTTAGGTTTTCAATTTCCTTCTTGGTCTTCTGTCTGGCTGATCTATCTATAGGAGAGAGTGATGTGTTGAAGTCTCCCACAATTATTGTGGAAACATCAATTGCTTCCTTTAGTTTTGCCAATGTTTCTCTCATGTATTTTGTGGCACCTTGATTGGGTGCATAGACATTTACGATTGTTATTTCTTCTTGCTGAATTGCCCCTTTTATTAGTATGTAGTGGCCTTCTTTGTCTCTCAAAACATCCCTGCATTTGAAGTCTATTTTATCTGAGATTAATATTGCTATACCTGCTTTCTTTTGGCTGTAGCTTGCATGAAATATTTTTTTCCATCCTTTCACTTTCAGTTTCTTTGTGTCCCTGTGTCTAAGATGAGTCTCTTGTATGCAACATATTGATGGTTCATTTTTTTTGATCCATTCTGCGAATCTATATCTTTTAATTGGGGAGTTTAATCCATTTACATTCAACGTTAAAACCGTGAAGGCATTTCTTGAATCGGCCATCTTATCCTTTGGATTATGTTTGCCATATTTTTCCCTCTCTCTATTAATATCCTTTATTGTACCCATACCGAATCTCTTTAGTACTGAACCTTTCTCCAAGTCTCTCTGTCCTGTCTTTGTTTCTCTGTCTGTAGGGCTCCCTTTAGTATCTCCAGTAGGGCAGGTCTCTTGTTAGCAAATTCTCTCAGCATTTCTTTGTCTGTGAAAAATTTAAGCTCTCCCTCAAATTTGAAGGAGAGCTTTGCTGGATAAAGTATTCTTGGCTGGAAATTCCTCTCACTCAGAATTTTAAATATATCGTGCCACTGCCTTCTCGCCTCCATGGTGGCTGCTGAGTAGTCACTACTTAGTCTTATGCTGTTTCCTTTGTATGTGGTGAATTGCTTTTCTCTTGCTGCTTTCAGAACTTGCTCCTTCTCTTCTATGTTTGACAGTGTGATCAGTATATGTCTCGGAGTGGGTTTTTTTGGATTTATTCTATTTGGAGTTCGCTGAGCATTTATGATTTGTGTATTTATGTTGTTTAGCAGATTTGGGAAGTTTTCCCCAACAATTTCTTTGAATACTCTTCCTAGACCTTTACCCTTTTCTTCCCCTTCTGGGACACCAATGAGTCTTATATTCGGACGTTTCATATTATCTATCATATCCCTGAGGTCCATTTCGAGTTTTTCAATTTTTTTCCCCATTCTTTCTTTTATGCTTTCATTTTCCATTCTGTCATCTTCCAGGTCACTGATTCGTTGTTCAACTTCCTCTAGTCTTGTACTATGAGTGTCCAGAATCTTTTTAATTTGGTCAACAGTTTCTTTAATTTCCATAAGATCATCCATTTTTTTATTTAGTCTTGCAATGTCTTCTTTATGCTCTTCTAGGGTCTTCTTGATTTCCTTCATATCCCGTACTATGGTCTCATTGTTCATCTTTAGTTCTTTGAGTAGCTGCTCTAGGTGTGTCTCTTCTGGTCTTTTGATTTGGGTGCTTGGGCTTGGGTTATCCATATCGTCTGGTTTTTTCATATGCTTTATAATTTTCTGTTGTTTTTGGCCTCGTGGCATTTGCTGAACTTGATAGGGTTCTTTTAGGGTTTGTAGACCAGTTGAAGTCCTTATCTCTAGTTTATCAGATCTACAGCTTCGTGGAGTACACTTTCTCTAACTAACCAGCAGGTGGCGTCCACGAGCCACCTGTTCTCCACAAGCCAGATCTCCCCTGCTTAGCCTTTTTGGTGAGTGGGGGAGTGAGTCTTGTGGGGCCCAATTGGTGTACCAAGCTTGCGTGTGTAGTTGGTGTTGCCTGCCCTGTATGTGGGGCGTGTTTCTGGGCAGTTGGGGAGGGGGGGTGGCCCTAACAATCAAATCTCCCTGATGATCCTAGAATTTTAAAGCTACTGCAATAGTCTAATCCTTCAGTTCAGTCCTGCCACAGTTTGTCTCTGCCACTGACCCACAAGTCTTTGGTATTGGCGTATGGCTCCTGAGACTTGCAAGTGGGCCCCTCTTCCAGGCTGTGCACCCCGGGTCCTCTGTTGAGGGATGACTGTGCTATGTCACAGGTGAGTGCCGTCCCCCAAGGGCAGTTCTGGGCTGCTGGGCTGTGTTGGGAGGCTCCCAGTCTGCTCAAATGATGGCTGAATGGGGCTCTGTTAATTCACACTGCTCCCCCTTCCCAGCTCTGGGACATTCAGCTGAGGTTGCAGGGAAGGCTAATGTCCACGCCCAGTTTTGTGGTGTGTGCCTGTTATTTGAAGCACTTCCGTCACACTGGGTTGTCTGGGGCAGCTCTGGGCTATGGGGCTGGCGATGGGCAGGAGTGTTTCCTGTCCACCAGGATGGTGGCTGTGAGCGGACACCCCCCTTTTCTTGGGAAGTTGTGTTGTTTAGTGAATTTTCTCAGCCACTGGATTATTGCCTTTTGTCTCAGAGCTCTCTTAGTTCTGCTCTTGACTTGACGTGCCCAAATTTCAATTCTTTGAAGCTTTCTGTATTGAGCTTCTTAGAGTAATTGTTTTAGAAAAAGCAAAAAGGATTTAAAAAAAAAAAAAAAAACAAACAAACAAACAAAAAAAAAAAAGGGCCCTCCTCAGAGATCTAATGAGTTATTGAAATGCTAATAGACAAAGCAACCAGGGCCATTAAGGAAAGGTGCACAGGGCAGAGAGATCAGCCTTGCTTCGGGATTTGCATATGCGCCTCAAGGCCTGATCTCCGCCCTTCCCCTTTCTGTGTTCACCAGAACTCCAAAAATCCTCTGCTTTTATTTTGGAGTTTTTCGTGTTGTTTTTTTTCTATGCCTGTCTCCTCTCTGCTGGGCTGGCTGCTCTCAGAGTCTCTGGTGTCTGGTCTCAGTCTATCTATGGTTGGAGTTTGAATCAGTAGAATGAGTTTCCGATAAGAGCAGCCACTGCAATTCTCCCTTCTCCTTCCTGGAGCTGACAGCCCCTCCTCCCCCGGGACTGAGCCTGGCAGGGAGGGGCGCGGGTCCCCTGGCCGCAAAAACTTACAGATTTCGCTGATCTCAGCAGTTCCACGTTTTCATGAGTGTTGTATGAAGTATGCCCAAAGACAGATTGCTCTGTGGTGTCCAGTCCACGCAGTTCCTGGCTTTTTACCTACTTTCCTGGAGGAGTAACTAAAACATACAGCTCACCAGTCTGCCATCTTGCCCCGCCTCCTGTTCATTATTTTGAAATGACAAACTTGCACATATACAAACGTCACCAGATAGGACCATCCCTCAGCCTTGAAATGTGCTGGCAGTGGTGACTTGAGGACACTCCTCAAGCCCTCCTCTTATGTAATCTGCATTGTTGTCTTGTTTTGAAAGGATGACTGATGAGTGAGGGTGGCAGAGGGAAAGAACCGACTTTGACTTTGTCAGGGGCCTCTTCTCCAAGTAAACCAAGTCATGGATGGAACATTCCATATGTGACCCATGTGTCCTAATTTTCTCCTTCAGCATGTGCAAATTTGGGTTTCTTCAGAAGGTGAGCTGTGAGCTTGATTATTTTAAAAACTGCAACCTGTGAGGAGAAAGGGTGTTCTTTGACAACATTGCATCATTGAAGCCTCTAGGTGTTGAGTCATCATTATTTTTAGGCAGCTCCCAGCTTTTCTTGGTTGTTCTAAGAATAGCCCTTGTGTCTGGACTCTATGAAAAGTCACCTCAGTAAAGATCCTGTCACCACTCAGCAGTGGGAGTAGAATGCCTTTTAAATTCCAGAGTCAGGGAGCACTTTTTAGAATTTTATCTCCATATTTTCTACCTTCTGAGGCTTTTGGTTGTCGACGTGACTTTGTCAGGAACTGTCACTTGAAGTTGTGAAACATTTTGTCGTATATGCTTATTGCTGTAACCTAAAACAACAACATCTATAACTAACATCATCAGAGTAAGACGCTGTCGGTCCTAAAGACTCCTTACCATCTGTACTCAGTGCTCATTTGGTTTGTGAATACCTTACTCAAATTTTAAGCATTTCAGGACATATTTCCATGACCTGTGCATTATAGGTTTAGGGGCTCTAGATCCCTCACTTTAGGGCATGGAGGAGGAGGTACTGATGTTGGTATCTGGGCAGGATCTACTGACAGCAGCCAAAACAAATATTATTATAGCCTGTTTAACTAAATAAACATATAAATTGTAAAACATATTGGAACTTGATGACAGGGCAATAAAAAGGATTGAGCAAGTACAGAACTTTGTGGTCAATGTGGAGGCTGGCTTTGCCTTTGCCTTTTCAGAGCATACTCCCAAATATGATCGATTTATTTTATGTGGCACTTTTAAACCCATAGGAGTACTAATGGTTCATGAGCATAGCCAAATGCTATTCCAATTGAAGCATAAATGGAAGCAGCTGCTTGGAATAAAATGAAGCAGTTGTTTAATATTGCATTATAGTGTGTCCCTTTGTCTGGAGGTGACAGAAGGCCAGTCATGTTATCTGTGTCTACGTGTGGCTGAAAGGACCAGTGATGGGCTTGCTTTTGGGTGCATACTGAGAAGGCTGAGCTTCATTTGAACCACTAATGCTGGGTCAGGGTTGGTTCTACTTTTATTTTCTCAGAGCTGAAACCTCTTCCCCACATGGGCCATTCTAGCTCTATCAGGAAAATGGTATAGCATAGCAATTAAGAGCAAGGGCTCTAGAGTCTATGAGTCCAAGTCTAAAACCCAATCCCACTGCTTATTAGCTGTGTGACCTTGAGCATTTTATTTAACCTTTTTGAATTTTAGTTTCTTTACCTGTAAAATGGTGTGGTGGTGTGAAGCTGTAAGTACCCCAGAAAAACATGGTCTTAAATCTAATCCATTCCTGTGGATGTAAACCCATTGTAAGTAGGACCTTTCAATGAGGCTACTTCTGTTAAGGTGTTATCCCACCCCACCCCACCCCCATTCTTGATGGGTCTTAAAATCATTCATGGAGTTCCTTATAAATGGAATGATTACAGAGAGAGAGAGAGAAAGAAAGTTATGGAAGCCAGAAGCTGAAATCCACAAAGCTGGAAGAGAAGGGAGAGACCAGCAGATGCCACCACATGCCTTGCCATGTGACAGAGGAACCAAGGATCACTGGCAGCTGGTCTTCAGAGCAAAAGCATCATCTTGATGATGCCTAGATTTGGACATTTTCCTGACTTCAAACTGTAAGCTAATAAATTCCCATTGTTTAAGCCAACCCATTTCATGTTCTTTAAGTAGCCTAGGAAACTAAAACAAATGATGTTTAGTAACAGTATTTACATCATTGGATTGCTGTGAGGAAATATATGTTATAATCCACAGTACCTTGATCATAGTAATTGCTCTGTAAATGCTGGCTAGCAATAATGATAATTTTGGTTTACCAGTCTGATCTTTCACATCTTGAGTGCTTTAGAACTTGTAGAATTATTTTGCCTTCCTTGCCTGTAACTCATCAAAGAGCAGTGTCCTAGTCAGTCCCTATTGTCTACTCTCCTTACCCTCAGAAGAACTTGTCAATCAGGCTGCAAGCCTGATTGCCTATCTTTTGAAATTGGAACAAATATCCATTTATTCATATGAACCCTCCCAGGGGAAAGCCCATTTGCTATCTTCCCTATGTACAGTGTCTTGAACAGCCATGCATTTCCTTACTGTACTGATAAATTGCCAACCCTATGTCCTCCCCTAATGCTCACAAGAAGGCACCATTTTGTTTAATATTGGACATAGAGTTAAAAAGACTAGATATTATTTCATTTAATAATTTCATTTATATTTTCTTCAATGTGAAACCTGATATTTATTGAACTTGATAAACAGTTTCTGAGCATCTGACATCTGAACGATGACCTTAAAAGTTCTCTGAAAAACCAACTCAGTTTTGACTTCCTGTTTTTCTTTCCATCAGTTTCTGGAAAAACTGGATTGGTTGACCAAGCCTTCTTTGTGGGTAATTAAAGTCATTTCAAATTTTAATGTCAGGAAACTAAAGTCTACTGAATATAAGATACTTTCCACTGAGGGTGTGCCATCCTTCTTGGTAGCAAATTTTGAGGATATGTTTATTGTGATTGGCAATTTAAGCAGGTCTAATTACTTTAGAAGAGATTCTGTTTACATCAGAAAGAGAAGGTAAATGAGACAGAGCCATTTAAAATTGGAATATGATATTTTTTTCTCATATTCAGGAATAGTTTCACTTCGATGATCCTTTACTTAACCCAAGCATATTTTTTTCTGAGGATATAGTATGGAAAATGTCATAGCAAAATAGTGGAATACAAAGTAACATTTCTCTGGAGGAAAAATAGCACCATAAAGAGGATTTGAATTGGTATGAAGACTTTATTACCCTTAATATTTCACACGATTAAAAAAAAAAGCCTTAAACCAACTAATTCTTTAGAGTATCCAACATAATCAGTGCAGACAAATTAATAGTTAATGCCATTCTTGGTAACCTTTTAAAATCTCCTTTGGCACAGGTTGTCACTGGTGTAATACTAATTATTGCTTGGAACAAAATGTAAGGGTTTATATTCTGATCTATACTGAAATGTCCACATTAATAAATATTGCATTACAAGAATTTATTTAATAGTCAGAGATTTTGTTGTCAGGGATAAAAATAATATAGGAGGCGTAAAACCTCTCATAGCATGATCTAGTTCAGGATTTGACACTTATTGACACTTGTGACTGATAATTCTGGGAGGAGGGGCAGGCTATCCTGTGCATTGCAGAATGTTTATTAAGATCCCTGGCCTGTATTTACTAGACACCAGTAGCATTCCTTTTCCCTCCCCCAGGATGTGAAAACCAAAAATGTCTCCAGACCTTGTCAATGTCCCATGGGGATGAAAATCTTCATTGTTAAGAACCACTGGTCTAGTTGATAGTTCCTAACCACAGATCAGAAGAATTGCTTGAGGCATGTAAGGACAAATATTGTATGATGTCACTTACATGAGATATCCAGAAATTGCAAATTCTTGGAGAAGAAAGTAGATCAGAGGTTACCAGGAGAAGAGGAGTGGGTGGAAAGAGGGAGTCTTCACTTGGTGGGTATAGAGTGTCCGTAAATAAAATTAATTTAAAAAGGAGGAGGAGGTGGAGGAGCAGTATTGCCCAGGTATTTATAATACAAATTCAAGGATGTTATTTTATTGAATTAGAATCTTCTTGGATGTTATGATGGTTTGGAGTCATTATGGAGCCCAGGAAAGTCTATTCGTAAAGTAAACCCATTCCTGTGGATGTGGACCCATTGTAAGCAGGATCTTTTGGTGAGTAGGATCTTAAGTGAAGATGTGACCCACCTCATTCAGGGTGGGTCTTAGTCCTCTTACTGGAGACATTTATAAGAGAATGAAACTGAGAGAAGAAGACACAGAAGCTGAGAGAAAGTCACAGAAACAGAGAGGAAGCCAATGAGGCCAGAAGCTGGAAGCAGTGAAACCAGCGGAGAAGGGAGAGACCAGAAGACACTACCATGTGCCCTGCCAATCTGACAGAGGCGTCTCAGATTGCTAGCAGCCTATCTTCAGGAAGAAGATATCATCCTGATGATGACTTAATTTGGACATTTTCACAGCCTCAGATCTGTCAGCTTGTAAACTAATAAATTCTCATTGTTAAAAGCCAGCTAACTTTTCATATATTGCATTTTGGCAGCTTTAGGAAACTAAAACAGGTGGGTCCCTGGAAGCTGCACTTAAAAAAAAAGTTATACCCAATTTTTTATATTTCATTCTGAGCTCTTTTCTTTCTTTCGTTCCAAATGAGATGGCTGAAATTCCTCGTTTTCTCTTTATAAACCTGCTTTGGATGGTCTCTCATCCCTGTGACATGGAGGCTTTTATAAGGCAGCCCTCAGAGCTGTCCTTCCTCATTCCCAAAGAACTGCCTTGTAAGATCCTCCAAAGTGTTTCTCCCTGGACCACAGGACACATGTTCTTGAGCTGGCTTCACTGATGCCTCCCTCTCAGCCTCCACCCTTATTGCCCCACATGCAGGACACCAGCAATTCTGGGATTCAGGCCAACTAAGATTTTTTTCTGAGAGAATTTGTTCACTGAGCTATCATGATACTAAGTGCCCATGTGGTTAGGTTCAACACTTTTATAACTTTGACATGTATTTGGTATTACAGGAAGAAAAACTGTCTTTGTCAGGCCTGAAGTGGGAATGGGGCCTGAAGAGAGAGTTTACTAAGGTAACGACTGATAAGCTCATTGATCAGTTGGAGGAAATCTTAGAGTACTGAAGATAAATTAATGACCATATGAAAATCACATGAAAGTCTTGGGTCAGGTTTTTATAGGTAACCTGTGTTACTAGTGCCATTTTGTAGTTATACCCGATGGTATATTGAAGCCAGCTTTTAGGGGCTCAGCCAATTATGTGCAGTCTTCAGAGAAATGGCTTAAAATTGGCCATGAGATATTTATACCATGGAAATTAGCAAACTCTGTAAGTCAGGTTTGTTTATTTTCCTAGTGTATTGGTTTCCTCTTGTTGCTGTAACAAACTAGCACAAATTTAGTGGCTTAAAATAGCACCGATATATTATCTTATAGTTCTGTAAATCAGAGGTCCTAAAATCAAGGTGTTGGTAGTACTGTAGAGGAGAATCTGCTTCCTTTCCTTTTTCACCTTCTAGAAGTCACGTGTGTTCCTTGGCTCATGGCCCTTCTTCCATTTTCAAAGCCAGCAGCATAGCGTCTTCAAATGTCTCTCTCCCTCTTTGACCTCTGCTTCCTTTGTTACAACTCCTTCTCTGACTCTTGCCCCTCTGCTTCCCTCTCATACGTATCCTTGTGATTATGTCAGGCCTACATGGATAACCAGCATAATCTTCCCGTTTCAGTGGCCTTAACTGAATCACATCTGCAAAGTCCCTTTTGCCATGGAAGGTGACGTATCCCCAGGTTTCAGGGGTTAGGGTGTGGACATCTTGGGGATGGGACATTATTATTCTGACAGTCACAGCCAGAGAGTTACTTGCTAAACACCTGCCAGCACACTACTGGTGATAGGACACTGTATTGGGGTTTCATTGGATTTGGGATTAGGGGCCTATCTGAGAATCACGCATGGACTACCACCTTTCTCCTTCCACAACTGTTTTCCTACTACACAATTTTCAATACTGTTAAAAGGAAAACTAATATTCGATATTTCATCCCTGATTTGTCTTATTATTTGGCCTAATTTCCCATTATGCATAGAGATAAAGAAGTTAGCTACACTCCTGAAAACATATAGCGTGTGCTCATAAGTTAAGGCTTTCCTAAGTTGTGAGCAAGGGTGATTTATTTCCCTCTTCAAAAATGAAGTAAGTATACTTAAAGACTCAGAGATAATTTTGTTCAAACTGTTAAAAAGAAACATTCATGTGTTTTCAATTTCATAGTGAATAAGTCTTCTTGACTATTGAGTGACCAGAATGCACACTCTCAGGATTAAGTGGTGAAGTGACAAAATTAGATGAGCCCCCTCAACCAAGTTTTTCATTTATCATAAATAAAGATTTTTGTATTGTCAGTATCTTCAGTACATACTAATTACCTAACTACTCGTGACACTAGTTGAGAGTCAGTGAACACATTGGCCAAGTTTGCTGGTAGATGATTATTTTCATGTTTCATGTACAGCATTGTTTCTAAAGATGTTGGTGACTTTTAACGAAGTGCACAAAGTAAATAGCATCAGATGATAAAACTAAAGCTTATGCAAAGTAGTTACAGTATTATGTGTGGTGAATCACACTTTCATATGCTGTTTCAGTGTGCAGTTAAAGTTTTTAAGTGGAGTTTATAAATGACCCTAAAGAACAGTGAGCAATTCATTAGTAGGAAAATAGCATAACAGGAGAGTAACAGAGAAAACTTAATGTAAGCCTTCTATGTCAGGCACATTTTTGTCTTCATATTTAGTCTTCCATATATTTAAATTCAAACAGAACTGCCATGATTTTGATATATAAATGTACAGACATAGCTTATAATACAAAATCAATAAATAACAGAGTTTCCCTCCTGTTTTCATAAGAAAAGAAATAAAATTATTATGATTATGTGAAAGAAGAAATTTCTTCTAATATTCCACTCTGTTGGAACACTGGGCTGGGTGAACCTACTGACACTCTAGAGCATTTTTTCTTCTTTTAAACTCTAACTTTTGATTAAATATTAGGTTGGAATGAAAGAAGGCCAGTAAATAAGGAATTTGTTGTTTTGTTTTTAATTATATGAATGTTTTAATGTGTGTCCCTTTTGTGGATTTCAAAGAATAATTTTAATAATTTCACATGAGTTTCTTTGATCATCCCTAGGAACAAATATTTCAGTGTTTTTCTAATACCTGAGAGCACCAGAAGATATATGAATCTCCTCTGTATTTGTTGTTGTTTTCCCCAGGTAAATGTGAGGACTGAAAAGAAAAGCATATATATATATATATGTATTTGTATGTGTGTGTGTGTGTATATATATATATGTGTGTATATATGTGTGTGTGTATGTGTGTGTGTGTATATATATATATATATGTGTGTATATATATAATTTTTCCTGGTTGAATTTTAAATATTAAATAGATGTCTATTTTTTTAAAAGTTGCTTTTAAATGCCAATGAAAACCTCTAGAGGAAAAATGTATTTAATACATATCAGTCTTCACATTCACTCCGGGAAAAACAATCTAAGAAACTCCTGCAGTGCCGGGGAGACAATCAATGAGAAGAAAATCATTTCACTGATGCTTGAACTTTCCAGCAGATTCCTCCAAGAGTACCTCCACTTCCATATTCTGCTTCTGTCTTCATTCATTATTTACATCAGCCATATTCTTCTCTGCCAGAGATCATTTTCCTGATTGATGGCATTTAGAGGCCTCAACACAAAAGTATTTTAAAGGCTGTATCAGAGAAGATCATTTTTTTCCTTTTTCCTCCTCCCTCAATTTTTAATAACCCTTAGAATCTACAGCTAATAGCCTCCCTTAGTTCTCTAGTCCTTTGCTTCCTATTTCATAGTCTTGGTATAAATATGCTTGGAATTTGCCATTGCTATCTCTTTAAGAAAAACAATATTTTATTTCTAAGTCAGAATAAATAAAAGTGAAGTCACACCTGTTAAGTGATCAGGGTTGCAAATTCATGAAAAGGCAAACTAGTGGGGATAGGAGGGTTAAATTAAACTATAAAAGTGAGTGCATATTTGCTCATATGGCCCTCTTGTCTTTCTCTCTATTATCCACATAGGCAATCTCACACAAGCCTTTCATCACCACTTATACCCTAATAACTACCAAACTTCCATCCCTGATCTAAACCACTTCTCTAAACTATGTCTCTAAACTAATATCTCCACTTGATGTGTCTAGGGCACCTGAAACTCATCATGCCTCAAACTAAACGCTTGGTCTTTCCCACTCACTGCATTTCCTTCCAGTGTTCTCTGCATTCCTGAGGGGAACTTCACCTGGTTCTTCAAATCTCCTTGTCCCTCACCCTGCATACCCCAAGTCATCAGCTAATCCTGATGATGCTGTCTCCTAAACCTCTCTCCTGTTTGCCCTTTTCTTTGATGCTGGAACCAAGCCTCAGGCATCTCTTGCTTGGACTACTGCAGCTGCCTCTGACCTGGTCTCCCACAGCCCACTCTCGCCGCTCTTCAATCCATTTCACGGACTAAGTGCTAACCCCCCAAAGGCTTCCCATTCCTCTCCAGGTAAAGAAGTGAATGAGGGATTCTTTTAGTCAGTTCCTCCAGACCCAGAGATATTATACATGGAACCAATCTATTTCTTTCAGAAATTAAAACTCTGATACCCTCAAGATAATATTTCCTTCTTTAATGTAATAATTAATAAAACTTTGAAGAGTTTATCCTACATTCTACAAAAAGACTTTTATGTGAGTGATTTCATTTGACCCGTACAACAAACACATGAGGCAAAAGATGTGGAGTGCTGCAGTGGTTGGCCGATAGTCACACAGCTCTGTGTTATTATCAGTACTTGAACCTAGGTATTTTGGTTTCAAGTTCACATGTCTCTGTTGTGTGCTAAGCTGTCTCTTAACTGGCAAGTTCAGAATGTAACCCATAGAGATGTTTTTGCAATTATTCTTTCACTTATTGTTTGTGTACAGTGTTCCCCTATGTTAAATGGGATATATTAGGTGCGGTCCCATAATGGACCCTGTTTTCTATAATCCTGGATCCTCCTATTTGCCCCTACCACTCACCCTGTGGTTTAAAAAGGTTTACCTTTTAAAATAATTATGAATATAATTCTACTGAATTTACATAATTGATAGCCTATCCTCTCTGAGGCTGGGGTTATTGATCATGCTTGCTAGTAAAGGTATAGCAACATATAATCTACATGGTGGAAGAGAATGAAGGGAAGATATCACCTGTCAAGAGATTTCAACAAATTTTTAGAAGATAGCAGATGGAGGAATGCTGACTGATTTAGCAGAATGAAGAAAGCTCTCAGCTAAAATACCTCCCTGAGCGAGAACCTAAAGAAGTTGAAGCCTCACAGAACTTCTGAGAATTCTGGACCCAGGAACACCAGGCATGGTAAGAGGAACAGATGAGCTGTATGGCTGGAAAGAGGGATATTGCAAAAGTTAAACCATCCTCCCCTCTCCTGGTCCGTGAACATCTACCCCTTGGAGATTACTTCTCAAGCCAAAGATTGAAGATACTGCTCTGGAAATTCTAAACCATTGCCCTAGAAAAATCCCAGTCAGATCATTTATTTATGCATTCAGTCAACAGGTACCTATTAAGCTCCTACTGTGTTCTAGTCATCCTCCCAGGTACCATGAATAAGACAGATAAACTTTACCATCACTCATGGAACCTATGTCTTAGTGGAGGAGGATAGCCAATTAACACATGAACAAATAAATAATGTGTTTGCCAGTGGGAAAAAGTGCTATGAAGTGACACTGGTTTAGTGAGAGACCTTTTTTTCTTGCATCATTCTCACTTTTGATCAGGAAGCAAAGATCTTTCCCAGAACCATGCCCCAATCCCAGCAGACTTCTGCTTATGTCTCATTGGCCCAACACAAGGGAGGCTGGACAAACAAGCACCAGAGGCATGGGATAGCTATACCTGGCAATTGCCAGCATGACTCATCCTGTAGCTGAATCGTGGCCCTGAGTAAATCACGGGTTTTTTTTTTTTTTTTTTTTTTTTTTTTTTTGTCCTCCTGCTGTCCTGGCCAAAGCTGATTGGGCCAGGAATGGGCCACTGACCCTGGGGCAGTCAGAGTCCCTCTCAGAGTTTCCAGAGTCCCTCAGGCTGAAACTGAGGCTAGGGAGGTAATCTCTCTCTGCAGATGGGAGCGTTGGGATGTGAGGACTAGAGACATGCAGCCGTGATCTTCCCACGTGAAGGAAGCCCAGTCTGCAGAAGGAAGGCAGATGCAGTGGCAGGGGTGGGCGGGGGGGTGGGGAGAGGGCAGAGAGCATCCTGTGGTATTTGAGTAATTGGGGTCCTTTTATCGATGGGGCAGAAAGGAATGGCTTCTGTGGGTCTATGGAATCTAACTGTCAATGTCTGCCACCAACTTACGTTTTGATGATGTATCAGTTTCCTAGGGCTGCTGTAAGAACACTCCACAAACTAGGTGGCTTAAAACAATAGAAATTTATTCTCTCACAGTTCTGGAGTCTAGAGGTCTGATATCATGATGTCAGTAGGGCCGGACTCCCTCTGAAGGCTCGAGGGAAGACTCCATCCTTGCCTGTTCCGGCTTCTGGCGGTTGCCAGCAATCCTTGGCATCCCCTGGCCTGTAAATGCACCACACTCCAATTGCTGCCTGTCTTCACATGGCCATGTTCCCCCCCTGTGTCTCCAAATCTCCCCCTCTTTATCATGACACCAGTCACTGGATTTAGCACCCACCCAATCCAGTATGGCCTCTGCTTTACTTGGTTACATCTGCAAAGACCCTATTTCCAAATAGGGTCACATTTTGAGGTTCTAGGTGGACTTGAGTTTAGGGGTAGAGGGAGGGGTGCACTATTCAGCCTAGTACTGATTACTTGCAATTTTTAATTTGTTGGTTTTTCCCATTTCTCTTGAAAATCCAGAATTTACTGTTGATCATGTATCAGTACAGATATATTGCTTTCAAGGGCATGTGACTCTGGAAGCTGGGTTAAGAAAGTGGGATTTTGTAAAGAATTCAGAATATGTACCATGTGTTCATCTCACGAGTGTGTCATCATTTACTTATGCAATACAAATATTTATCCAGTCCTGACATGCACCAAGCTTTGGGGAAACAATTGAATGAAATATAATTGTTAAAATTTTTTGAGCTCTTGCTATGTGCCTGGCACTATTCATATTATTTTATATGTATAATCTTACTGAACTTTAATAATAATGACATGAGGGTGGTACTATTTATGCTCATTTACCACTGAGGAAATTGAGGCACAATTTTGAGGCTCACTAACTTGCCGGAGGTGACGTAGGATGTGGACCCAGAGAATCTGGCTCTAAAGTCCATGTGCGTTAACACTAAGTTGGACTCCTGAGAGAAGTAAATAGCAAGTCCTAGAGGATACTAAATGAACAGAGTAATAGGTGATCATCTGGTTAAAAAAAAAAAAAAGGTTAGGTTTTGAATGAATACTTATTTCTGGGTATTCATTTAATTTCCCTAAAATACTGGTTTACATTGTTTGTTTAGTCAGTCTTTAAATGATGTTTAAGCATTAATCCAGAATTTCTTATTTTTGGGATATCTAAATTCAAGTTATCCAAAACATTTTTAATTATGGGCTCAGGAAACCATCCCGGTGATAGAGGTCCCCACTCATCCTCTTCAGTAAAATGATTCTTCCATAGTAGTCCCAGTGATCCTACATAAGAGGGATTGTTCTTACCTCCTTTAAGTTTAGAGAAGTGAAGTAGCTTTCCCAGGATCAAACGGCTACGAAGTGGTAGCAAAGACTCATACTTGAGTTTGCTGTTAGTAGTCTGCTCGAGTTTAAATGCCCCCTCTACCACTTCCTAGCTGCCTGACCTTGAGCAAGGAACTTAACCTTTCTGTTCCTGCAAGATGAGTATGAGAATAACTAAGGGCAGGATTAAATGAGATACTTAGAATATGACCTGGTACAGAGTAGGTGCTCAGTAAAACTCCCTTCCTTCTACTGGCCTCAGGTTTATCCGTTTTTCCTTTCCCTTCCAAAGTACTAGATGGGTTTTGTATTAAGGAGGAATTTTAGATTTCCATTCTATGTTTTAGGACTCATTCATTTACCTTTCTGTATTTGCATAGCCAGCTGTTCTTATTATTCAAGACTGCCTAAGAGCTACGGACTATTCAGCTGCCTGCTGTTTTCCCATACAAATTAATTAGAGTGGTTAGTACTAAAAGTAGTAAAATTGCATGTCTTTTTAAAAACCTCTTGATGATGAAAAGAATTACAGCTGCAAAAAAAAATCCTGTTGTTTTTAGGAGCAATTATATTACAGGAATACTGAAAATAAAACTTAGAGAAAGTCCTTTAAGCACAGGGAAATGTGCTTTATTTATTATGAAACCATTTTAACTACATTTAGAAACACTCAGAAGAATTTTATTCATTTAAAATAACAATAAAAGAACAATGAAATTTCTGTGGGAAGGAGTATCACACACCTTTAAAAGAAGTAATCAGTTTTTATCTGAACTAACTTTGAGAGTTAGAGCTATTGCACTTTCTGAAGATTGAGAGTTAAGGTTTTGATAGTTTGCTTGTTTTTATTTTTTTTTTAAGGCAAACAGGCACTTTAAAAGTAATTATAGGTAAAACTCAAAAAAACAATCATAGATATTCATATTTTGCATAGTTCAAATTGTAATTTAACTTTTTCAACTGGTAATTGTAGAAAAATAAGCAAAAATATATCAACAGAGGTGCAAAAGTAAATTAAATTGTCATTTTTTTTTTAAGGCTGATGACAGTCTAAATATATTTTCTGTACCACAATGGATTTATAGAGTGGTCCTAAGACCCCTGGGGGTACTTGAGGCCCTGTCATGGGTCTGTGAGGTCAACTATAATACTAAGATACTTTTGCTTTTTTTCCCTTTCATTTCCTCACAAGTGCATGGTGGAGTTTTCTAGAGGCCATATGATATGTGATGATGTCATCAGTCTGACAGCTAATGGAATATACTCTGGTATATTCTTGTGTTTAAAATTTTTGTTTTAATTTCTAATGTGGTATCTATTGCTATAACCCACATAAGGAAAAACCCTTTGGGTTCTCAATAATTTTTAAGAGCCTAATGGATCCCTGAAACCAAACAGTTTGAGAGCCACTTGCTAGTTCTGTTGACACAGAAAATTAAATTTCTAAGACCATGAAATTGATTCCTAGTCTTCAACTACCTGGACCTCAGCAGCACTTGCAAGATGATTTCAATATCATTACCTGATATGTAACATACAGTTATTTGTACACTACTTTGTGTCAGTCTCCTCCAGTAGACTGTAAGTGCCATGAGGGTAATGGTTTTTTGGCTGCTTAGTTCACTGCTAGGTCTAGTGCTTACACCAGTTCTTGATATCCAGTAGGTCATTGGTATTTATTCTTGAATGAATGGATTTAAAACCAAGACATTAAAATTTTTATTAACTGTTTACCAAGTGCTACTGAGTTCATGACAAAGGCAGGTCACTTTCTGGCTTGTTTTATGTTCTTTGCCTGAGAGGCAGGACAGTACAGTGGCCGCTTGGATTTGAACCCCAGTACTTCTACTCACTGGCTTTGTAACCGCTGGTGAGTTACTTAAGCTTCTTGTGCCTTAGTTTACTCATAATGTGATGACAATATCCCCACTTACCTCTTAGGATTGTTTTTAGATTAAATAACTAATAATATTTAAAGCTCTTCAAACACTGCCTTGCACTAAGTTCCGTATGAGTCTATATAAGTCTGAGCTAGTTTTTGTTGGTATTGTCTGAGCCCACAGATGTTGGAAGGAAAGGGATGGATCCAAGTCCCAAAGGAGTCAAGGGCAGTCTGTTAGCTCAGAGTGGTTAGCTTGCAGGCTCTGGAGCCAGATTATTGCTATTTATTGGCTATATGATTTTGGATAAGTAACTAACTTTCTGTACCTTAGTTTCTTTCTCTGTAAAATGGAGACGATAATAGTGTTCACCTCATTGAATTGTGCAAAATAGTGAGGCAATGAATATAAACCACTAAGAAAGGTGCCTGATTATTTGTACTGCATAATCAAATTAAATCTTCAATATTTGGAGTACAGAGGTTCAGTCTAATCTCAAAAAATCAGTCCCCAAAGTGGCAAGCTATAAAGGACAGAAGGATTTTAAATAAGGTAATTCATTCACAGTAAAAACAATGAAATAGAGCTTCTGACAATTTGTACACAGATAGATTGGAAAATTTAAAGGAAGGGAGGCAAAACCCTGTGTATCAATTCCCAAAAGAAAAAGTCCTTCTTCTCCTTTAATGGCTCCAGAGTGCACGGAGAAAGAGAAGGGCTGAGAGCCCACTTCTTCAGAAGGAAGAGGAAGAGTTTGGTTTCATATGGTCTCTTTTCCTTTCTTTTCTGCCCTCTCTGCCCCATATATAGAAAGGTATAAAGCATAAAAACCAGAGGCCTGGCAGTCTAGACACCTGGTGTTTGTTTTAGTCTGCGTAACCTCCTGGGACTTCGGTCTGCTTACTTGGAAATAAGGAAGAATCAAATTATCTTTCAATTCCCTTCCTAGGCTGATTCTGGGAATGCACTTAAGCTATCCAGAAACACTAGGACTTCCTAAAAAGAAATTAGGAATCCAGATGGTCCAGTATGAATGCTTAGACCCATCCCTTCAGCCAGGCATTAGACATCCACAGGACACATCCGCACAGCCTCAGAAATGAAGGTCTTCCCGATCCTGTCACGGACCGAAAGCCTGCTCTAGGAGGATGGTCTGAGGTAAGTCTGTGTGGTCCCAAAGTAATAGATATTTAGCAAGAAGCTGTTTATCTCGTCATAGTCATCATTCCCTCTGGAAAACGTCCTTGAGAGCTTCGTTTATCCTCTTCACCTCCTCATCAGTAGTACTGTGGTAGCATTCCTGTTATTCATCATGTTTTTAAATTAGCTTTTTAATCCTTTTAATATTTTCAACTTCTCCACCTTGAGCTATGCCCCCAGCCTGAACCTGGTTTTATGCAGCCTTTGTACAACATGTGAATAACAAGAAGCCATATCTTTGGCTTCTTCATTAAATTAAGTGCATTTACTCATTGCTTTTAATTTGGTTCTTGGTGGAATAAATCTGGATTTTCTCAAGTAGATTTGGCTTCAAAATTCAATGGTCCATTCTCCACCTTCCTTCGCTTATGTATCAGTTGCATTTTAAACATTTGGCTGGAATATCTCCTACTTCTTAGCAACAGCAGTCTTTTTCTACATAGCTCTTTGCTCATTCTCTCTCTTTTACTAGCTTTTCTTTCTTCTTCGTTCTCTGTGGGGGGCTTTCCCCAAGGTCCTATCATTTTTCATTTCTTCTTTCTAAATAATTCTCTTGCTTGGAAATTTTATTGCCTGACAACTTCAAATCCCCTTTAAGCAAATAACTTCTAAATCCTATAATTTGATATAGATTGTTTTTTCATCAGCTAGTTACTTCCATCATTTATTAGACATTTATTGAGCATCTGTTATGAACAGGGCACCGTGCTAGTGCCAAGGATATAAAGATGGGTGACATTATCTATCTTCAAGCAATTGTAATGAAGTATAATTGAGGTGACATGAAGAGTCAGATAATGCCCAACCAATATGACAAGTGCTAAAATAGAGTATTAAACAAACTGCTTTTGGAACATGGAGAAGTGAGCAGCTAACTCTCCGAGGGCTATAAAAGAACGGCTTTCCAGGAGACAAGACAGTGGAGGTGGGTCTTGAAGTTGAGTAGGGGTTTGTGGGCTGTGGCATCTCCAAACTTCCTTCTGCTCTGTTCACTCTGATGTTCTGCTGTCACATCAAATTCAACATGTCAAAAGCAAATTCTTCATCTTTCTTCCTAAAATACTTCACCCACTTGACTTTTCTATTTCATTTTCCTCCCAATTGCCCAGAGAATACAGTTTAGGCATTTTTGTCCCTTTTCTCTTTATTGTCCTACTGTCAGGCACAAAGACTTCTGAATTCTTCCTTCATCTTTTCATTTAGTCATTCCCTCTGCTGATCAGTTCATACTCTGCCGTCTCCTGTCTGGTTACTACAGTGGCCTCCTGGCTGGTCAGCCTGGCTGAGGTTGCTTTCCCCATTTCATCTGTCATGTACATCATCACCATATTCATCTTTATTGAACACCACTTTGATTTTGTCACTCACTTATTCAAAAATAATGGCAAACTGGCATTTGTTCAATGCTTAGTTTGTGAAGCAGTTTTAAATATATTCTTTCATTTAATTCTCCAAAAAACCTTGGAGATAAATAATATACTTCCTTAATGTCCCCTACACTCACAATCCATTAGTGTATGAGTTCCTGGAAAGCAGGGATGACAGTGTTAATCTCAGCATCCTCAGTTCCTGGTACAGTGCTAGTACATAAATGATGCCTAGCAAATATTGTGTTCTATATTTGTTCCCCCCTGATGTCTGCACTTTTTATGTGCCCAATAAAAATTATTTGATGAGAAATCATCTAAACTGAATCATAGAAAAGACAGGTTTTCCCAATTTTTGATGTGCTGATGCTGTTTTCCCATACTTCTGCTCAGCGATCAAAGAATCACCTCTTTATGCTGTGATTGCCTCTGTGGCTGAGCAGCTCTTCAATCTCAAGATCCCTAATGGATTCTTAACACTCTGTGCTATGTAGAGCCACTCCTTGTAAATAGCTTCCCTTAATCATTCAACCAAAGATGCAATGCACAGGGTAATCTGTTTATATCATTTTTACAAAATCAGACTCAATTTAATTGCCTTGTGTGGATTTCAGTGAAGCTATATGATAACATAGACCTAGAGAGTCTATTTAAATATTGTGGTCTTCCATGTTTGTTTTAAAATTTGGGGATTCTGTAGCTTATAATCTGTACTCTTTATTTATCTGATATCTTGCCTCCTGAATTTGCAAGAAAACTGGTTGTTGAAGGGATAATATTTTTTTAAATTAAAAGAATGTAATTGAAGTAGAAGAATTGAAAGCTGAGTCTGTGACAATTTGAAAATTTTAAAGCTGGCAACACTGTAAAAAGGATATGGCTACTCTTGTCTGGCATGGACCAATTGGTATAAAAAGAATAAATGAATTATTGTTTTTGGTTATTATTGCTCATATAAAACCGTAGGCATAATCTAGCTTGCATTTTAAAAGGCAGTTTGCTGACATGAAGAATATGATGAAACAGCAAACTATTTAGAAATGTGCTTGACTTTGCAATAGCAATTTATGTTCTTTCTCAGCCAAAGTGGTTTGAAGAAGTTAGATTATCTTTCCAAGAGTCCCTGCTGCCATCTGCTGGTTTTTATTATTCAGCAGCAAACTTCTAAATGGAGAGCAGATGACATTGTTCTGTAAGATGTTGTTTCCAGAAAAAGAAATTGTTTTGTAATTTCATAATATTTTAAAAATAGAAGTAAATAGTAAAATAAGACAGTATTACAAATAAATAATTTGTAAAATGTCTTTTAATAGAATCTTAGACATAAATATAAAATAAAATACGGATTCACCTAAGTCCCAGGACAGTCATATCTTCCCTGTAGAGAATATACTTCTGTGGGTGAAATCAGACTGTAGGAAGCTGAGGTAGATTTGAAATGAAGCAGCCTTCAAACTGAGATGCTCCATGTGTGGATGAGGGAGAAATTAGCCTGGATAGTGGTAGGTGGAGGGTACCAGTTGATTGAAGATAGGTAAGTAGGGCCTTCTATACAAGTAGGTCTTAAAGGTTAGCTGCATCAGAATCACCTGGAAGGCTTGTTAGACCAAAGACCATTGGGCCTCATCCAGTGATGGGCTGGTAGATGCTTAACAACTGGCTTATCGGAAAAAGGCCTTGATTTATAGCATTTGCTGATTTTCATGGTGTAAATACTCCCACCGTGGCTGATTTCAAGCTATTCGACTTGACCTCGCTAAGGTGGAGTTTGGAAGAGGTGCACTGTAACACACCATCATGTAGCATTTCCACCATAGACCTAAAAAATAGATGCAAAAGAGCACAGATAATAATAATATGCAGTAAAATAATTAGGAAATAATGAATTTTGAATATTTTGAATATTTTCTCGTTTTATAATATAATTTATAATTTATTTACTTAGAAGTTTAGATAATTTGGTTTTTTATAATGGTTGCATTTAATTACCAGCTTCTAAAATTCCCAGAGACCCCCACAACCAGAGTGAGTGTCTAGGTTGGATTAATTTGGTCTGGGGTGGGGCCCAAGAATTTGCATTTCTAACAAGTTCCCAGGTGATGCTGATTGTTCTAGTTTGCTAATGCTGCAGAATGCAAAACACCAGAGATGGATAGGCTTTTATAAAACGGGAGTTTATTTCACTACACAGTTACAGTCTTAAGGCCACAAAATGTCCAAGGTAACACATCAGCAATCGGGTACCTTCACCGGAGGATGGCCAGTGGCGTCCGGAAAACCTCTGTTAGCTAGGAAAGCAGCTGGCGTCTGCTCCAAAGCTCCGGCCTCAAAACGGCCTTCTCCCAGGACGTTCCTCTCTAGCAAGCTTGCTCCTCTTCAAAACATCACTCCCAGCTGCACTCCGTTCCCTCCCCCTGAGTCAGCTCATTTATATGGCTCCACTGATCAAGGCCCACCCTGAATGGGTGGGGCCATGCCTCCATGGGAACATCTCATCAGAATCATTACCCACAGCTGGGTGGGGCACATTCCAAGCAAATCCAACCATCACCAAAACGTCTACACCACACAAGACCACAAAGATAATGGCATTTGGGGGACACACTGTTGCAGCTATTTCCAGGACTACATGTGGAGAACCACTGTCCTAAAATAGAACAATAGAAAGTGACAGGCTTTCGGTTTGGGTAGGTCAAGGAAGGCTTCTATGAGAGTCACATTTGAGCCGAGCCCAGAACCATGAGAAAACTCCAGCCTTTGAAAAGCTGAGGTCAGGAGCATCAAGTAGGGCCAGAAGGCAACAGCAGAAAATAGATGCAGATAATTATCAGGAGAGTGTGCAGGGGAGCAAGATCCTGTATGACTGCTGCTATGTTCTCCATGTGGAATGAGGCAGGTTCATCACCTATGAGGTGGGGAGGGATGTTGGATATTTGTGAAATAGTCATTTTGGAGTGGGAGGAAACAAAACTTGCTAAGAAAGTATATTTAGAATTGCCTGGCAACATTAAGTGGCTATTTAACATTTTTGGTTATCAGTTTAGAGTGAGAACAGTTTGCAAGGTTTTGGAATTTTCTCTAGCAACACTGAGTTGCCAGGGTACTGGTGTGGCAGAGGAGGAGGTTTGGGGGATCTGAGGTTGGTCAGATGAGAAGGGTAGAGGAAAAGATCCATGTGGCAGTTAGGGATGTTTGCAAGACACTGATTAAAGTGGCGGGACATGGAATCTTAGGTATCTAAGGATTTGAGAACATAGATTGACTTTGATTCTGGATAGTAGAAAAGTGGGAGCTCTAATGCTTGGAGGGTGGCATAAAGTGGAAAAACTTTTGGAATAGTCAGAGAAGGGGATGCTTGAAGTGTTTACTGTAGAAACCAAATTATGTTTTCTCTTTGGTCTGCTATAGTATTAAGATATTTTTGTTGAGATCATGTTAAATTACTGTATCACCATAATTTTCCTTTCTTGAAGTTTAAATAAAGATGATGATAAATTATCTCAGCATGTTTATGGCAAATAACATATGAAATAGGGGTGAAACTTGTGTGAGAGAGCACTGGCATTAGTGGCAGGCAGCTAGCTGGATCTGCGGTTCAGAGCATTAATTTATGTGCTGTGTGGCTGGGGGCACAGGACAAGTTCTCTGAGCCTAAGTTTTCTCATCAGTGAAATGGGTCTGATAATTTGCACACTGAACTGTTGTGTTGGGAATTGTGTGTGTAAACCAGCTGGCACGGTGCCTGGCACTTAGGAAATGGCAGCTTTTTCTTATTCCAGGATCATTAGATCTTTAATACAAATACTCAGGAAAGAGTTTCAGCTTGGCCAATTAAAATAGAATATGTTGGATTATGTCAATGGGATGTACATAAGGAATCCAAGAAAATGCATGCATCATTATTTTACCTCAGCTTTTGTGGTTGTTTGGGGAAGAGCAGAGACTTCAGAAAAAGGTCAGAAGGAATATTGCCAACTACATTGAATAGAGACCGTTTCCCTGGAGTTTTTTGTTGGCATAAATGAACAGCTTCCTTCTTTTTGTCCAGGGAGATGTCTTTCCATTGGCTTTATAGAACTAAATTTTAATCTGAGTTTATTTTCATAATTTTTCTTCATAATTCTGTTTCTGTTACTATTTTAATCAAGAGCCAGAAACAAATCATAGATATCAAAGGAGAAATTTTATGTGAGACCTCTTTGATCTAACATATGCAAATTGAAACAACAGTGCAAGACCATTTTTATCTCTCAAATAGGCAAAGTGAAAGAAAATAATACTCAACAGGGGAGAATATGTAGTGAATCTTCCTGTGAAGAATTATAAATTGGTACACTCTTTCTGGAAAACCATTTGATAATAGAGCAAGAGTCATAAAAATGCTCATTTGTTTTGACACAGCAATTCCCCACCTAAACATATATTTCTAAGGAAATAGTAAAGCAGTGTTGGACAAAGATTTAGGAACAAATATACTCATTACAATCAAAATAGCAACATAAATAGAGGGGATAAACTAAAGTCTAGCAGTAGCACAATGGTTTAATAAATGATGGCACAGCCACACAATGGTAAATGCTATGAGATTGAATTTTTTGAAGAAGAAGATGTACAGTTGAATATCTTGCATGAGCACAAATCTATAAATAATAAGTACAGAAAAATTTATTGGATAAAATCTGTCAACGCATTAGCCATTGTTGTTTCAGTGTAGTAGAAATTCAGGTGATTTTCATTTCATTTTTTTAAATCTTTCTGCATTTTCTGAATACTCTATACTAACATGTATTATTAGTGTATTAAGCACAAAACATTATATTTAAAATAATATTGTACTTATTGAGAATATCGTATATTGCATTCTTACACATTTCCACACTTTTACACTTTACTTTCAGCAATCAGATTTCTGGCATGCCTTTTCTACTGGAATTGCTCTATTTAGATGTTAACAGTACCTTAAATTGTCAACTCCAAGGACCTCTTCTCAGCCTACAGGTTACTTAATTTCTCTACATTGTTTTGCACAATTGATCACCCCATTATTCTTTTGTTTTCTTTTTTTTTTGATAACAGCTTTATTGATCTAATTGACATACAATAAAATTTACCCTTTTAGAATGTGCCATCACCCCATTATTGCTGAAACTCTTTTCTCTTTTAACTTTAGGACCGGGCATTACCGTGGTTTATTAATTCTTTTTAAAATTTAAAATTAAAAATTAAAAACAAAAATCATTGAGTGCTAACTCTGAGCCAGGCACTAGTTCTCCTCCTAACTCTTTGCCATGCCTTTGTAGTCCTCTTTGCTAGTCCTTTTCCTCTGCCCAGCCCTCAAATGTCAACAGTGTTGAAGTTCTATTCCATTTCTCATCAGTACACCACCAGCTCTTCCGTGGAGATGGCTTTTAGCCTCAGCCCCTGCCTGTCTCCTGGATCCGTTTACCCACATCACCATTAAAAAGGTTCACAGGTTCACAGCTGAACCTGTTGGACCATGTCCCCTGTCATACAGCTTCATTCCACCCACCCACCCACACTTTCTGTATTCTTAGGCTTATTAATGGTGTTACAAGCCTCTAAGTCAATCAGGAGAGAAGTTTCAGAGACCCACTTGATCCTTGTTTTTTTTTCTTATCCCTGTGCCTATTCAGTCATCAACTCTTGTTGATTTTAAGTCTCTTGATTCTATACCTTTCATCCCATTCCCACAACCAATGCCCAAGTTTGCCTTCATTTCCTCAGCACCTCAAATGGATAGTGCAGGGTTTTGGGGGTATCCTGACCCTCTACTCCATGCTGTTGCCATGGTCATCTTCCTGCTGAACAGTCCTTGTCGTATCACTCTTCTGCATCCAAAGCTTTCCGCAGAATAAAGCTCAGGTGCCTTGGCTTGGTAATCAAGACATAGAAGACCTCACCCAACCAACCTTTCCAGGTCCGTGCGCCACTATAGAGTCCCTTAACACCCCGACAATTCAGCCATGTTGGAGAGCATACCCCTTTCACTTATTCATCATGCTGCCTTTATTTCCATTGTTCATTTTCTCTTCCGTTTCTACTAATTAAAATATGGGCATCTTTCAAGACCAGTTCAAATGATCCACCTTCTAGAAAGTCCTCTGTAATTTCTCTAATCACAGTAACCTCTCCCACCCTTTGCATCATATAGCCATTTGTCTGGAATCTTCGAGCACCTTCCACACCCCCGATGACCTTTGTAATTAGATGACCTTTGTCTCCCACTTATACTAAAGGCAGTGACCATGCCTCGTTTACCTTTGTATAATTTATAGTACCAGCATAGGGCTCTATTCAAAATGGTTACCTGATATATTTAGAATTGAAAATTAATTTTTAAAGTACCATTTTCAGGATCTCAGTCTCCTGAGTGGCCAAAGGAAGGACTGATCACCAAGCTTTGTGTCTACTCCATTCCTGATTACGTTCCAACAATGATAGCGGGTAGGGCTTCTCCCATTCAAGGAAGCTTCACCTTTCATTCTGCCAGGGGTTGATTTGCCCAAGTTTGGTGAGCGGAGTTGTTCAGAACTGCAGGCTCTGCTCTGTGGCCACTGAGATACTTTGTTTCCTAGGACCTTCACATGTTGCATCCTCAGCAGGCAGGGGCATTTGGTCCTGACCACTAAAGTCAGCTCTAATCTAAAAGATCCATCAACCCATGGTAAATCTTGTATTTTTAAGATCATATTCTCCAAAGGCTTCTTTTAACCCCAAAGTTAAACAAACAAACAAACAAAAAAACAGAAACAAAAATTCATATGCAAAATTGTAGTTCGTATTCTTATTCCACCCTAATGATTTCTTTCAATGTTGTCTTCCAATTAGGCTATTCTGCAAGTATCAAGAGGACTTTTACTGCTTTATAGAACCAGAGGGAATTTTGCATCTAAAAATCTTAGCAGGAAATCTATCATTCAATAGAACTGTCTGCATTTCCTAATGTAATTAGCCTGATTAATAGATGTAAGTACTGACTAGTTATCATCCTGTTTCCAGAATGTAATCTCTTCTTTAAAACACACACACTTCTGTGCTTATTTTATTTTTATTCATTTTGTTTCTGAGAATCTTCCTTCAAACACTGCCTCACATTACAGAGCTCTCCTCCGTGTCTGAATTTTTTTTATGTAATGAAGTTTTTGTTTCTCTTTTTCTGCTTATATGTTCCTGCTGATATCAGTGAAGGTGATTCTATTTATTAGAAGTTAAAACTTAAATTCTACCCAGTTAATTCATTGCTTCTTATTGGAGCAAGAATTTTGATTAAGAGGAAGATTTTTTTTTTTTAATATGAAGAAAAGGGATTAAGAGTAAACCTAAGACCATGAAGTTAAGAGATTGCTTCATTATTTATTCTTGGCTCATTTGGCTCTAAATTAATTAGAAATTTGAAAAGAAATGCATAAAATTAAATGGAATAAATAATTTTATCCGCTTCTCTTGATAACGGTATGAGCTAAATTTGAATCAAGGGAATGAATTGTGACATCAGCTGAGGATGGAGTTTGGTAATGGACTAGAAAAAACCTAAGTTTCTTTCCAATTCTAAGAGCTTTTAAGTTGCTCTTAGACTATTGGTAATAAGAGAATAGCCATAGGGGCACCCAACAGCGAGCTGAAATGAGAGGCATTAATGGCCAGAAAAGTCATGGAACAGTATTCCTCCATTTTGTTCATTCCTGCATCATGATGCTCTTTTAAAGCACTTTTTGTTTAAATATAGGTAAAATCAAGCATACCTGACAATATATAGGCACTTCCTGCTTTTTTGCCACATAGATGTATAAGACTCTGCTTCAGAAACCGTAATAGTAAACTCTTCTGGTCCAAATTCAGGCATCTGGCACCTTTCCTAGCCACCATGCAGCTGAGAACCAGGAAATCATTAAAAATAGACTGCTGGGCAATGAAACAAATATCACAAAGTCAGTGTGCAAAAGCTTTCCTCCCTGAAGGGTGCCTTCTGCTGCCTGCTTTCTCTAATTGTGGACACTGTTTATAGGGGTTCACGATCTGGTTTCTGGGTCCAGGGCATTATTCTGTTTGTAGTAGCAATGATAGCCATAAGAAGTGACAGTAAAGATTAAAAGCCTGCAAAAAATTAGAACTAGAGTTACAAGTGCACAGTGATCTGCAAACATATAATGTAGGGACAATCAACAGGCTATATATTATAATGGAAATAATTATAAATAGCTACCAATATTAGAGTACCTGCTATATATTAAATGTTTTACATACATAATATCTAACTATCAAAGTAGTGGGAAGAGATGACTATCCTTATTTTATAGATGAGGCACTGAGATGTTATATGACTTGCTGAAAGGCATAAAGGAAGTAAAGAGAGAAGCCAAGTTCAAACCCATGTGGGTTAGAACTGGGGGTGCATTAAAAGAAGTGATAAAGCAGGCAATTCCTTATTGGTGGATGGCCTAAGTTTAAAATTTTTATTCCAAGCATCCTATTTTACCTTATCTTTCAAGCTTACCTACTTATATATCCCCACTTCAGCAGTGTTTGAAGTCCTCTAATAAGTCCTTTAGATGGGACCTCCAATCCATCTCTTTTCACAACCTTACTATTCTCCTTACCCAACTTTAATGTCCTGGGCCACCGTTATCATAGCCTCCTTCAGAATGCCCTTAGCACTCTTGCTCCCATTATCAAACTCTCTGGAAAGAAGCCTTAC
This sequence comes from Choloepus didactylus, assembly GCF_015220235.1. Lineage (NCBI taxonomy): Eukaryota > Metazoa > Chordata > Mammalia > Pilosa > Megalonychidae > Choloepus > Choloepus didactylus. The sequence goes on from NC_051313.1 coordinate 105,335,704, forward strand.
ACCAATTATCTACCTACTGGGTCTGCCCCAGAACAGTTGCTGGAGAAGAGTACAAAGCCAATTGACTGTTCTCACTTACTGTATTCAATACAACAAACCACAATTAGACATTCTATACTGTCTGATATTTCTACTGTAGATGCTCACTTTTCACAATTTTGTGTCTTTCCTCCAAACCCGGTCTCAGATGATGATGTTGCCTCATGCTTTATTGAGAATGCTGAAGCAAGCAGCAACTCTCTCCACACTCATCTTCTAGCCGCCGAATCCACCAATTCAATTTCAGGTTAACCCACCCTCTCTGCCTTCCTTCCTCCAGCAAAGCTGAAGTATCTTTGCTCCTTTCTAAGTCCTAATCCCCCCACTGTGCTTAGGGTACCCATCCTTCTTACCTCCTCAAACTCTTTGCATCTACAATCGCTCTCTCCTACATGATGAATTACTTCCTTTCTGCCAGTTCATCCTTATCAGTATCTTGAGGTATCAGCTATATTTTTAACAAAATAAAACCAAAAAAACATTCCCATTCTTGCCCTGTGTCTCCTTCCAGCTATTGCTGTATTTCTCTTGTCTATGGCAGGTAAAAAATTCTCTTTTTAAAGTTTTCTCATTCAATTCTATTGAGGTATATTCACATACCTTACAATCATCCAGTGTGCAATCAATTGTTCACAGTACCATCATATATTGTGCATTCATCACCACAATTTTTGAACATTTTCAATTACTCCAAAAAAGAAGAAAGGATAAAAATAAAAGTGAAAAAGAACACCCAAAACATCCCACCCCCACCCCCCTTATTCATTTATTTTTGTCCCCATTTTTCTACTCAACTGTCCATACACTGGATAAAGGGAGTGTGAACCACAAGGTTTTCACAATCACACAGTCACACCATGTAAGCTATATAGCTATACAGTCCTCTTCAAGAATCAAGATTACTGGGTTGCAGTTCAACAGTTTTGAGATATAGGTAAGAACTCCTTAAAAGTGTTCTGTGATCACTGTCTCCTTACCTCATATTGATTCCTCAATCCACTCCCAATCAGGCTTCCCTCCTTTCCTTTCCACTAAGACAAATCCCATCAAATTGATCACTGACCTTCATATTGCCAAAACTAATAGTCAGTTTTCCTGCTCTTATCTTTCTGTACCTCTCAAGAACATTTTACAGAATTGATCATTGCTATCTTTTCAGAATTCTCTTGACTTTCATGGCACTGCACTCTCCATTTTTCTCCTTCCTGACTGCCTTTTTCTCAGTGTCCTGTTCACCTCATTTTCCTCTACTGAACTTGGAGTGTCCCATGAATAAATTCTTGACCACTTTCTATTTATATTTATACATTCTCCATAGGTAATCTCATCCAGTCTCATAGCTTTTAATACCATCTCTATGCAAATGAACTCCCAACCTCTGCCTCCAGACTGCTGAAGAACTCCAGACTCAAATATTTAATTGTCTACTGGACATGTCTATGTTAGTTAGACCATCTCCTTTTAAAACATTACATGGACAAAACAGGTCTCTTGGTAGCCCGCATTAAGCTTGCTTGTCCTACCACATCTCAGTAAATAGTTCAGTTACTCAAGCTAAAAATCTGGGAGTCATCTATTATTCCTTTCTTTCCCTTATCCTTATTAATGTGTAATTCATATGCAAGAACTACTAAATCTACCTCTAAAAAAAAAATCGTGGATCTGACTTCTTCATTCTGTCACCATGACTATCAGTTTAGATCCAGCCACCCTAATCTCTTGCCGATAAGATTCTCCTTGCTGGTCTTCCTGCTTCCAATTTGGGCTATTGACAATCCATGCTCCTCACAACAACCAGCATGGCCTTAATATAACACAAATCTGATGACTATGTTAATTCTTTATTTAAAGTCCTCCAATTGCTTCCCATCACACTTGGAATAAAATTCAAACTTTTCACTCTGATCAGGCCCTGCAACTTTTACAACCGTATACCATCCTCCTTGCCAATTATGCTTCTGCCACAGAGTCTCTTTTTTCTTCTTCCTTGAATGAGCTGTTTTTTGTTTGTTTGTTTGTTTTTCTTCTTGGAATGTCTTTTCTCTCTATCTTATAGGATTGGGTACCTGACTTCATTGAGATCACAACTTCAGTGTCTCACGTTTAGACATGGTAGTTGCTCTCATATCTCCTTTTTGTGTTCTCTGCTTGGCAATGATCTGGTCAAAAATTGCTAAAATTATTGACTGTTGGTTGGTTGGTTGGTTCATGTCTGTCTCTCCTAATAAGCTCCATGAGAGAAGGACCTGAGTGGTTTACTGCTCTCTTCCTGCTGTTTTTGTTTAAGAATGAATGAATAGGTCAATATGCTGAAAAGAGAATGTCCCCATGATTCTTGTTTTAGGATAGCAATGTACAGCAAAAAGAATGGTTTGGCAGAAGCAAAGACACCACTAACAGGAAGCAGTGAAGCTGTCCCAATGTCTTACATGTTCCTTTCAAGAGCCTGAATGCATAAAATAACAACGATAATAAGCCATTCTGAATTATTGAGTAAGATAGGGTGAGGGGATTGGTACGATGAATATCACATTGAAAGATATTCAATATGTTCTGGCAGTTTAAATGAAATCTCATTTCCTTTTCCCTCTCATGGTAGATGGGCCAGAGAACAATGAAAGAAAGCAATATTAACTCAACTAATCCACAAATGGAATCATCATCCCTTAAATAATTGAGAATTTACTATAGTTGCTAAAAACTTCGCCTATAACTTTATTTGCTCCCGAGCATCAGCTGTCTTCTTAGACGCAGGCATCTGGGCAGATCTTCTTACCTAAACTGTGCTTCTTCAAGGGTTTGCAGTATGCAGGAAGACACTGCTGTCATGAAGGGAGAATGGGGGCTCCCGTGGCGGCCTACTGCTTCTTGTACCCTTATTGTCTTTCCAAGGCCAGATCTGTCATTGTTCCCGGATTGATTGATTCATTCACGCATCACTGAACACTCGATCTATGCCAAGTGCTGTGCTAGGCACTAGGGCTGTTGGTGCTGCTTTCACTCCCTGCCCAGGTGCATCATCTCCTCCAGGTCTCCCACCCACCATTCAGACCACTTTGCCCCAGAGCAGGGACTTCAGTTTTATTTTTCGATCAATTATGGAGGTGACCATTCATGACCTGTATTGATCAAGACTTTCTTGCAGTAACCTTTTAATTTAGCTATATGGACTCCACTGATTGATCAATTAATTTCACCAACATTTCCTTAGTAAGTGCCAGGTACTGAGCTAGATGCACAGACGCAGAGCAAAAGGACTCTGTTTTTTGGTCCCTGAAGTTAAGTCTAGTGAGGAAAACCATGTATCCACTTCATTACTAACTGGGTATCTTTTGAATATTTGGGGGTTGGTTGACTCTTATACTAAGGGACCCAGGCAGATTCAGCAGATAATTGCACAGGCTTTGGAAGCAGACAGGCTTGGGTTCATATCCCACACAGCAACTGTGTGGCCTTGCAAATGTTCATTAATATCTCTGACCCTTGGTTCTTCATATGTCAAATGTCAGGAGAGTCAGAGAGAACATAGGGAAAGTACACAGAGTAAATGTTCAAAAAGTAGTAGCTAAAATTAAATAAGCAATAGTGTTATTATTTGGTAGTCTTAGTTAAATATTAGAAGGTCACTAAGAATTCTTTAAACAGGGAACATGATACATAGATGAACAAAATGATAATAAACCCCTATTCCCTTAGTGTTTTTTTGTTTGTTAGATTGTTTTGGGTGGCCAATTATGTCTCTAATTCAGGCCTTCTGAGGTTTTGACTTATAAATAGTATCTTAAAATTCTACAATGAAATGACTGGGAATCTTTGGGAGAGTAAGGACTTTACTGTCTATCCCATTTAATCCCTGGCCCTGTTGACACTGTGCTGAAGTGAGATTTTGGTCACCTTGTAAATGCTGGAGAGGCAACTTCCTCACTTCCTTCTGCTCTGTTTTTGACCTGCTGCCAGTGCCTCCATCATCAGCCTTTGCGGAGAGCAGCACAGATTCATAACTTTCCTGACACAACAAGTAGAACACTCAAAATCTACTCAAGGACCTGGGCTCTTCAGAAACTTCATTTGGTTTATTAACATGGAGGAATTTTATAAATATTTTAATCCTAATTCTATGACTAAGTGAGAAATGTAGAACTCTACCTTCTAGGTTGAGCCATATCCTAGACTCAGGTGATGACTTTGCCATTGGAAAACTTGAGTTTTTAGATAGCCAAATAGATAATAGAATGGCACCGATGTTTCATCATATGGATGAGAGCCTTGGTTCTGTGCATGGTCTATTGCATAAAAATCTATCTTGCCTAAAGCAAAGCTGCAATAAGCAATAGAAGCCACATCCTTTTCAAATTCACTGGGAAGTTTAAAACTTGCCATTAGCTGGTATGATCTCTCTTTTCTTAGAAATCATATTTTATATCAAAGTGCAACCTGTTGGACTGTTTCTGATCATTAAAAACCATGATGGAAATTATACACCTCTGTCAGTCCAGGGGAAAGGGTCTCATGACACCTTTGCCATTGACAGTTGCCTTAAGCCAGTCATTTAAAATCCCTCCCTTAGTCTCATTATTTATTAAATTATCATGCCAGCAACGTAGCAGTCAGAGAATGAGAGTTGTTTAGCTTCTAGGAGCTCCTGATCCCTACCATAGGCCAAGTATTTCTCTAGGAATTTTTAATAGGCTGTTCTACGGGATCTTCCCAGGAACCACAGGCTTGTCTCATCGTTTAAAATTCAAAGTAAGTGAAACTTCATAAGGTTAAGGTACATTATCAAGAAAATGAAAAGACAACCCACAGAATGGGAAAAAATATTTGCAAATTATAAGGGTTTAATATCCAGAATATATAAAGAACGGCTACAACTCAATATCAAAGACCACCCAGTTTAAAAAGGGGGAAATGACTTGAGTAGACATTTCTCCAAAGAAGATATGCAAAGGGACAAACAGCACATGAAAAGATGCTCAGTATCATTGGTCATCAAAGAAATGCAAGTCAAAATCAGTGAGATACTACTTCACACCCACTAGGATGGCCATTATAATAATAATTAAAAAAAAAAAGAGAGAAAAGCGCTAGCAAGGATGTGGAGGAATTGGAACCTTCATGCATTGCTGGTGGGAATGTAAAATGGTACAGCCTGCTTTGGAAAACAGTTTGGCTGTTCCTCAAAAAGTTAAATATAAAATTACCATATGACCCACCAATTCTATGAGGTATATACCCAAAAGAATTGAAAACAGGGAGTATCCATTGACAGATGAATGGATAAACAAAATGTAGTATATGCATGCAATGGAATATTATCTAGCTATAAAAAAGTAATGAAGTTCTGATACATGCTGCAACATGGATGAACCTTGAAAACATTATGCTAAATGAAATAAGCCATACACTAAAGGACAAATATTGCATGATTCCACTTATATGAAATATCTAGAATAAGTAGTTTAGAAATTTCTGGGGTCTGGGAGTTGGGGGGGCAGGATGGGGAGTTACTGCTTATTGAATACAAAATTTCTATTTGGGATAATGGAAAAATTTGAGAAAAAGATCGTGGTAATATTTGTACAACATTATGAATGTAACTAATGCCAATGAATTACATACATAAAAATGATTACAGTGGCAAATTTTATGTCACACATATTTTCCTACAAGAAAATTTTTTTAAAAGTTGAGATCAAGGTCATACAACTAAGAAATGAACTTGCTGAGGGCAAACTTAGCTTTGATTCACTGCAAAGCCTTTGATTTCTCTGTTGCACTTGACTTCCTGCATGCACCAGCTACCTTTTGGTTTATTGGGAGACTAATCAAAATCATAGCTTGAAAGACACTAATTGATAAGTAGCTTAAGATCATATCATCTTTCTTGACATGGAATATTTGCCAAATAACATTTTTCATTGATGTGCTGTTGAATTGTTCAAATCTTTGAAATTTTTTTCACCAAATAAGAAAATCGTATTTTCTACATACTGTTCTGATGGCTTAACTTATCTGGAACCTCACCCAGATTAGGCACTTAGTAAATGTTTGGATACTGTAGTACCAGGCCAGAGGTTTAAGTGGGAAGAGGTGGTCTGTTTCTTTAAGTGGCTAGGGAAGCAATTTTTACTTAGGCATGTCTTATACCTAGTGGCCAGAAGGTGGAGACATACCATGTCAAATTCCTCACGTGCTGTTACTTTTTCTGGATTTTTCTAATCAAATCCTATTCAGCATTTCCAGCATGTCCCAATCAACACCAGAGATGCCACTCAGAATGAATCTATTACTGATATCTCTTTATCAACTCATAATTCATAATTTTTGGTCAAAAACTATTTTATGAACTTTTACACAGAGAAAAAAAGTTTAAAAAATGTGTGAGAGGAAAAAAAATTGGCACAGATGCTGGCACACAGCAGGCCTATATATACAATGAAAGAAAGAATGCATGAATGGTGAATTTATGGACCTATTATAGAAAAAGTAATATTGAAAAAATTATCTAGTACTTTCATAAATGCAAGCCACAGTCCACCTTTTTGGCATCTACTCTTTTGATATTGTGGGATGAAAGTACAGACTTTAGCTGTATTCATCTATAGTATGTATGTATGTTAGAAATGTAATGCCACAGAAGTCAACTAAATGCATTGAACTGCTGCCATAGTTGATTAAGTAGTATTCGAAAGACTTAATAAACCTTTGAAAGGTGAATAGTAATGTGAGAACAAACTCAGTGTTAAAATATTTCTGATTTTATTATGCAACCCTTTTGACCTACTAAATGTGATTTTTAGGAACTGCTTTCATATTTGCTTGCACAATCGTATGCAGAGTTTTGATGACTATTCCCTCTCTTTACAAAGAATTACTGATATGTATATACTCTGTCCCTAAAGACTTCCAAGGAAAAGATAACTTTCTCCTTTAAATAAATCAACATAAAAAGAAGCAATTTTATTAACATAATTTGAAAAGACACTTAGATCACAGCAAAAGATCTTGGTTTGGGTTTTAGCAGGTTGATCTATCCCTATGAAATGCATGGATCCTGAGATGCCACCTGGAACCCCAAGTTTTATTTGATGATTGGTCCTTTCTTAGCTCCTTCTCAACTCCTTGATATGTAAACGCAATTTCTGGAGTATGTATGATAACCAGCCATCCTTAGTGGGCTGGCATTTTTCTTGTCCCAACTATTTCCTGTTGGAAAAAATAACAAGGATAACAAAAACAGATAGCAATCACACATTTCCTTGCCAAACCCCTAACAAATCCTTTTCCTATCCTTTATTATAGGATTATTCAAGGTGGTTGAATAACTCAGTTGGCTAGTTATTCAAGGCACAAAGATCAAGGAAGTGGTTTCATCTCCGTGTGGGCTGGCAGCTGGGCTCTGTTCTGGTGACCAGGTACTGTACTCCAACCTGGGTCACTGCACTAGAGGACCCAGTGCAATGTCCAGCATCAGTATGTCACCATTACCAAAAACAGGAACAGGGCTGGGAATATTCAAATTATACGTGTTTACTTTTAGCAGGAATGTAGACAGTCTTCTGTACATGTAGGCCAGTACACGCAGCTTTTCTGCCTTAGAGGGAGGCCCGGGGAAAGTGCTTGGCTAATTAGTCACCATCTTCCAAATCAGGACAAAGAGACCCAGGGTTGCAGTCTGAGCCGCTCACCAGCTGGTACTGTCGGCAGCAGGTTGCCGTAAAGAGCCTGCAGATATCACAGCTGTTCAGCCCCATGTCAGAAGGCTCCAGCCACGTAAACAGGTACCTGAGCAAAATAATGCAGAGCGGAGCAGTGTGAACCGCGTGCAGGGAGGTAATAGGAGCCTTGTCAGAGAACTTTAAAAGGCTATTTCTTCAAGGTATCTGACAGCGGCGGCCTCGGAAAAATAAAATATTTGTGACTTCAGAAAAGGAAAGGACTTGGACCAACAAGTCCTCAGAAGTTGCCTTATAAACAGCTTCCCTCATGAGAGAATAATCATGGATTTTGAAAATTTCAGTCTCACATACTGATGACTTTGAAAATCAAAACTGCTTCTTTCCAGATGGACAATTTCAGTGCTGGCTTGTCCGATTCCATATTTCTCTATAATCCCTTGTTTTACTTACACTCTTTTGGGACACACCAAGGTTTTTAATTTTTATGTAGTCCTGACAATCAATCTTTTTCTTTTTTTTCTTCCTCCTTAGAGTAGTAATGCTTGCAGAGGTCTGCCCCTCTGTAAGAGTGTGTGATCTCACCTGTATGTTTATCTAGTACGGTTAAATTATTCACCAATCTCAAATTCTCAGAAATCACTGGAGAGACACTTTGAGAATCTGAGAGCTCTGTGGGCCCATGATTCTAAACTTCAGCTGCATCATTCTCACCAGGAGGGCTTGTTGAAACATAGATTTCTGGGTCCTACCTGCAGAGTTCCTGATTCAGCAGGTCCACAGAGGGGCCTGAGGATTTGCATGTATTTCTAACACGTTGGGTTCCAGGTGATGCTGATTCTGCTGGTCCAGAGACCACACTTTGAGAACCAGTGCTCTAGACCAAGAGATGAGTTTACAAACTTGGTCAAATGTAAAATTACCTGTGGAACTTAGAAATTTTGAGAAAATTTCATAAAACTTATGAAAAACACAAATTTCCTGACCCCACCACAAAATGGGATACCGAGAGAGCCAAAATAAAGATAATGTATAATTATCAATCTTAAAATGCAGCCTCTTTCCCCACCCTAGCCCATGTATTTTAAGTCCTCCTCATTCTTCACCATCTAGCACTCCCTCCATGAAGAGGTCACACACAGCGTGAGGCGCTCCTTCACACTTCTGAACAAAGTATATTTTTTTCTTCTTGCTCTTACTACCATTTGAATATGAACTTTTTAAAGATGGGCCATGTCTGACCTAATCTTTTTGGCATTCTCCTGGGGGGGGTCTTACCTAAAGTAGCTTTTCAAGAATGCTTAAATCATCACTTTCATTCTCATGAGAAATCAAGGTTTCGTTTCCACCAAGATTTTTGTATTTGAGTGGTTGCAGTCTGAATAGGAAAGGTGTATTCTTTAAAAGTAGCACTATTCACAAAGTCTTGACTGCGTTAGGTTTGGGCCCAGTTTCATCTACATTTGGTTCTGCTGAAGATGCAAAAAGGGGCTCTCCCTTGCTGGGTTTCTACGGTCTAATCTTTTTATCTCCTTTGGTGTCTGCTCCTCCTTCTTCTCCACACCCCATGCCAGTCTATGGCTACTTTACCAAACGGTTCAAAGATATGAGTTGACTAGTAGAATAGTCACTGCATGCCTTCTGGGCCCTGGGATACAATTTGAGTCTCGGTCCCATGCTCCAGGACCTCAGACTGAGGGTTTTGGGGTCAATGTCAGAGCTCTCTGTCACTCCTTTTAGACAGTGCAGAGCTGGAGGGACCCAGTCTAGTTTGTTGCTGAATCCCCTAGTCCCTAATTGAGTGCCTGGTTTCTGATGGAAATACAGTAATGCTTATTTTAGGGAAAGCATCTGCTACTTGCCTGAGTTTTTGTAACATGAAGCAGTGAGAATCAAGCATAATATGTCAGGGATTAAAGTGCTGTTGTTTGCACTGTAAGTTCCCTGATAACTTGTAGTCAAGCCATTCAAGTAAGTACCCCCTGTAAGTGGAAAATGTGTCTTTCAAAGTGTTCACAGCCAACTTACATTAAAGCAAAGGATTTACTAAAATCAAGGTGATGAGACCCATTTCTCTCTGAGTTGTTTGTGAGCATTAAAAGAGAGCTAACAGAAACATTCGCTTTAAATTTCCCTAAAACTCAAATAGCTGCCCTGGTTCTCATCAAAATCATTACCACTGTGAGGCTGTGTGATCAGTGAGGACTGAACTAAAGGTTTATTGCTTTGACAAACACACTGAAAACCTAAGAAAGAAATGAACACATGCCAAAAAAATATCTGCCAGAATTTAATAGATTTGGAGGAGTGGTTTTATTTGGGAAAATTAGGTAATGTAACTATCTATCAATCTGTCATTGTGTATGCATAGAAGCCCTTTCCTCCAGGTTGCCCAAGCTTGTTATAAGAAGGTAGTGTGTGAATCTTTGAAGATTATGATTTATTGACATACCATTTTTTACTGCAAAATGGTTTGCATTCAGTAATTGTTTACTCTTTGCAATACACTCATGGGGACATAATTGACTTTCTTCAGTAGAAAGCATTGCTCAAAATTTGGAACAGTTCTTTATCCTGGTATGTAGAAGAGGAAGTAAGAACTATGGCACAGTTTTATGTGGGTTATTTGCATTTTCTGTTGATTTCCAGGGGGAAGCTATTATAGTGTTGTATTAAATAGTCTGTTTAATGCCACCTAAATCAGAATTCCTGAACCCTGACCTCCATTTAACTACCAGGTTAGCCTTTGTCCACTTTAGCAATATTCAGCATCCAACAATTTGTTTGTACTACATTTAAAAGGAATTGGGGGGGCAAGATGGCAGACTGGTGAGCTGTATGTTTTAGTTACTCCTCCAGGAAAGTAGGTAGAAAGCCAGGAACTGCATGGACTGGACACCACAGAGCAATCTGACTTTGGGCATACTTCATACAACACTCATGAAAACATGGAACTGCTGAGATCAGCGAAATCTGTAAGTTTTTGCGGCCAGGGGACCCGCGCCCCTCCCTGCCAGGCTCAGTCCCGGGGGAGGAGGGGCTGTCAGCTCCGGGAAGGAGAAGGGAGAACTGCAGTGGCAGCCCTTATCAGAAACTCATTCTACTGATCCAAACTCCAACCATAGATAGACTGAGACCAGACACCAGAGAATCTGAGAGCAGCCAGCCCAGCAGAGAGGAGACAGGCATAGAAAAAAAAAAACACGAAAAACTCCAAAATAAAAGCGGAGGATTTTTGGAGTTCTGGTGAACATAGAAAGGGGAAGGGCCCTGAGGCGCATATGCAAATCCCGAAGAAAAGCTGATCTCTCTGCCCTGTGGACCTTTCCTTAATGGCCCTGGTTGCTTTGCTCTTAGCATTTCAATAACCCATTAGATCTCTAAGGAGGGCCCGTTTTTTTTTGTTTGTTTGTTTTGTTTTTTTTTGTTTTGTTTTGTTTTTTTTTTTAATCCTTTTTTCTTTTTCTAAAACAATTACTCTAAGAAGCCCAATACAGAAAGCTTCAAAGACTTACTATTTGGGCAGGTCAAGTCAAGAGCAGAACTAGGAGAGCTCTGAGACAAAACGCAATAATCCAGTGGCTGAGAAAATTCACTAAACACCACAACTTCCCAAGAAAAGGGGGGTGTCCGCTCACAGCCATCATCCTGGTGGACAGGAAACACTCCTGCCCATCGCCAGCCCCATAGCCCAGAACTGCCCCAGACAACCCAGTGTGACGGAAGTGCTTCAAATAACAGGCACACACCACAAAACTGGGCGTGGACATTAGCCTTCCCTACAACCTCAGCTGATTGTCCCAGAGTTGGGAAGGTAGAGCAGTGTGAATTAACAAAGCCCCATTCAGCCATCATTTCAGCAGACTGGGAGCCTCCCTACACAGCCCAGCAGCCCAGAACTGCCCTGGGGGGACGGCACTCACCTGTGACGTAGCACAGTCATCCCTCCACAGAGGACCCGGGGTGCACGGCCTGGAAGAACGGCCCACTTGCAAGTCTCAGGAGCCATACGCTAATACCAAGGACTTGTGGGTCAGTGGCAGAGACAAACTGTGGCAGGACTGAACTGAAGGATTAGACTATTGCAGCAGCTTTAAAACTCTAGGATCACCAGGGAGATTTGATTGTTAGAGCCACCCCCCCCCCCGACTGCCCAGAAACACGCCCCATATACAGGGCAGGCAACACCAACTACACACGCAAGCTTGGTACACCAATTGGACCCCACAAGACTCACTCCCCCACTCACCAAAAAGGCTAAGCAGGGGAGAACTGGCTTGTGGAGAACAGGTGGCTCGTGGACGCCACCTGCTGGTTAGTTAGAGAAAGTGTACTCCACGAAGCTGTAGATCTGATAAATTAGAGATAAGGACTTCAGTTGGTCTACAAATCCTAAAAGAACCCTATCAAGTTCATCAAATGCCACGAGGCCAAAAACAACAGAAAATTATAAAGCATATGAAAAAACCAGACGATATGGATAACCCAAGCCCAAGCACCCAAATCAAAAGACCAGAAGAGACACAGCACCTAGAGCAGCTACTCAAAGAACTAAAGATGAACAATGAGACCATAGTACGGGAGATAAAGGAAATCAAGAAGACCCTAGAAGAGCATAAAGAAGACATTGCAAGACTAAATAAAAAAATGGATGATCTTATGGAAATTAAAGAAACTGTTGACCAAATTAAAAAGATTCTGGACACTCATAGTACAAGACTAGAGGAAGTTGAACAACGAATCCGTGACCTGGAAGATGACAGAATGGAAAATGAAAGCATAAAAGAAAGAATGGGGAAAAAAATTGAAAAAATCGAAATGGACCTCAGGAATATGATAGATAATATGAAACGTCCGAATATAAGACTCATTGGTGTCCCAGAAGGGGAAGAAAAGGGTAAAGGTCTAGGAAGAGTATTCAAAGAAATTGTTGGGGAAAACTTCCCAAATCTTCTAAACAACATAAATACACAAATCATAAATGCTCAGCGAACTCCAAATAGAATAAATCCAAATAAACCCACTCCGAGACATATACTGATCACACTATCAAACACAGAAGAGAAGGAGCAAGTTCTGAAAGCAGCAAGAGAAAAGCAATTCACCACATACAAAGGAAACAGCATAAGACTAAGTAGTGACTACTCAGCAGCCACCATGGAGGCAAGAAGGCAGTGGCATGATATATTTAAAATTCTGAGTGAGAAAAATTTCCAGCCAAGAATACTTTATCCAGCAAAGCTCTCCTTCAAATTTGAGGGAGAGCTTAAATTTTTCACAGACAAAGAAATGCTGAGAGAATTTGCTAACAAGAGACCTGCCCTACTGGAGATACTAAAGGGAGCCCTACAGACAGAGAAACAAAGAAAGGACAGAGAGACTTGGAGAAAGGTTCAGTACTAAAGAGATTCGGTATGGGTACAATAAAAGATATTAATAGACAGAGGGGAAAAATATGACAAACATAAACCAAAGGATAAGATGGCTGATTCAAGAAATGCCTTCACGGTTATAACGTTGAATGTAAATGGATTAAACTCCCCAATTAAAAGATATAGATTCGCAGAATGGGTCAAAAAAAATGAACCATCAATATGTTGCATACAAGAGACTCATCTTAGACACAGGGACACAAAGAAACTGAAAGTGAAAGGATGGAAAAAAATATTTCATGCAAGCTACAGCCAAAAGAAAGCAGGTGTAGCAATATTAATCTCAGATAAAATAGACTTCAAATGCAGGGATGTTTTGAGAGACAAAGAAGGCCACAACGTACTAATAAAAGGGGCAATTCAGCAAGAAGAAATAACAATCGTAAATGTCTATACACCCAACCAAGGTGCCACAAAATACATGAGAGAAACACTGGCAAAACTAAAGGAAGCAATTGATGTTTCCACAATAATTGTGGGAGACTTCAACACATCACTCTCTCCTATAGATAGATCAGCCAGACAGAAGACCAATAAGGAAATTGAAAACCTAAACAATCTGATAAATGAATTAGATTTAACAGACATATACAGGACATTACATCCCAAATCACCAGGATACACATACTTTTCTAGTGCTCATGGAACTTTCTCCAGAATAGATCATATGCTGGGACATAAAACAAGCCTCAATAAATTTAAAAAGATTGAAATTATTCAAAGCACATTCTCTGACCACAATGGAATACAATTAGAAGTCAATAACCATCAGAGACTTAGAAAATTCACAAATACCTGGAGGTTAAACAACACACTCCTAAACAATCAGTGGGTTAAAGAAGAAATAGCAAGAGAAATTTTTAAATATATAGAGACGAATGAAAATGAGAACACAACATACCAAAACCTATGGGATGCAGCAAAAGCAGTGCTAAGGGGGAAATTTATAGCACTAAACGCATATATTAAAAAGGAAGAAAGAGCCAAAATCAAAGAACTAATGGATCAACTGAAGAAGCTAGAAAATGAACAGCAAACCAATCCTAAACCAAATACAAGAAAAGAAATAACAAGGATTAAAGCAGAAATAAATGACATAGAGAACAAAAAAACAATAGAGAGGATAAATATCACCAAAAGTTGGTTCTTTGAGAAGATCAACAAGATTGACAAGCCCCTAGCTAGACTGACAAAATCAAAAAGAGAGAAGACCCATATAAACAAAATAATGAATGAAAAAGGTGACATAACTGCAGATCCTGAAGAAATTAAAAAAATTATAAGAGGATACTATGAACAACTGTATGGCAACAAACTGGATAATATAGAGGAAATGGACAATTTCCTGGAAACATATGAACAACCTAGACTGACCAGAGAAGAAATAGAAGACCTGAACCAACCCATCACAAGCAAAGAGATCCAATCAGTCATCAAAAATCTTCCCACAAATAAATGCCCAGGGCCAGATGGCTTCACAGGGGAATTCTACCAAACTTTCCAGAAAGAACTGACACCAATCTTACTCAAACTCTTTCAAAACATTGAAGAAAATGGAACACTACCTAACTCATTTTATGAAGCTAACATCAATCTAATACCAAAACCAGGCAAAGATGTTACAAAAAAGGAAAACTACCGGCCAATCTCCCTAATGAATATAGATGCAAAAATCCTCAACAAAATACTTGCAAATCGAATCCAAAGACACATTAAAAAAATCATACACCATGACCAAGTAGGGTTCATTCCAGGCATGCAAGGATGGTTCAACATAAGAAAATCAATCAATGTATTACAACACATTAACAAGTCAAAAGGGAAAAATTAATTGATCATCTCAATAGATGCTGAAAAAGCATTTGACAAAATCCAACATCCCTTTTTGATAAAAACACTTTAAAAGGTAGGAATTGAAGGAAACTTCCTCAACATGATAAAGAGCATAGATGAAAAACCCACAGCCAGCATAGTACTCAATGGTGAGAGACTGAAAGCCTTCCCTCTAAGATCAGGAACAAGACAAGGATGCCCGCTGTCACCACTGTTATTCAACATTGTGCTGGAAGTGCTAGCCAGGGCAATCTGGCAGGACAAAGAAATAAAAGGCATCCAAATTGGAAAAGAAGAAGTAAAACTGTCATTGTTTGCAGATGATATGATCTTATATCTAGAAAACCCTGAGAAATCGACGATACAGCTACTAGAGCTAATAAACAAATTTAGCAAAGTAGCGGGATACAAGGTTAATGCACATAAGTCAGTAATGTTTCTATATGCTAGAAATGAACAAACCGAAGAGACACTCAAGAAAAAGATACCATTTTTCAATAGCAACTAAAAAAATCAAGTACCTAGGAATAAACTTAACCAAAGATGTAAAAGACCTATACAAAGAAAACTACATAACTCTACTAAAAGAAATAGAAGGGGACCTTAAAAGATGGAAATATATTCCATGTTCATGGATAGGAAGACTAAATGTCATTAAGATGTCAATTCTACCCAAACTCATCTACAGATTCAATGCAATCCCAATCAAAATTCCAACAACCTACTTTGCAGACTTGGAAAAGCTAGTTATCAAATTTATTTGGAAAGGGAAGATGCCTCGAATTGCTAAAGACACTCTAAAAAAGAAAAACGAAGTGGGAGGACTTACACTCCCTGACTTTGAAGCTTATTATAAAGCCACAGTTGCCAAAACAGCATGGTACTGGCACAAAGATAGACATATAGATCAATGGAATCGAATTGAGAATTCGGAGATAGACGCTCAGATCTATGGCCGACTGATCTTTGATAAGGCCCCCAAAGTCACTGAACTGAGTCATAATGGTCTTTTCAACAAATGGGGCTGGGAGAGTTGGATATCCATATACAAAAGAATGAAAGAGGACCCCTACCTCACCCCCTACACAAAAATTAACTCAAAATGGACCAAAGATCTCAATATAAAAGAAAGTACCATAAAACTCCTAGAAGATAATGTAGGAAAACATCTTCAAAACCTTGTATTAGGTGGCCACTTTCTAGACTTTACACCCAAAGCACAAGCAACAAAAGAGAAAATAGATAAATGGGAACTCCTCAAGCTTAGAAGTTTCTGCACCTCAAAGGAATTTCTCAAAAAGGTAAAGAGGCAGCCAATTCAATGGGAAAAAATTTTTGGAAACCATGTATCTGACAAAAGACTGATATCTTGCATATATAAAGAAATCCTACAACTCAATGACAATAGTACAGTCGGCCCAATTATAAAATGGGCAAAAGATATGAAAAGACAGTTCTCTGAAGAGGAAATACAAATGGCCAAGAAACACATGAAAAAATGTTCAGCTTCACTAGCTATTAGAGAGATGCAAATTAAGACCACAATGAGATACCATCTAACACCGATTAGAATGGCTGCCATTAAACAAACAGGAAACTACAAATGCTGGAGGGGATGTGGAGAAATTGGAACTCTTATTCATTGTTGGTGGGACTGTATAATGGTTCAGCCACTCTGGAAGTCAGTCTGGCAGTTCCTTAGAAAACTAGATATAGAGTTACCATTCGATCCAGCGATTGCACTTCTCGGTATATACCCGGAAGATCGGAAAGCAGTGACACGAACAGATATCTGCACGCCAATGTTCATAGCAGCATTATTCACAATTGCCAAAAGATGGAAACAACCCAAATGTCCTTCAACAGATGAGTGGATAAAGAAAATGTGGTATATACACACGATGGAATACTACGCAGCAGTAAGAAGGAACGATCTCGTGAAACATATGACAACATGGATGAACCTTGAAGACATAATGCTAAGCGAAATAAGCCAGGCAGAAAAAGAGAAATATTATATGCTACCACTAATGTGAACTTCGAAAAATGTAAAACAAATGGCTTATAATGTAGAATGTAGGGGAACTGGCAATAGAGAGCAATTAAGGAAGGGGGAACAATAATCCAAGAAGAACAGATAAGCTATTTAACGTTCTGGGGATGCCCAGGAATGACTATGGTCTGTTAATTTCTGATGGATATAGTAGGAGCAAGTTCACAGAAATGTTGCTATATTAGGTAACTTTCTTGGGGTAAAGTAGGAACATGTTGGAAGTTAAGCAGTTATCTTAGGTTAGTTGTCTTTTTCTTACTCCCTTGTTATGGTCTCTTTGAAATGTTCTTTTATTGTATGTTTGTTTTCTTTTTAACTTTTTTTTCATACAGTTGATTTAAAAAAGAAGGGAAAGTTAAAAAAAAAAAAAAAAAACAAAAACAAGGGAAAAAAAAAGATGCAGTGCCCCCTTGAGGAGCCTGTGGAGAATGCAGGGGTATTCGCCTACCCCACCTCCATGGTTGCTAACATGACCACAGACTTAGGGGACTGGTGGTTTGATGGGTTGAGCCCTCTACCACAGGTTTTACCCTTGGGAAGACGGTTGCTGCAAAGGAGAGGCTAGGCCTCCCTATGGTTGTGCCTAAGAGCCTCCTCCCGAATGCCTCTTTGTTGCTCAGATGTGGCCCTGTCTCTCTAGCTAAGCCAACTTGAAAGGTGAAATCACTGCCCTCCCCCCTACGTGGGATCAGACACCCAGGGGAGTGAATCTCCCTGGTAACGTGGAATATGACTCCCGGGGAGGAATGTAGACCTGGCATCGTGGGACGGAGAACATCTTCTTGACCAAAAGGGGGATGTGAAAGGAAATGAAATAAGCTTCAGTGGCAGAGAGAATCCAAAAGGAGCCGAGAGGTCACTCTGGTGGGCACTCTTACGCACACTTTAGATAACCCTTTTTAGGTTCTAAAGAATTGGGGTAGCTGGTGGTGGATACCTGAAACTATCAAACTACAACCCAGAACCCATGAATCTCAAAGACAGTTGTATAAAAATGTAGCTTATGAGGGGTGACAAGGGGATTAGGAAAGCCATAAGGACCACACTCCACTTTGTCTAGTTTATGGATGGATGAGTAGAAAAATAGGGGAAGGAAACAAACAGACAAAGGTACCCAGTGTTCTTTTTTACTTCAATTGCTCTTTTTCACTCTAATTATTATTCTTGTTATTCTTGTGTGTGTGCTAATGAAGGTGTCAGGGATTGATTTGGGTGATGAATGTACAACTATGTAATGGTACTGTGAACAATCGAAAGTACGATTTGTTTTGTATGACTGCGTGGTATATGAATATATCTCAATAAAATGAAGATTAAAAAAAAAAAAAAAAAAAAGACATAATGCTGAGCAAAATAAGCCAGGCACAAAAAGAGAGATATTGTATGTTACCACTAATGTGAATTCTGTGAAAAATGTACAATGTTTTATACTGTAGAATGTAGGGGACCTAGAGATACCAATTAGTGGAGGGGGAATGATAATCTAATAAGAACAGATAAACTATGGAGGGTAATCTCAATGTTATGGGAATGCTCAGGAATGATTATGGTTTGTAAACTTTCTTGGATATAGTAAGATCATGTTGGAAGCAATAGAGTTATTTTAGGTTTTTTTTTTTTCTTATTCCTTTGTTTTCTTAGGGGTTGTTAATTTTCTTGGGGTATGGTAGGAACATGTTGGAAGCAATGTAGTTATTTTAGATTATTTGTTTTTCTTACTCCTCTGTTTGGACATGGTTTATTAATTTTCTTGGGGTATGGTAGGAACATATTGGAAGCAAAGTAGTTATTTTAGGTTATTTGTTTTCCTTAATCCATTGCTTTGTTTGAAATGTTGTGGGGTTTTTTTGGTTGTTGTTTGCCTGTTTGTTTTTAATTTTTTGATAAACAAAGTTAAAAAATTGAAAAAAAATCAGTAGAAAAATGGGAGTAAAAACTAAATGACAAATAGGGTGGGATGGGGGGATGGTTTGGGTATTCTCTTTTCACTTTTGTTTTTTATTCTTATCCTGATTCTTTCTGATGTAAGGAAAATGTTCAGAAATAGATTGTGGTGATGAACGCATAACTATATGATCATACTGTGAACAGTTGATTGTATACCATGGATGACTGTATGGTTTGTGAATATATTTCAATAAAACTGAATTAAAAAAAAATAAAAAATAAAAGGAATTGGTAGATACAAAATCAATATATTTGGTGCCTACCCAAGAATTAAATTTCTCACTATATTAGGAGTATACATATTTTGTAGCTTCTATTAAATAACCAGCATATTTTTATCCCAACCCACATATAAGAATTTAATATATCATTTAATATATAAGGTACTCTAGACCTGGCTTGAAAGTTAAAGATAAAAGATTAGGGCTCCAAGAACAGCTCTAAAAAGAAGGTCCCCAATAACATGAACAAAAATATATTTAATCACTTACTTTGCCCACAGCAAATTACCTTTATGTAATTCCTTAAAGGTAAATATTTGGTGGTTACAAAATTATAAAGACAAACGTATCGATCCAGAACGGTCTGTATCCAAAAGAGTAATCATTTTCCTTTTTCAAATCACCTTTCTAAGCTGACACCCTCTCCCCCATCCCACCCCCCAACCCCAGTGAGAAGCAGCCAGGCATTGCCTCTGGGCAGGCCAAGATCACCTGCTCTCTGTCCCACACTACAGAGTTATTCTAGGAGTTTTTGTAAAACTCTTAAAATTTTTTTTTTTTGGCAAAACTTTTGTTGCTA
Source organism: Choloepus didactylus (assembly GCF_015220235.1). Taxonomy (NCBI): domain Eukaryota; kingdom Metazoa; phylum Chordata; class Mammalia; order Pilosa; family Megalonychidae; genus Choloepus; species Choloepus didactylus. The sequence goes on from NC_051313.1 coordinate 105,355,485, forward strand.
TTAATAACTTCCCTTTGTGTGGAGATTTATTTTAAACAGTGCAAGAGCAGGTAGGGATCTAGATAGGAATAAAAAATATTTTCTAGATCCCATTCTTTGTTGGCAAGGTTCTTAGCGCATGAGAAGTGTCCAGTGAATGCCTGTGGGCTGGTAAGCTGAATCCAGCTCTTTTGGGCCTTTCTCTTATACTTCACACTTCTGCTACTTCGGCTTTTCAGATGTACACATTCTTAATATTTTTGTGGCAACGTTATCTATTTTCCAAAATAGTGCTGTTTTTTTTTTAAATTCTTACCTGTATGCTTATTCATATTTTTTTATTTATATGTACCTTTGCACACGTTCTCAGTCTGCATCAACTGTTTGCCTGCTGCCCT